>NC_067246.2:137869077-138172108 GCF_019359855.2 Lolium perenne
TTCCAATTTAGCTTCAATACTTGGAAATTTTTTCTCTATGGTTTCCAATTTTTTCATAACATCTTCAAGAGAGATTTCAGTTTTAACTTCATCAACAGGAGGTATTCCAAATAGACTCTCAATAATACAAATAGCTTCTAATGCAGGAGTACTTAGGAAGTTACCTTTTGCGAGACTATCAAGAACATATCTATTCCAGCTAGAGATACCAACATAAAAATTCCTGAGTAAAATAGTGGTGGAGTGTTTCTTAGTGCACCTATTATGGGCATCACTAATTCTATACCAAGCATCTATTAAACATTCTCCCCCTCGTTGCTTAAACGTACGAACTTCAACTTCAGGATTACTCATTTTAGCAGTAGTAAATAAAGCAAACTAGATAAAGTAAATGCAAGTAACTAATTTTTTTGTGTTTTTGATATAGCAAACAAGATAGCAAATAAAGTAAAACTAGCAACTAATTTTTTTTGTATTTTGATTTAGTGCAGCAAACAAAGTAGTAAATAAAACTAAGCAAGACAAAAACAAAGTAAAGAGATTGGGATGTGGAGACTCCCCTCGCAGCGTGTCTTGATCTCCCCGGCAACGGCGCCAGAAAAAGAGCTTGATGGCGTGTAACTCACACGTTCGTTGGGAACCCCAAGAGGAAGGTATGATGCGCACAGCAGCAAGTTTTCCCTCAGAAAGAAACCAAGGTTTATCGAACCAGGAGGAGCCAAGAAGCACGTTGAAGGTTGATGGCGGCGGGATGTAGTGCGGCGCAACACCAGGGATTCCGGCGCCAACGTGGAACCTGCACAACACAACCAAAGTACTTTGCCCCAACGAAACAGTGAGGTTGTCAATCTCACCGGCTTGCTGTAACAAAGGATTAACCGTATTATGTGGAAGATGATTGTTTGCAGAAAACAGTAGAACAGTATTGCAGTAGATTGTACTTCAGTATAGAGAATTGGACCGGGGTCCACAGTTCACTAGAGGTGTCTCTCCCATAAGATAAACAGCATGTTGGGTGAACAAATTACAGTTGGGCAATTGACAAATAAAGAGGGCATGACCATGCACATACATATTATGATGAGTATAGTGAGATTTAATTGGGCATTACGACAAAGTACATAGACCGCCATCCAGCATGCATCTATGCCTAAAAAGTCCACCTTCAGGTTATCATCCGAACCCCCTCCAGTATTAAGTTGCTAACAACAGACAATTGCATTAAGTATTGCGCGTAATGTAATCAGTGACTATATCCTCGAACATAGCACCAATGTTTTATCCCTAGTGGCAACAGCACATCCACAACCTTAGAACTTTCTCACTTTGTCCCCGAGATATCAATGGAGGCATGAACCCACTATCGAGCATAAATACTCCCTCTTGGAGTTACAAGCATCTACTTGGCCAGAGCATCTACTAGTAACGGAGATCATGCAAGATCATAAACAACACATAGACATAACTTTGATAATCAACATAACAAGTATTCTCTATTCATCGGATCCCAACAAACGCAACATATAGAATTACAGATAGATGATCTTGATCATGTTAGGCAGCTCACAAGACCCGACAATTAAGCACAATGGGGAGAAGACAACCATCTAGCTACTGCTATGGACCCATAGTCCAGGGGTAGACTACTCACACATCACTCCGGAGGCGACCATGGCGGCGTAGAGTCCTCCGGGAGATGATTCCCCTCTCCGGCAGGGTGCCGGAGGCGATCTCCTGGATCCCCCGAGATGGGATCGGCGGCGGCGGCGTCTCTGGAAGGTTTTCCGTATCGTGGCTCTCGATGCGGGGGTTTCGCAACGGAGGCTTTAAGTAGGCGGAAGGGCAGGTCGGGAGGCGGCACGAGGGGCCCACACCACGGGGCCACGCGGCCAAGGGGGGCCGCGCCGCCTAGGGTGTGGCCACCTCGTGGCCCCACTTCGTCTCCTCTTCGGTCTTACGGAAGCTTTGTGGCAAAATAGGACCACAGGCGTTGATTTCGTCCAATTCCGAGAATATTTCCTTACTAGGATTTCTGAAACCAAAAACAGCAGAAACAAAGAATCGGCACTTCGGCATCTTGTTAATAGGTTAGTTCTAGAAAATGCACGAATATGACATAAAGTGTGCATAAAACATGTAGATAACATCAATAATGTGGCATGGAACATAAGAAATTATCGATACGTTGGAGACGTATCAGGCCGCGCGGGAAAAACTACGGGCCGAAATTCAAAATCAAACGGCATGCCCAGCCCACCACGGTCCACAGACGCGTGGGCTGCCTGACAGAGTGGGACCCGCCTGTCAGCGGCTCACCACACCCGAATCGGTACGGGGCGACGTGGAGCGTTAGATTAGAAAGGGATCCAACGGCCTAGGTTCATCGTCTCGCCGGCGAGAGAGGGTTCACTGGCACGGCGGCGCTAGGGGGTCGAAGGGCTCACCGTGGCTCCAGCGACGGTGGGCAGTGTGCTCGGTGAAGGTGTAGATGACGGCGATCATCCTGGTAGCAGCGGCACGTCATGGGGCGGCGTCAATAGGCGATGAGCTTCCGCGGCGGCGTGCGGCAGTGAGGTGGCAATTGGCTAGCTACGACGAGTAATGTCGACGGTGGAGTGGCTCAAGCGGTTGAGGGTGAAGAGGGGAAGGTGTTGGTGTGCTTGGAACGACGAATGAGCGTCTCCTTTTATAGGCGCGTGAGTGACCGTGGCGCTGCGGCGAAGTCGATCGTGGCGTGGCTTCTCCGGCGAGCTAGCGAGCTAGGCGAGGGCGGCGCACTGTTCTACGCGTCATGGCGGTCCGATAGGCGGCGCTAGCTAGTCCAGGCGGTGCCCAACATTGTCGGAAAGCTTCCGTGTCTGGCGGTGTCCGCGGCGGGGTTTCGCGGCGGCGGTCACGGGTCGCGGTCGAGAGCGTGTCTGGCGGCTTCATGCGTGTGCGGCGATGCTCAACTCGTCGAGCGGTGGTCCAGGCGAGGCGCAGGGTGGCGAGGCGGCGCGTGTCCAGTGGCGTTCGCGGCGTGCACACGCGCGACGTCATCGGCATGCCGATGCCGTTCTGGGCGCGCGTTTTTCGTTGATGGTCGTCGTCGTCCTCGACAATGGCGGGCATAGGATGAGGTAGGGAGGCGAGGTGGAGCTCTGTGGCACCATGGCCAGGGTTGGGAAGGAAGGAGAAGAGAGGGGGAGCTTGCATGTGGCACATGGCCGGCATGGCCATGCCATGTCTTGCTAGCTCCTCTCCCTAGGGTTCTATGCTGGTTAAGAGAGAGAGAGAGGGGACAAGGGAACAGGGTAGGTTCGAGTGGGGCAGTAGGGTTGGCCAAAACACTATTTGAAATAGTGTTGAGGATTTGCTCCTATTTGAATTTTTCCAAAATTTGCCAAATTTGGTTTGGGTCTTGGGGTTCCAAAATTTGAAACTGGTGGGTTTGGATAAGTGGTAAATGACCAGAGACATTCACAAGTGGTGGTGGAATTTAAAAAATAAAAGAAATGCAAATTTGCAAAATGTGAGATTGTTAACAATGTTAAAAAGTCTCAACTTTGCATGAGCATAGTTTTTTATCCAAGATGATTTTGGTATGGTGGTCTTTACAAAAGTTGTTCACCTTGATGTGCTATTGGATGAGGTGTAAAGAATTGGGAATGTTTAGTTTGAAAAACTTGAAATACAAGGGCTCAAAGTAGTGACCAGAATATAAATGGAGATTTGACCATTATTCTATGTGACCACAATTTGAGTTTGAATTTGATTTGATTTGTATTTCTTTGATTCCAAAAGTTTTAGTAAGTGTTTAGTAACATATTACAACTAATGGTGAAGGTCAAATTGGTCTAGGGTAAAGATTTGCAAAAATGGCATAAACCATATGTGAGGGTTTTAGGGTTTTCTTATTTGATTTCTTTCTCTTTTTGTTTTATTTGGTTTGTGATCTTCTCTTGATCCAATTAGGGTTTTAGGGTTTATCTCATAAGCACAAGATCAATCATCATGGCATATCACTCAAAATTCACAAGCCCTGTGCATGGCACTATATGCAAATAAAAGTTTTTGTTGGTTCTAAATTTTGGCTCTCTGGAATTCTTCTTCTTCTTTTTATTGAAAATTGGGATGTTACAGCAGGCCTATGCCGGCGAGTGAGGGGAGGGGACATGGAGCTTTCTGCCGGCGAACTCACTAGTCCGGTGGCCAGGGGATGGGCGGTGGGTGGTCGACCGCGTTAAGGAGATCCGATTCCCGAGACCACGTTCGCTGGCGAGGAGTTCTGCGTTGCGGTGGTCTGCGTCGCGGCGGTCGGTCGCTGGCGACCGTCCAGGGGAGGAGCGCCAGGGGAAGGGCGGCCTGCACTAGTGGAGGGGCGCCACGGGGGAGGCGGCGGTTGCATGCGGCAAAGGGGAGGGGTTAGGAGAAGAAAATGAGCGAGAAGAAGCGGGCGGGCTCAGGTCTGGGATCTCACGCGCGGAACCCGGGGAGTTTTGTGGGATGTGTTCATCCCGGTCGAGTTGTGAAGCTCGATTTGAGCTTCACAACCCGGCTTGGTTGAGGAGCGTTTTTCGTATGAGGTGGGCTATGCTCAGATGTGTTGGCTTGGGGCTAACAAACACATGTATCTCTAAAAATCTCGGTTGAGATGGAATTATCTGAGTTGCCCCGGTCTACCAAACACACCCTAACCCTCTCCCCTTCTTCCAAGTTGGGGGGTTTATATGATGTAGCCTGATCTCATCATGTGCGTCAACGCCAACACGTCACGTGAAGGTGAATCTTCTACGTCATGTAAAGGTGTATCTTTTCCTTTATGCGTGCTTACAAATGCTCTATGGAATGGTATGCTGCTTCATACTCTATCATATGTCTATGAGAGGGATGCATCGACAAGTACAAAGGAAATTGAGGACGCCATGGGGGTTGAGGATGCCATGGGGGTTGAGTCACGAAAATTGAAGAGAAGAAGGAAGAAGGTGTTGAAGAAGAAGTCCGGAATCTTCGGCCCTCCACACCGGTCGGACCTCTAAATCGAAATGCCCGACCCTCAAGCTTGGAATCTCTAGCCCTCTGATGTTCGCCCCCGAGTACGCACTGCCCAGAAGTCCGGAATCTTCGGCCCTCCACACCGGCCGGACCTCTAAATCGAAATGCCCGACCCTCAAGCTTGGAATCTCTAGCCCTCTGATGTTCGCCCCGAGTCCGGAAACACGTTCGGAACCTCTGGCCCTCGCCCCCAGAATCTGTGGCCCTCGACCCCGGAATTTTCGGCCTAAGTGAACATACCAATTCGTAGTTTAGTTGAGCCTCACACTATGTACCCTATTTTATGTAATATTCATGCCTACACAACCCTTGGCACGTGGCTACCTATATATAGCCCCCCTCCCCACTGATACGTCCAAAACGTATCTACTTTCCCGAACACTTTTGCTATTGTTTTGCCTCTAATTTGTGTATTTTGGATGCAACTAACACGGATTAACGCTGTTTTCAGCAGAATTGCCCTGGTGTCTCGTTTTTGTGCAGAAACTCAACTTTCAGGAAAATCCCCGGGATTAACTCCAATGGGCTTATTTTCACAGAGGATTAACGGAGCCTGAAGACCAGAAGGAGGGGGGCCATGAGGCGTCCACCCCACCAGGCGGCGCGGCAGGCCCCTGGGCCGCGCTGGCCTATGGTGGCGGCGCCTCGGCCAGCCTCTGACGCCCCCCTCTGGACTACTTAAGGGTTTCGACCTAAAAACGCACGGGGGTTAGACGAAATCGCCAGAAGACATCCAGAACACCGCCACCATCGCGAAACTCCGTCTCGGGACCAGAAACTCTGTTCTAGCACTCCGCCGGGACGGGGAATTGGAGGAGATCATTGCCATCATCACCACCGACGCCTCTCCATCGACCAGCCATGTTTTCCCCATCCATGTGTGAGTAATTTCCCCGCTGTAGGCTGAAGGGGATGGTAGGGATTGGATGAGATTGGTCATGTAATAGCATAAGATTGTTAGGGCATAGTGCCTAGTATCCGTAATTGGTACTTTTATGATGTTGTTGCAACTTGTTATGCTTAATGCTTGTCACTAGGGCCCGAGTGCCATGATTTCAGATCTGAACATGTTATCAATTCATGATGATATTCATTGCTTTATGATCTTACCTGCAAGTTGTATACACATATTGCTGTCCGGAACCCGAGGCCCCAAAGTGACAGAAATTGGGACAACCGGAGGGGAAGGCGGTGATGTGAGGATCACATGTGTTCACGGAGTGTTAATGCTTTGCTCCGGTGCTCTATTAAAAGGAGTACCTTAATTACCAAGTAGATTCCCTAGAGGCCCGGCTGCCACCGGCTGGTAGGACAAAAGATGTTGTGCAAGTTTCTCATTGCGAGCACGTACGACTATATATGGAACACATGCCTATGGTTGTTTAGTACTTGGATACTGTTTTATTACTATCTGCAAATGCCCTACCTTGATTGTTACATGAGTTCTCTCATCCATGCAGCGCCTGTTCATCCATCCCTGTGCCTACAGTATTTTAAGCCTGCTGTTTACTATAATCACTACTGCTATCTTTGTTACACTGATGCTGATATTTCACTACTGCTACTGCTATAAAACTGTTACTACTGATAAACTCTTGCGAGCAAGTCTGTTTCTAGGTGCAGCTGAATTGACAACTCCGCTGTTAAGGCTTACAAATATTCTTTGGCTCCCCTTGTGTCGAATCAATAAATTGGGTTTTACTTCCCTCGAAGACTGTTGCGATCCCCTATACTTGTGGGTCATCAAGACTATTTTCTGGCGCCGTTGCCGGGGACCATAGCTTTATTTGCAAGTTCACTTGGATTGATATTGTTCGCTGCAAATTCTCCATCATGGGTAAACCTCGCGATACTAAAGTCGCCATATTACCATCCACTACAAGAAAAGGTACAACTCTGAGTACCTCTGCTACTCTTGATTCACCATCTGTGATAAGTCAACTTGTTTCACCGCCACAAGCTTCACATGCTGGTACTTCTGCTGAATCTGAAAATTCTTATAATTTTGATGATGCTTCTGTTGTGCTTGATGATAGTGGTTCGTTAGGATCTTTTCTAGATGCTACAATTGCTAGGTCTAGACAAATTGAAAATACTGAAACTCCTAATGAAAATATTGTTACACCTGTTAATTCACCTGAGTCTGAATACTCTAGTGATGATCTTGATGAAGATTATGTGGAACTTGATGATGATTTTATTGTTAAATGCAATGCTACTACTGATGCAAGTAATATTAAAAAGCTTCTTGCACAACATACTGTTAGATATAAGCTGTCTCCTGATCCTTTTGCCACATCTCCTATAAACAATAAGGATAAGGATTATGATTTTTCTCTTGATTTATCTCATATATCTATTGTTGAGAAAACACCTTTTTGTGGTACTGAAAAAGAAAGTGTTGTAGAACACATGATTGAGCTTTCTACTTTGAGTAGCTTGTTTTCTGATGATATCAAGAAGCGTACTTATTTTGTTGCTAAAAATTTTCATTTCTCATTAAAAAAATGATGCTAAAACTTGGTATAATAGTTTGCCTCCCGATTCTATTGATAGTCCAAGTGGTTTGCTTGATGTTTTCTTTCGGAAATATTTTCCTGGTAGTGCTCAACATATTGCTTTGCAGAAAATTTATAGTTTTGACCAGGAAGATGGAGAGAAATTGCCTGAAGCTTGGGCAAGGTTTTGATCTCTTATCAGAGCCCGGCCTGGACATGATCTGGAAAATCATGATTTACTTGATATATTTTATAGTGGACTAACCATTGAGTCTAGGGCATATTTGGATAGTTGTGTTGGTTGTGTTTTCAGGAAAAAAATTCCAGACGAAGCTGAAGAATTATTGGCTAAAATAGGCCGAAATCATGATGATTGGACTACACCCGACGCCAATATTGAAGAAGAGGGGTATGATTAAATTAAATGATGAAGATATGAGGGAAGCCAAGAAATCTCTTAAGGAGAAAGGTATTAAATCTGAAGATGTGAAGAATTTACCTCCCATAGAAGATTTATGTAAGATAACTCCCCCTTCATCCATGATTGAGGTACATTCTCTTCAACGCTTTAGTAGGGAAGATATTCCGTATTCAAAACCTCCTGATCAATGCTTAGATGAGTTTGATAATTATATTGTTAAGCAAGATAATTTTAATATGAGAGTAGAGAATCATTTAATGGAAAATTCTCACGCTCTTAGTAAATTGCATGATATTGTGGAGAGAACCTCCAATGATGTTAAGATGCTTGTTAAACATTTTCATATGATTCAAATTCAAATTGATCAACTCACTAAAGTGCAAAATGACTTATTAAAAAATAGTTCTAAAGAAAAACATGCTTATGAAGTAACAACTAGAGGCGGTGTTTCTACTCAGGATCCTCTATATCCTGAGGGGCATCCCAAAAGAGTTGAACAAGATTCTCAACGAACTGAAACTAGTGCTCCTTCTAAGAAAAAGAAGAAGAAACATAAAACTGTTGTAGAATCCTCTGAGCCTGTTAATGATCCTAATAGTATTTCTATTTCTGATGCTGAAACTGAAAGTGGTAACAAACATGATAAAGATAATGATAAGAATGATTCTTCTGATAAAGAAGAGGTTGAAGATGAACCTGAAAAGCATGTTAAAAATAAAAAGTACACTAAAGAAGATTTTATTGCTAAGAAACATGGTAATGAAAGGGAACCTTGGGTTCAAAAGCAAATGCCTTTTCCTGCTAAGAAACTAAAATCAAAGGAAGAAGAACACTATAATAAATTTTGTGATTGGATGAAACCTTTATTCCTGCAAATCCATTTGACTGATGCTATTAAATTGCCTCCTTATTCAAAGTATATGAAAGATATTGTCTCTAACAAAAGGAAAATTCCTAATGAGGAGATTTCCACTATGCTTGCTAATTACTCTTTCAATGGCAAAGTTCTAAAGAAGCTGGGCGACCCAGGTATACCGACTATTCCTTGTTCCATCAAGAATAATTATGTTAGAACTGCTCTATGTGATTTGGGAGCAGGTGTTAGTGTTATGCCTTTTTCTCTTTACAAGAGACTTTATTTAGATAAGTTGATACCGACTGATATATCTTTGCAAATGGCTGATAAATCTACTGCTATTCCTGTTGGTATATGCGAGGATGTTCCTGTTCAAGTTACTAATAATTGCTTAATATTAACTGATTTTGTCATGTTGGAAATGCCTGAAGATGATAATATGTCTATTATTCTTGGAAGACCTTTTCTTAACACTGCAGGGGCTGTTATTGATTGCAATAAAGGAAAAGTTACTTTCAATGTTGATGACAAGGAGCATACTGTATATTTTCCCAAGAGGATTGATAAAGTATGTGGAGTTAATACAATTTCTAATGTGAGAACTATCAAAGTGGGAGTTATTGATTGTCCTATATATGAGCCTAAAGAAGGATATCAAAATATTATGATTGGATCCATATCAATACAATACAAGGTAACATGATTGATTTGAGGTTTACTTCTTATGTCATGTAAAATTTAGTTGGTGGCAAGACTTGATCAACCTTGTTAACAAATACATTTTATATGCATAGAGGAGCTAAACAACATTTCTTTCTTCCTCCACTTGTTCTACTTGCTGTAGCACTACTTGTTTTGCAAGGTTCTTTAATTGTTTAGAGGTTTGAAATTCTTTTTTTGCCCAGTAATAATAATTTTAACACCCAGAAATGTGCATTTTTCAAAGTTTTCAAAAATTTACAAAAATTATACCGTTGGTCTTATTTTTCGAAGAGCTACCTGGGAGCACCTGGGGCTGACCAGTGGGGCACCCCAGGGCTGCCCCCCATGAGCCGGCGCGGCCAAGGAGGGGGGCGCGCCACCCTGTGGTGTGGGGCCCTCCTTGCCCCACTTAGTCATCTCTTCCTCCCATTCTACTCTCTCTCCCGAAAAAACTCGTACCAACTTTCTCTCACTCGCGTTTTTGCTCAAGAGCTCAGGATTTCTCGATCTCTTTGCTCAGCCTAGATTTCTGAAATTTGGCACATTTGCTCTCCGGTATGTGACTCCTTCGATTATCCAAATAGAATTTGTTTTGGTTGAGTATATCTTGAATATTTTGCTGCTGTAGGTAACATGTTAAGTGAGCTTGCATGCTTGTTCTAAGTTGTAAAAATTAGTTTTGATGCATGTTTAGTACTCTACCAAGTTCCTATAGTAGTTTCCCTCAATTATATGTCTCAAAATCAACTTTTATAATGTTTGTTGAAAAAATTCAGAAAAGTAAGATGGATAACTATAACTTTGGAGAAGTGTTCGAAAGAGAGACGACAAGCACGGGGAGGCCCTCAAGGGCAGCCACTCGAATTAGACGATCCTATAATGAGGATGTCATCGCACCGAGCTTCGAAGTTGAAGAGGATAATGGAGTTCCTAATGCTTCATCATTTCCATGCTATGACTTTTTGCATAATGCAGGGTTGCTTGATGACTTCTTTTTCCTAATCAATAATGTGGGCTTATCTACCTACATGGAAGATGAGAGGAGTCAATACTACATGCTAACTAAAATCTTTGTTGAAATTTTTAAGTTCAACAACACACACTTCCAACCATCAGTTACATTTAAGATTTATAATAGGCCTATTACTATGAAGTTGAAGGATTTTTGTGCTGCATTGGATATTACTCCTGTAGGTACAGCGAAGAAGATTGAGAAAAGCCCCAAAGCTTTGACGGAGCTCTATCGAGAAGTTACCAATGATGATAGCCGCACCATTCAGCGCGACAAGATAAGAAACATTCAACTCCCTGCCATTAGATATTTCGCTTACTATCTTGCTACTATCATTCTTGGTAGGGAGAACACTAGCAACATTTCTAGTTATCATCTTGCTTTTCTAGTTGCTGCACTTACTGGAAATACACCTTATCATCTTGGTGCTCTTGTTGCTCGTCGTTTATCCACTAAGGGGCCTATTTTTGGAGGAATTGTTGCCTCACGTATTATGGCACATCTAGATCTTCCTCTTGATCCTAGTGATGAGAAATTAACTCCTATAAGGCTTGATATTGCTGCTATGAAGAGTCACCAATTTGTTACAACTGACTCTAGTTTAGAAAATATTGTCTATAAAATGTTGTTTATTGACGGGGATGAGAGGGAAATCCCTTTGCCGCAGACAGATTTGTTAAGTGTTCACAGGAGACCGTGGTCGCGCTCTAAGGAGGAGGTGGATGAGCAGCTGAGGATACATGGTTTCCACCAGCAGCATGACTCCGAGGACGCCGAGCCCTCCTACGGGTACACCTGACATAGGCATCCCAAATGGGCCTGCCGAAGATAGTACCCGGGGTTTATTGAAGGCCCGTTACCCGAAGAATAAGAAGATTCGGGAGCCCAAGATATTATTAAGGAAAGCTAGAGTTGTAGTAGGAAGTGTTATTTGTAATCTTGCGGGATGAGTTAGAAACTTTCCCGGACTCTGTAACTTGTATGACACGAATCCCTCGGCTCCTCCTCCTATATAAGGGGGAGTCGAGGGACGCAGAAATCATCGAATCATTGTTTACAAACCCTAGTTTCATAATCGTCGAGTACTTTTCGGCCGAAACCTTCGAGATCTACTTGCCCTCTACTTCCAACTAAACCCTAGTCTACAATCCGTAGGCATTGACAAGTTGATACCTTGTCAATTGGCGCCGTCTGTGGGAACTAGAGGCGTCAAGGATCTGGTCTCGATGGCACGTTCAAGATCATCGACTTCATCAACCGCAAAATCATCGACTTCATCAATCGCAAGCAACGCAATGGATCGAGGTAAACAGATCGCCTCGGTCCTGTTGATTTTGTTCCTCACCCGCCCTCCCGTTTGGATGCATATGCGTATCTGGAGGAGCCTATGGAGATGACGTTCGGAAGGTTTCACTTTCGCGTCGAGAAAGAGGGATCGTATCGTGTCGAAATTCCGATTCCGTCGGGATCGTCGGCGGTCGATTCCGATTTTTCAAGCTATACATCGTCAACCGAATCAGGAGAAGAAGAAACTTCGTCGTCACGCTTCATCAGCACCAGGGCAAGAGAGAAACTCGCCAAGATCTTCAGCGACATGTAGTTTGAGTCATCTGCGGACTCATATATAAGCGATGGCTCAAGCAGTGTCGACAGTTACGACTTCATCGAAAAATCTACTACAGTGGGCAAGGTCTTCACCAATCTCAACGATGGTGTCACCAAACCCAATATGGATCTGAATACAAAATATCATCAGATTTATGTCATTGGAGAGCCAAGCCATGACCAGGAGGAAACATCTGAGGCTTTCGACGATTTGGGAAATCCATACGTCGATCCCTCCGATCTGCGGCGAGGCCTAGGCAATAAATACGTCGGGCCACAGCCGCGAGACAGAGTTCGACTCCCGCAAGCAGCATGGGATAGAGCCGCGAGAGCTATGGATGGCTCAGAACCAATGGCCACCACAGCCACGCCAGAGGAGTTACAAGCATATCAATATAGGCTCGCACGAGCTGCAAGGGAATTGAAAAAACAGACAGCTGAGTTAAACAGAAGAAAGGAGGCAGCCTCTGCATCCAGCAGGAGAAGGGCAGAGCTGAGTCGACAATCTAGAACTTCGGGTGATAGCCACAGGGAGGCTCGGAACAGAGCAAGATCAAGGTTACAACACATACCCGAAGGAGAAAGAGAGCACTTAGTCCAAAACCTCGACATGTCTTTTATGTCGATAGACACGAGAGGAAACATCATCCCTAAGACACCAGAGGCTGGGTATATGGCGACACAAGCTTTTATCCTCGCATCTAAACCACCTCCAGGAGATCCAAGGGAAACACTGTACAACATGGCGATAGCAGGAGTTGGAGCCATGGGGACGGCGTTTGTATCAACACCTCCCGAAGGAACAGCAAGGCAAAATAGTCCACGACCTGCGGCAGCAGCAGCAGCAGCTCCCGAAGGACCAAGTGGAGCAAGGGATACGGCAGCACAAGCAAGAGTCGACAGAGCATGACAAAGCAGAAGGGAACATCGGCAGTCCCCAGAATTAAACGACGAGGATATGTGTGGCTTGCCGTGCTTCACGAGGAGAGTTCGAAAAACTCGAGTCCCTTCAGGATTCAAGTTACCCGATAACTTCAAAAAATTTGACGGCCTTCAAGATCCAGAGGATTGGCTAGTTGATTATCTCGAGACGGTGAAGCTCACAGGAGGAACCAGAGCAACAGCTATGCAAAGCATCCAGGTGCATTTGAGTGGAGCCGCACGGTCTTGGATAAAGAAACTTCCTCCAGGATCTATCGATAGCTGGGAAAGCTTCGAGGACGTGTTCGTCAAGAACTTCAGGTCCACGTGCAAGAAACCTGCGTCGTTAGAAGAGTTGAGAGCATGCCGACAAAAGCCAGACGAGCCAATGAGAAAATATATCCAAAGGTGGAACATCATCAAAAACTCGGCAGAAAACATATCTGACGAGAGAGCGATAGATGCGTTTGTCGTAGGAATCAGGCGTGGAGATTTTGTCGAGGACTTGGGGAGGACCAACCCAAAGACAGTATCCGCGTTAATGGAAATAGCAAACAGATGGGCAGATGGAGAAGATGCTGTTCACAACAAACGGCACAGGTCGCCAGAGGAAGACCGCGGTCGAAATTATCAGCCAAGGCGACGATTCCCTCGGCGATGCCGAGCTATGACGCTCCAGATCAAATCTCGGCAGGCTTCCGAGCAAACACAGGAGGAAACAACAGAGATGATTATCAGAGAAGCAATGAGCAGCGAGGCGACAATAGAGATGACTCTCGAAACAACAGGCAAAATAGCGGGCCTAGGTTCCCAAGGCCTTTCGTGTCTCCTGAAGAGATGATGAACGGCCCATGTCAGATGAACTTTTTCCTCGACAGCAACGGGAAAAGACAGTCAGGACATCTGCAGAAAGATTGTCGCAATTTCCAAGCAATGTTAAGGTGGGCAGAGCATGCTAATGCTAGGGCAGCACAGAGAAATCCTCGAGAACCCAGGAGTGAGATTCACTTGCCACCTCCTCCCGCGATTACGGAAGACAATCGACATCAGCTCAGAATAGCGGCAGCACCTCCACCACCACCTTACGTTGATCCTAACTCCAACGGAGCGGTGTCGATGATTCAGAAGGGAAGGCCATCCAATAGGGCTCAAAAAGTAATCTCGCGACAGGTGTTCATGGCTTAAAAAATGCCTCCACCAACAGTCGAGTATCTTAATTGGTCAGGGCAAGATATTGGCTTCACCATAGCAGATCATCCGCAGCAAGTTCCTCGACCAGGGCAGTCAGCACTTATCCTACCAGCAGTCATTGCGGGATTTGATGTCTCTCGAGTGTTCATAGATGGCGGCAGCAGCTTAAACCTTATGTATGCAGATACATTGAGGAAGATGAACATATCCCTAGCAAACTTGAAGCCAACAGACACGAGGTTCCATGGTATCACACCGGAGAAACCAAGTTATCCACTGGGGAAGATTAATCTCGACGTTCAGTTTGGAACCCGAGAGAATTATAGAATCGAGAAGCTGGAGTTTGAAGTTGTGGATTTTCCGTCGCAGTATCACGCTTTGTTGGGACGACCAGCATATGCTAGATTTATGGCGGTACCACATTATACGTACCTGTTGTGGACGATGCCTGGACCTAAGGGACCAATCACAGTCAAAGGAAGCTTCGCCTTAGCCGATAAGTGCGATAAGGACTTTCATCGGATATCAGAAACTTTCGGGATGCAAGCTGAGTATTTGGCGTCAAGGAGTATGACTGACTACGACGTGCTGCCAGACGTTGGAAGGCCAAATAAAGAATCAACTTTCAATACTGAGAAAAATTCTAAGGAGGTGCAGATTCACCCGACAGACCCGAAAAAGACGACGTCCATT
Source organism: Lolium perenne (assembly GCF_019359855.2). NCBI lineage: Eukaryota > Viridiplantae > Streptophyta > Magnoliopsida > Poales > Poaceae > Lolium > Lolium perenne. The sequence continues at coordinate 137,884,011 of NC_067246.2, forward strand.
GCAAACGACATGGACCTCGCATAGGAAAGCGCGCTCATCGAGTTCCTCCGTGAGAACTGGAAAATCTTCGCATGGTGTCTAGCTGACATGCCAGGAGTACTGATACGTCCAAAACGTATCTACTTTCCCGAACACTTTTGCTATTGTTTTGCCTCTAATTTGTGTATTTTGGATGCAACTAACACGGACTAACGCTGTTTTCAGCAGAACTGTTCTGGTGTCTCGTTTTTGTGCAGAAACCCAACTTTCGGGAAAATCCTCGGAATTTATGCAGAAGGCCCTATTTTCCCAGAATAATGACGGAGCCAGAAGGACAATTAAGGTGGAGGCCCGAGGGCCCCACACCATAGGGCGGCGCGGCCCAGGGGGGGCCCGCGCGGCCCTGTGGTGTGGCCCCCTCGGTCGGCCTCCGACGCCCTCCTTCGGACTACTTATTGGCCTCGACCTAAAAACGCACAGAGAGAAGTCGAAGTCGCCAGAAACCCTCCAGAACGCCGCCACATCGCGAAACTCCGTCTCGGGAGCCAGAAGTCTCCATTCTGGCACTCCGCCGGGACGGGGAATTGGAGGAGATCATCACCGCCATCACCGCCAACGCCTCTACATCAACCAGCCATGTTTCCCCCATCCATGTGTGAGTAATTTCCCCGCTGTAGGCCGAAGGGGATGGTAGGGATTGGATGAGATTGGTCATGTAATAGCATAAGATTGTTAGGGCATAGTGCCTAGTGTCCGTAATTGGTACTTTGATGATATTGTTGCAACTTGTTATGCTTAATGCTTGTCACTAGGGCCCGAGTGCCATGATCTCAGATCTGAACATGTTATTGCTTCATCAAGATATTCATTGTTTATGGTCTTACCTATAAGTTGTATACACATGTCGCTGTCCGGAACCGATGGCCCCGAAGTGACAGAAATCGGGACAACCGGAGGGAATGGTAGCGATGTGAGGATCACATGTGTTCACGGAGTGTTAATGCTTTGCTCCGGTACTCTATTAAAAGGAGTACCTTAATATCCAGTAGTTTCCCTTGAGGCCCGGCTGCCACCGGCTGGTAGGACAAAAGATGTTGTGCAAGTTTCTCATTGCGAGCACGTACGACTATATATGGAACACATGCCTATTGATTGCTTTGTACTTGGACACCGTTTTATTATTATTTGCAAATGCCCTGCTATGATTGTTACATGAGTTTCTCTCATCCATGCAACGCCCGTCATCCGTCCCCGTGCCTACAGTATTTTAATCCTGCTGTTTACTAAAATCACTACTGCTGTCTCGTTACTCTTTCTTTGTTATTTCACTATCGCATCGCTATAAAGCTGTTACTACGATAAACTCTTGCGAGCAAGTCTGTTTCCAGGTGCAGCTGAATTGACAACTCCGTTGTTAAGGCTTCCAAGTGTTCTTTGTCTCCCCTTGTGTCGAATCAATAAATTGGGTTTTACTTCCCTCGAAGACTGTTGCGATCCCCTATACTTGTGGGTCATCAAGACTATTTTCTGGCGCCGTTGCCGGGGAGCATAGCTTTATTTGGAAGTTCACTTGGATTAATATTGTTCGCTGCAAATTCTCCATCATGGGTAAACCTCGCGATACTAAGATCGCCATATTACCATCCACTACAAGAAAAGGTACAATTCTGAGTACCTCCGCTACACTTGATTCACCATCTGTGATTGATAAACTTGTTTCACCGCCGCATGCTTCAAATGCGGGTACTTCTGCTGAATCTGAAAACTCTCATAATATTGATAATATCTCTGCTGTGCTTGATGATAGTGTTTCATTGGGATCTTTTCTAGATGCTACAATTGCTAGGTCTAGACAAATTGAAAATACTGAAACTCCTAATGCTACTACACCTGTTAATTCACCTGAACTTGATTATTTTAGTGATGATCCTGATGAAGATTATGTGGAGCTTAATGATGATTTTATTGAAAAATGCAATGCTACTACCGATGCAAGAAAAATTAAAAAGTTGCTTGCAGAACATGCTGTTAGATATAAACTGTCTCCTGATCCTAAGTTTGCCACATCTCCCATAAACATTAAGGATAAAGATTATGATTTTTCTCTTGATCTATCTCATATAGCTATTGTTGAGAAAACACCCTTTTGTGGTACTGAAAAAGAAAGTGCTGTTGAACACATGACTGAGTTGTCTACTCTAAGTAGCTTGTTTTCTGATGATGTCAAGATGCGTACTTACTTTGTTGCTAAAATCTTTCCATTCTCATTAAAGGATGACGCTAAAACTTGGTATAATAATTTGCCACCTAATTCTATTAAAAGTCCGAAAGAATTGCTTGATGTTTTCTTCCGTAAATACTTTCCTGCTAGTGCTCAACATATTGCTTTGCAGAGAATTTATAATTTTGACCAGGGAGATGAAGAGAAATTGCCTGAGGCTTGGGCGAGATTTTGCTCTCTTATTAGAGCTCGGCCTGATCATGATTTGGAAAAGCATGATTTACTTGATATATTTTATAGTGGACTAACCATTGAGTCTAGGGCATACCTGGATAGTTGTGTTGGTTGTGTTTTCAGGAAAAGAACTCCAGACGACGCTGAAGAATTATTGGCTAAAATAAGCCGGAATCATGATGATTGGACTACGCCTGAACCAACTCCAACGCCAATATTAAAGAAGAGAGGTTTAATTAAATTGAATGATGAAGATACGAGGGAAGCCAAGAAGTCTCTCAAGGAGTAGGCGGCACTGTCCACTGCTAATGATAATTCTGTAAAGGTTGCAATGTACGTGGTTCCGGCTAGGCGTCGAGAGAGAGAAGTGCAACCTACTCTGGTATGTAACGCCAAGAAGGATGTGTCACAATTAGCTCATGTGATGGTAGGTTCAGTTCCTGTTCAGATTACACCTTCCGATGAGGTTGAGCCCAGGTTCAGGACTCCATGCACATATATAATAGTGGGTCGGATTGCTGTTCAAGTCTGAGAATTTTCTTATACAAGTCTCGGTAGTCCAATCCAGTTTGCCATTGTTTTCACACTTTCCTAGCTACGTTGGTGTCCTAGTTAGTATTAGTGAAAGGTAAAAGGCCAAGGCCTTATTTTATAAGCCATGCTTTGGGTTAGCCTTGCGCTGATCCAACAAAAGGAGTCCAGGTCGTTTTTATTAGTTGTCGAGCTGAAGTTAGAATCGGGCTTAGCCCTAGGTGCCTGCGTGCACTATATAAATAAGGAGGCTGCGCCTCATGTAAGGTAGACAAGTTTGATCGTGAGTAAAATACCAGAAAAACGCCATGGTTTGGCGGCCATATTCTGTGCGTGATTTCAGTTGAGAACCAACCTGGTTTCTGTGTTTCCTGGCCAGACGATTGAAGGCAAGTCGCCTCTAATCTTCTGCTGATCCCCGTCTGGATCGTCCAAGTAATTCCCGCAGGTTTGGGGTTTGCTTGTTGTTTAATCTGATTTGCATCTAGCGTGTAAGTTAGGTTTGGAGGAGATCTGTTTCTGCTATTTCACGGAGATTAGACCAGGAAGGAATCTGTAATACCGCTGCGAGCTAACCTGAAGACTGAATATTCCTGTTCGCTTCTAGTTTCTGTCTGCTGATAACTTGAAAGTATATTCTGCTGATTACCTTGTGCCGTGAAAGATTGGGAAATAAATCTCCGCGGCGTCTTTTCAGTAACACGCCGTATCATCTTGGTACTCAGAGCAAGGTTGTTCACGGTGCAATTTTTTTTTCTCTCGCGGCTGTTTCTAGTTTGATATTGTTCCGTTTTTGAGATGTCGCTGCATGAGGATTCTGATCAGGATGGAGACGACATTCCTTGGGGTCCGGAAATAACTGAAGATCTGCGTATCCACTTGACGTCGATCAACGACACTAATAAAAAGCTTCGCAAAAAGGTTGTGGATTTATCTACACATATTGCAGGTGTCGAGGACAGGCTTAATGTGCGTTTGACGACTAGTGATCGCGAGCGTGATGACAGTTTGCGAGTGGTGACAGATAGTCTTAATCGGTTGACTGCGGTTGTTCAGCGTCTAGAGGCAAGGGCTGCGGCACCTCGGCAGTCTCGGTCACCGCAACGCAGACAAGGCCAGTCAGGTGATGATTATTCTGATGTTTCTGATGCTCGTGGAGGCCATCGACGCCAACCACGTCGAGGTGTTGAGGTTCGCCATGGTGCTGGCCAACAGAGCAACCAAGGTGGTGAAGCTGCTCAGGAGGATGGCGGTCTTGGTCGCATAAAGGTGACCATACCCGAGTTCTCGGGACGTTCTGATCCGGAGAAATACTTGGAGTGGGAGATGCGGGTGAATCAAATTTTTGATGGCCATAACTACTCTGAAGAAAAGAAGGTCCGTGTTGCATCCATGGAGTTTACTGAATATGCTCTTGTATGGTGGGATAATAAAAACCGTACAGGGGAGAGACCGGCAACATGGGTTGATATGAAGCGTGTCATGAGGGAGGTATTTGTGCCTGCATATTACACTCGACAACTTCATAGCAAGCTGCGTCGTCTTGTGCAAGGTACAAAAACAGTCGATGAATATTACAAGGAGATGCAAATATTAATGATTCGGACAGCGGTGCGCGAGTCTGCCGAGGCAACCATGGTACGGATGTTTGAGGGGCTGAATGAAGATATCCGTGACCGTGTAGATTTGATGCAATACAATGATATTCATGAGTTGGTTCACCAAGCTGAGCGTGCTGAACGGTGGTGTCGCGAGAAGCAAGCTGCAGGCAATCGTCCAAGTTACAGCAATGGGCGACGTAGTTCTTCTCAGAGTGATAATGTTAGTTTCAGTTCAAAGCATGCTGAATCTTATAAGCCAACGAGCAATGAGCAAGGCAAGAGAGCTGCTGCACATAAGGAGGTTTCTCAGGCAGCATCCAGTACATCTCATCATAGCAATATTATATGTCACAAGTGTGGAGGAAGAGGACATATAATGCGTGAGTGTCCAAATAGAAAGACGATTTTGCTTGTTGACGATGCATATATTTCAGACTCTGAAGATGAGATGCCTCCACTAGAGGATGATACTAAAAATGATGATGGTACTGCCTTGGATGCTTGGCCTGCACTTACTGTTCCGAGTTTGATGGCGTATAAGGTCCAGCATGATGATAAGGTCATTGTTGAGCCCGGACAGCGGCGTAGTATTTTTCAAACTGCATGTACCATCAAGGGAGAAGTTTGCAAATTAATTGTTGACGGTGGAAGTGCAAGCAACATGATTAGTAAGGATGTGGTAGAGTCTCTCTCTTTGCCTACATGGGAGCATCCGAAACCATACTATATGCAGTGGATCAATGGCGTTGGCAAGTTGAAGGTCACCCATAGAGTGAAAGTTCCTTTTGCTGTTGATGGATATAATGATAAAGTGGAGTGCGATGTTCTACCATTACATGTTTGCCATCTTTTATTGGGACGTCCGTGGCAACACGATGTCAACGCACTTCATCATGGGCGCACTAACAGGTACACGTTTATGCATAAGGGTGAGTTTTATACTCTTCTTCCCAAAGATGCCAAAGATATCGAGTGTACTGTCGAGGTGTTCAAGAAAAAGTCTACAAGGAGTAGGTCGAAACCGAGGACGGTTTCCCTTCAAGGGAGGGAGGATGATGCGGCACTGTCCACTGCTAATGATAATTCTGTAAAGGTTGCAATGTACGTGGTTCCGGCTAGGCGTCGAGAGAGAGAAGTGCAACCTACTCTGGTATGTAACGCCAAGAAGGATGTGTCACAATTAGCTCATGTGATGGTAGGTTCAGTTCCTGTTCAGATTACACCTTCCGATGAGGTTGAGCCCAGGTTCAGGACTCCATGCACATATATAATGGTGGGTCGGATTGCTGTTCAAGTCTGAGAATTTTCTTATACAAGTCTCGGTAGTCCAATCCAGTTTGCCATTGTTTTCACACTTTCCTAGCTACGTTGGTGTCCTAGTTAGTATTAGTGAAAGGTAAAAGGCCAAGGCCTTATTTTATAAGCCATGCTTTGGGTTAGCCTTGCGCTGATCCAACAAAAGGAGTCCAGGTCGTTTTTATTAGTTGTCGAGCTGAAGTTAGAATCGGGCTTAGCCCTAGGTGCCTGCGTGCACTATATAAATAAGGAGGCTGCGCCTCATGTAAGGTAGACAAGTTTGATCGTGAGTAAAATACCAGAAAAATGCCATGGTTTGGCGGCCATATTCTGTGCGTGATTTCAGTTGAGAACCAACCTGGTTTCTGTGTTTCCTGGCCAGACGATTGAAGGCAAGTCGCCTCTAATCTTCTGCTGATCCCCGTCTGGATCGTCCAAGTAATTCCCGCAGGTTTGGGGTTTGCTTGTTGTTTACTCTGATTTGCATCTAGCGTGTAAGTTAGGTTTGGAGGAGATCTGTTTCTGCTATTTCACGGAGATTAGACCAGGAAGGAATCTGTAATACCGCTGCGAGCTAACCTGAAGACTGAATATTCCTGTTCGCTTCTAGTTTCTGTCTGCTGATAACTTGAAAGTATATTCTGCTGATTACCTTGTGCCGTGAAAGATTGGGAAATAAATCTCCGCGGCGTCTTTTCAGTAACACGCCGTATCAACCAGAAAATTTTAATATGAGAGTAGAGAATCATTTAATGGAAAATTCTCGAGCTATTAGTGAATTGCATGATATTGTAGAGAGAACCTCCAATGATGTTAAGATGCTTGTTAAACATTTTCATATGATTCAAACTCAAATTGATCAACTCACTAAAGTGCAAAATGACTTGTTAGGGAATAATTCTAAAGAGAAACATGCTTATGAAGTAACAACTAGAGGTGGTGTCTCTACCCAGGATCCTCTATATCCTGAAGGGCATTCCAAAAGAATTGAACAAGATTCTCAACGCATTGAACCTAGTGCTCCTTCTAAGAAGAAAAAGAAGAAGAAACATAAAAATGTTGTAGAATCCTCTGAACCTGTTAATGATCCTAATAGTATTTCTATTTCTGATGCTGAAACTGAAAGTGGTAATGAACATTATAAAGATAATGATAATAATGATACTCCTGATAAAGAAGAGGTTGAAGAAGAACCTGAAAAGCATGCTAAAAATAAAAAGTTTACTAAAGAAGATTTTATTGCTGAGAAACATGGTAATGAAAGAGAACCTTGGGTGCAAAAGCAAATGCCTTTTCCTGCTAAGAAACTAAAATCAATGGAAGAAGAACACTATAATAAATTTTGTGATTGGATGAAACCTTTATTCTTGCAAATCCCTTTGACTGATGCTATTAAATTGCCTCCTTATTCAAAGTATATGAAAGATATTGTTACTAACAAAAGGAAAATCCCCAATGAGGAAATTTCCACTATGCTTGCTAATTACTCTTTCAATGGCAAAGTTCCAAAGAAGTTGGGCGATCCAGGTATACCTACTATTCCTTGTTCTATCAAGAATAATTATGTTAAAACTGCTCTATGTGACTTGGGAGCCGGTGTTAGTGTTATGCCTTTTTCTCTTTATAAGAGACTTTACTTAGATAAGTTGATACCTACTGATATATCTTTACAAATGGCTGATAAATCTACTGCTATTCCTGTTGGTATATGTGAGGATGTTCCTGTTCAAGTTACTACTAACTGCTTGATATTAACTGATTTTGTTGTGTTGGAAATGCCTGAAGATGATAATATGTCTATTATTCTTGGGAGACCTTTTCTTAACACCGCAGGGGCTGTTATTGATTGCAATAAAGGAAAGGTTACTTTCAATGTTGATGATAGGGAGCATACCGTTTATTTTCCCAAGAGGATTGAGAAAGCGTGCGGAGTTAATACTATTTCTAATGTGAGAACTATCAAAGTGGGAACTATTGATTGTCCTATATATGAGCCTAAAGAAGAATATCAAACTCTCGTGATTGGATCCATATCAATACAATTCAAGGTAACATGATTGATTTGAGGTTTATTTCTTCTTATGCTATGTAAAATTTATTTGGTGGCAAGACTTGATCAACCTTGTTAACAAATACTTTTTATATGCATAGAGGAGGTAAACAACATCTCTTTCTTACTCCATTTGCTCTAGTTGCTGTAGCACTTTTAGTTTGCAAAGTTCCTTAGTTATTTGGAGATTTCAAAAAATTTCCTGGCCAGTAAATAATAAATTAAATACCCAGAAATGTGCATTTTTCAAAGTTTTCAAAAATTCACAAAAATTATACCGTTGGTCCTATTTTTCGACGAGGCACCTGGGAGCACCAGAGGATGACCTGTGGGGCACCAGAGGGTGCCACACCACAGGCCGGCGCGGCCAAGGTGGTGGGCGCGCCACCCTGTGGTGTGGGCCCCTCCTTGCCCCACTTTGCCATCTCTTTCTCCCAGCACCTTCTCTCTCCCGAAAAAACTCGTACCAAGTTCCTCTCACTCGCGTTTTTGCTCCAGTGCTCCAGATTTCTCGATCTCTCTGCTCAGCCCAGATTTCTTGCTGAAATTTGGCACATTTGCTCTTTGGTATGTGACTCCTCCACCCATCCAAGTAGAATTTTGTTTGGTTGAGTATATCTTGAATATTTTGCTGCTGTAGGTAACATGTTTAGTGAGCTTGCATGCTTGTTCTAAGTGGTGGAAACTAGTTTTGATGCATGATTAGTACTCTAGCAAGTTCCTATGGTAGTTTCCCTCAATTATATGTCACCAAATCAAATTTTTATATCATTTGTTGAAAATTTCAGAGAAGGGATGAAGAAGTTCAACTTTGGAGAGTTGTTCAAGAAAGGAACAACCAGCACCGGGAGGCCTTCTAGGGCCGCCACCCGGATTAGGCGATCGTACAACGAGGATATCATCGCGCCTAGCTTCGCGCCCGAAGAGGACAACGGGGCTCCTAATGCTTCGTCTTTTCCATGCTATGATTTTCTGAGGAATGCAGGGATATTGGAGGATTTCTCCACCCTTGTCAACAGGGTAGGCTTAACCACCTATGTGGGTGATGAAAGGGAGCAATACTACATGCTCACCAAAATCTTCGTCGAGAGCTTCAAGTTCCACAACAAGCAATATGAGCCAACAGTTGCATTCAAGATCTATGGTAATCCTGTTACTATGGGATTGGAAGATTTTTGTCGTGCATTGGATATTGCCCCTGTAGGTACAGCAAGTAGGATTGATGACAACCCCCGGGACTTGTTGGAGCTTTATCGAGGGATCACCGATGATGATTGTCGCACCATTCAGCGTGGCAAGATAAGGAACATTCAACTCCCCGCCATTAAGTATTTTGCGTATTACATTGCTACTAGCATTCTTGGTAGGGAGAACACTAGCAATATTTCTAGTTACCATCTTGCTTTCTTGAATATTGCACTTACTGGTCAGACATCTTATCATCTTGGTTCTCTTATTGCTCGCCGCCTGACTAACAGGGGGCCTATTTTTGGAGGAACTATTGCACTGCGTGTTTTAACTTATTTAAGGCTTCCTATTGATCCTAATGATGTGCCATTGGCCCCTAGGAGACTCGATATTGCTGCTATGAAGAGTCATCATTTTGTTACCACTGATTCTACTTTAGATAATATGGTCTATAGAATGTTGTTTTCTGACGGGGATGAGAAGGAAATCCCTCTCCCCCAACCAGGTTTGTTCAGTATTGACAGGCAATCATGGTCGTGCACTAAGGAGGAGGTGGATGAACATATGAAGATACAAGACTTCCACCAGCAGCATGACTCCGAGGACGCCGAGGCCTCCCATGACTACACCGTCACGTATCCGGGTGCTTCTTCTAGCACATACCCGGAATACGATCCATCTTCGTCATACTACGGAGATATTACCTCATGGGATCGATGGGATTGAACTCCACTTAGGCCAACAGCCTAAGCTTGGGGGGAGGTATACCGGCATCACTCATTCTTTGCATATTATGGTTGCTGGATACTTGTACATACTTGTTTTGTTCGTTTGAGTGGTTTTCTAATGAGAGGAAGATGATATTTGGGGAAGTGATGCCTGAAAACAGATTCTGGACTGTTACTAGAAAAATTCGTACGCACAGCCAGAGCGTTATTTTGAGCTTCCAATTTTTTTGCAGGTTCCCCAGGTTGTTATATAACTTTCATTAGTTGAACACTTTTCAAGCTGAGCAACGTAAGATTTTTGTAAAAATCGATCTCTGTACTGCTGTCAGGTTTTGGCAGATTTCTGCCATCTCGCTTTTCTGTGTTTCTTTTAGTTTGCTATTTCTTGTTTTTGCTTTGTTTCCTTCCCAAAACACAAAAAGACCAAAAATATTCTGTTGTTTCTCTTCACCATTTGTTTGCTTTGGCTTCTTGCATTTGTTTCGCTTTATTTGCTATTGCTAGTCTGCTATAAGAAAACCCAAAAAGATTTTGCTTTGTTTGTTTGTTTCCTCTTGTTCTTGTTTCTAATTTGAAAACACCAAAAATATTTGCTGTTCTTCTTTGGTTTGTAAAGTTCATTATGAGTTCAATGGTCTTCGGTGGCTGGAGCGTGGTTTTCATTTCATATTATCCAAGCTGCACAAGTGAAAAGGCAATAATGACGATCTACGACAATTGGATTGTGGTGAGAGGCTGGTATGAACTCTATTTGCTTTCATTTTTGTACATATACTCATCCATGTGAGCATGCTTAGTTGGTTCATGTGAGGTATATGTTATTTGAGAAAGTCTAGTAGTTTATGATCTCTCATGTTTAGCTCCAATCTATTAATATGAGTAGCATGTCATGGATGTTTGCTTGCATTGTTTTATTCATAAGTAAGTATGGCATTGTGGTATGCTCCTCTGAATAATTCATTTATATCGATTTGGCACATGCTCACGCATGCATATGACTGAACAAAAAGTCAATTAAGCCTCGATGATCTATATTGCTTCAGAGTTCTTGTATCACTTTTATGCCTCCGTTAATTTATTTTGCCGCAAGCATGATTATGACAGTTACTGCTCTCTTGATTTGTCGCTCCCTAGTCTATTGCTAGCCTTCACTTGTACTGAGCGGGAACGCTGCTCGTGCTTCCAAACACATGAAAACCAAGTTATTCCAGAGTGTCCACCATAAATACCTATGCATGGCATTTCAAACCATTCCAAGTAAATTCTCATGCGCTACCTTTAAAACCTTCAAAATGCTTCTTAATTTGTGTTTATGTTTCATAGCTCATGAGGAAGTATGTGGTGTTTAACTTTCAACCTTGTCATTTACTTTTGACGGACTCTCACATGGACTAGTGGCACATCCGCTTATCCAATAATTTTGCAAAAAGAGCTGGCAATGGGATTCCCAGTCCCGAATTAATTAACTTAAATAGACACTCCTCCATGGTTTGTGATTGTTGGACGGCACCCGAAGGATTCGGTTAGCCATGGCTTGTGTAAGCAAAGGTTGGGGGGAGTGTCATCATCATAATGAAAATAAAATAAAAAGGCACTCCTTCATGGTATGAGATTGTTGGCAGGCACCCGAGGATTCGGTTAGCCATGGTTTGTGAAAGAAAGGTTGGAAGGAGTGCCAAATAAATATGCAATAATTCATGGGAGCCGTTCTTGAAAGTCCGGTTGGCGAGGTAGTTAGTGTACCCATTACCATTCGTTGACAACAACAAACGCCTCTCAAAATAATTTTACTCCTGTCTTTATAAAAATGAAAAGCTCTAGCGCATGTTAATCCCTGCTTCCCTCTGCGAAGGGTCAATCTTTTACCTTTATGTTGTGTCTCCATTATTTCTTTGAGCACTATCTTGAGAGCACAACTGTCATTCTTAGTATAATATGCTTGTCTCAAAATATGATTGATTGTGGTATAACTTTGATGCATTTATCTTTTGACAATCACTACTTCTAGTCTTTCTATGAACTCCAGAGGTGCCCGGGCATTTATGTTTTGCCAACCAAATACAGACAAGCGAGATACCACTTTATCATACTCTCTTATGAACATTGCAATCCTGCTTATATACATGATTCATGATGCTTATTATTAATTGTTGGTACCTCTCCATGATGGACATAGCTGTTAGATGATCTTATTTGCATGTACCTCATTATGAATTGCTTAAGTATTAGCCATAGCATGAGAATATATACATCATATGAGCAAATGTGTTCGTGAAAGTTCTTTTATCGCTCAGTTGTTAACTGAATTGCTTGAGGACAAGCAATAAGCTAAGCTTGGGGGGAGTTGATACGTCCAAAACGTATCTACTTTCCCGAACACTTTTGCTATTGTTTTGCCTCTAATTTGTGTATTTTGGATGCAACTAACACGGACTAACGCTGTTTTCAGCAGAACTGTACAGGTGTCTCGTTTTTGTGCAGAAACCCAACTTTCGGGAAAATCCTCGGAATTTATGCAGAAGGCCCTATTTTCCCAGAATAATGACGGAGCCAGAAGGACAATTAAGGTGGAGGCCCGAGGGCCCCACACCATAGGGCGGCACGGCCCAGGGGGGGGCCCGCGCGGCCCTGTGGTGTGGCCCCCTCGGCCGGCCTCCGACGCCCTCCTTCGGACTACTTATCGGCCTCGACCTAAAAACGCACAGAGAGAAGTCGAAGTCGCCAGAAACCCTCCAGAACGCCGCCACATCGCGAAACTCCGTCTCGGGAGCCAGAAGTCTCCGTTCTGGCACTCCGCCGGGACGGGGAATTGGAGGAGATCATCACCGCCATCACCGCCAACGCCTCTACATCAACCAGCCATGTTTCCCCCATCCATGTGTGAGTAATTCCCCCGCTGTAGGCCGAAGGGGATGGTAGGGATTGGATGAGATTGGTCATGTAATAGCATAAGATTGTTAGGGCATAGTGCCTAGTGTCCGTAATTGGTACTTTGATGATATTGTTGCAACTTGTTATGCTTAATGCTTGTCACTAGGGCCCGAGTGCCATGATCTCAGATCTGAACATGTTATTGCTTCATCAAGATATTCATTGTTTATGGTCTTACCTATAAGTTGTATACACATGTCGCTGTCCGGAACCGATGGCCCCGAAGTGACAGAAATCGGGACAACCGGAGGGAATGGTAGCGATGTGAGGATCACATGTGTTCACGGAGTGTTAATGCTTTGCTCCGGTACTCTATTAAAAGGAGTACCTTAATATCCAGTAGTTCCCCTTGAGGCCCGGCTGCCACCGGCTGGTAGGACAAAAGATGTTGTGCAAGTTTCTCATTGCGAGCACGTACGACTATATATGGAACACATGCCTATTGATTGCTTTGTACTTGGACACCGTTTTATTATTATTTGCAAATGCCCTGCTATGATTGTTACATGAGTTTCTCTCATCCATGCAACGCCCGTCATCCGTCCCCGTGCCTACAGTATTTTAATCCTGCTGTTTACTAAAATCACTACTGCTGTCTCTGTTACTCTGCTGCTGTTATTTCACTACTGCTACTGCTATAAAACTATTACTACTGATAAACTCTTGCGAGCAAGTCTGTTTCCAGGTGCAGCTGAATTGACAACTCCGCTGTTAAGGCTTCCAAGTGTTCTTTGTCTCCCCTTGTGTCGAATCAATAAATTGGGTTTTACTTCCCTCGAAGACTGTTGCGATCCCCTATACTTGTGGGTCATCAAGTACCCAGGGAACTTGCCGAGCACCACCTAAACTTGGTTCCACTAGCGAGACCAATCAAACAACCTTTGCGGCATTTTTCGGAACCAAACCGCAAGGCTATGCTGTCAGAAATCGATCGACTACGAGAAGCTGGTTTTATCAAGGAGCTGCACACAGAGGCCACATGGGTAGCAAATCCTGTGTTGGTGCCGAAGAAAAACACTAAGGTCCTTCGCATGTGCGTCGACTTTACGTGCCTCAATAAACATTGTCCAAAGGATCACTTTCCCCTCCCGAGGATCGATCAAATTATCGACTCCACGGCTGGATGTGAACGTCTTTCCTTCCTGGACGCATATTCTGGTTATAACCAGATCAGATTGAAAGAAGAAGATGAAGTAAAGACAGCGTTCATCACACCTTATGGCGTGCTTTGCTACAGAACAATGCCCTTTGGTCTGAAAAACGCGGGAGCAACATATCAGAGGATGATGCAGAAGTGTTTGGCGACACAGATTGGGAAAAACGTGCAAGTATACATCGACGATGTCGTCATAACGTCAAAAAAGGGGGCGACGCTGATCGAGGATCTCAAGGAAACCTTTGACAACCTCGACAAATTTTGCCTCAAGCTGAACCCGACGAAGTGTTCTTTCGGCGTCCCAGCAGGAGAACTTCTCGGGTTTCTAGTTTCAGCAAGAGGAATTGAAGCAAATCCCGACAAAATACAAGCTATCGTAACAATGAGGAAGCCAACAAAGTTGAAAGAAATACAGCAGCTAACTGGGCGAGTCGCAGCTTTGAGCAGATTCGTCGCCAGGCTGGGAAAAAAAGCGTTACCATTTTACGCTCTGATAAAGCAAGGAGAGAAATTCCAGTGGAACGAAGAGGCCGACAGAGCTTTCGAGGATCTGAAGCGCACAATCTCGACACCACCAATCTTGGTGGCGCCGAAGGAAAAGGAACCTCTCCTGCTGTACATTGCAGCCACGCCCCAAGTGGTTAGCACGGTGCTAGTTGTTGAAAGAGAAGAAGAAGGAAAACTCCATAGAGTGCAAAGGCCGGTATATTTCATCAGTGAAGTTTTATCGCCTTCCAAACAGCGGTACCCGCAGTACCAGAAACTAGCATATGGAGTAATTGCAACGGCAAGGAAGTTGCGCCACTATTTTTCGGCACACCCGATAATAGTAGTCAACGAAGCACCTCTTTCAAATATACTGAACAATCCAGAAGCTACAGGGCGTGTCTCCCTTTGGGGAATAGAACTTTCCCCTCGGGACATCACGTATGAAAAAAGAAAGGCAATCAAGTCGCAAGTTCTGCCAGATTTCATTGCAGAGTGGATGGAGCTGCAAAACACGGGACCCCCAGATTTGTCGAGAACTTGGACCATGAACTTCGATGGGTCCAAGAGAGTAGAAGGAGCTGGCGCAGGAGTGGTACTTATATCACCTGAAGGCGACAAGTTAAAATACGTCCTCCGGATGACGTTCCCTAACGCATCCAACAATGAAGCAGAATATGAAGCCCTCATACACGGGATGAAGATGGCGAAAGCTTGCGGGGCAACTCGATTAAAAATCTTTGGCGACTCACAATTGGTGGCTCAGCAAGTTATGAACCAACGTGACGCAGTCAATGATAGCATGATGGCATACAAGGAGGTGTACAATGAGCTCGAGAAGCTGTTTGATGGGTGCGAGGTAAATCACATCAGTAGATTGAGCAATGATGAAGCCGACGTTCTCGCAAACATCGGGTCGCAGTGCCTCCCAATCCCGCCAGGAGTATTTTGGGAAGAAATAGCGGAGAGATCCACAAAGCCGAAAAAGGTGCAGAAAAAAGCAAAGGAAGAAAAAACTTCGGCTCCCCTCAAAGAAACCACGGAGGACGAAGAGGACCAAGAGCTCGTGATGATGGTAGAAGTTCCTTGGATGCAAGCATATATATCATATATCCTCAGAAAAGAAATACCCGACGATCCAGTTGAGGCAAGGCGAGTTATTCGACGATCCAAAGCTTTCACAGTGGTCAAAGGGGAGTTATACAAGCGAAGTATTTTAGGCGTCTTGCAAAGGTGTGTCACACCCGAAGAAGGAAGAATAATTCTGAAGGATGTACACGAAGGAATATGTGGCCACCACGCAAGTAGTCGAGCCATTGCAGCCATGGTTTTTCGGGCAGGATTTTATTGGTTGACAGCAATCGAGGATGCCAAGGAAATAGTACGAACCTGCGATGCGTGCCAAAGATTTGCCGCAAAACCTCACTCTCCAGCGGCAGAATTAACACCCATACCATTGTCGTGGCCCTTTGCCCAATGGGGACTTGATATGGTGGGCAAGTTGCACAAAGCTTCGCCAGGAGGATATGAGTACTTGCTGGTCGCTGTCGACAAATTCACCAAGTGGGTAGAAGCGAAGCCAATAAATTCACCAGATGCAGCGTCAGCAATAAAGTTTGTGAAAGGCCTCGTTTTTCGGTTTGGAGTGCCCCATAGCATTGTCACAGATAACGGTTCAAACTTTACGTCCAAGGAATTCAAGGAATATTGCGCAGAAGTAGGCATTAAATTGCACTTTGCGTCAGTTGGGCACCCGCAAACTAACGGCCAAGTCGAGAAAGCCAATGGTATCATCTGCAACGGCCTCAAGAAGCGCCTGCTAGGACCGCTTGAAAAAGCTCGACATACTTGGCCAGAGGAATTGCCAAGTGTTTTGTGGAGCATCCGAACAACACCAAATACGGCGACACAAGAAACTCCGTTTTTTCTCGTCCACGGAGCCGAAGCAGTATTACCAATCGAAATAGAGCATGATTCTCCAAGAGTAACAGAGTACGACGAAGAAACATCACAAAAAGCTCGGGAGGATGATATGGACGCACTCGACGAAGCTCGAGATGAAGTACTTTCACGAGTCACCAAATATCAGCAGGACCTCAAAAACTACCACAGTCGACGGCTTAGGCCCAGATCTTTCCAGGTCGGGGATTTGGTCTTGCGGTTAAATCAAAAAAGTACTGAAAAGCTCGAATCACCATGGCTAGGCCCTTACGTCGTCACGGAAGTCATCAACGGAGGAGCATACAGGATCAAGGACAAGAAGACAGGGGCTCCCGAGAAAAACCCCTGGAACGTGGCGCAGCTCAGGCGGTTCTACGCTTAGAGTCGAAATATAGTCCTCCTCTGTAAAAATACAATGTACTGAAACGCCCGCGAGTTTTCAGACGCACTCTTTTCCTTTTCGGGGCACCGAGTGGGGCCGGAAAGGTTTTTAATGAGGCGGGCTCGCGGTGCTGCAATATAATAAAGATAGTGGAGATATACTTCTTACTCTTCGACACGCTCGGGGGCTCAACGCCTTCAAGTCTCAAAATACGTACAATATAGACAAACTGGACTTACCGAAATATTTCGCCCTGGTACACTAATACCTCGTCAAATATAAACATCGGAAGCTAACAATTATAAATATAGTGTACTCGTCAAAATCTTATTGCTTTGGTCCAAGAACCTCGCAACAAAAAATATAGAACTTCGACACCACGACACTCGGGGGCTTCTAACCCATCAATGAAAAAACAAAGATATCTTATTACGACAGGAGGGAAAATCTTCAAGATAGCAAAACAGTATAAACTCTAGCCAAAGGCTCGGGGGCTCGGTGATCAAAAATAGAAAAAATACAGAGTTGACAGCTTTACAATATAGACTGTGTTTACAAATACACAAAGATGTATCAATGATGGAAATACAGCAAGAAGAGGAAAAAGTCTTCAAGGGAAGCCTAGCACATGGTCTATGGTTATTCGCTCAGTAGAAGGACGAGTACTATGCTCAGCATAGCTTCCCTTCACGAAGAACTCAGAATCCATCCGAAGAAGTTCATCCATCATATCTTCGGCAACAGGAGTCACCAAATCATCAATCTTGCCCATATTTCTCTTTTTCTTTGCCATCTTTGCCAGGCAAGTAGGAACAATTTGATCTATGGGCAATTTTGGATGGCAAATTTTTATCATCATCATGGCAAACCTAGCGCCAGCAGAAAGTTGAGCCCGCACAAAGCCATGGATTCGAGGAGCATCTCGAAATTTTTCCATTAAAGCTGGAAGGGTCTCTGGCATCTTGTTTCGAGGGAACATGGTTCCATAAACTAAGAATAAAGTCTTCGTACAGAAGTCAAGGAAGTCACGGACCTGAGCCGCGCGATCTTGAAATCTGACGATTTGGCGGGTGCGCTCAGGAGTAACCCAAAAGTTAGATCCATGTTGCGCAGCCAGCCTCAAAGAAACAAAGTGGTTCGAGCTTCAACACGTTGGTCTTCGGCGGCAATATCCGAGAACGAGCAGGCACAGCAAACAAAATATCAAGGAACGAATAGCAAAGAACAACATCCAACACGGTTATGAGCAGGAAACATACCTGTCATGTCCAAACTGGCGTCAGTCATTAGCTGAAGCATATAATTCTCGCGAGAAGAAGTTTCAGCAGCCTCAGCAACAGCAGCATCCTTCGCAGCGATAGCTTCTTTCGCTTGTTGTAGAGCAATTTTCTCTCTCTCGGACGCTTGTCGAGATTGTTCCATCATCGCAAGAGTTTGTTTCTTCATGGATTGAAGTTGTTGCCGAAGTTCTTGCAAATCTTCCGACAAATGTTTGCTTGAAGAACCTTCGAGGGGGTTATCATCGATTAGCATTTTCTTCGAGAAGGAAGAAGCAGGTGAAGCATCGGCAGAGCAAGGATTGGTCGAATAGTTATCAAATATTAACTGGAAAATAAAAATCCCAGGATCAATGATAGTGCCAGGAGGAATTTCATTGATTTCTAGAAAATTTACAGGGACATTACAAAAGAAGTTCTCCAAAAGGACTACCAGGATAATTGTCGCCAAAGCTAAGGTGGCGACAAGGGCAAAAGGAATAAAAAAGCAAAGAAAAAGAAAAAAGGAGAGGCATTCAACAAGACCTCCGGCCTTGATGAGCTAGGAGTTGCAGATGGTTTGATCCCGAGATAGGCAAGGATTTTCTTCGTGTTGGGCTTGGCTGCCTTGATCAACGATCGCCATTTTGTTTGCTCTATCTGTTCGGTGTCGCCAACTTTCATCCAGTCAACATTTTGTTGGCTGTCAGCAACCAAGGCAACAGTGCTCTCGACAGCAATTTTCATGTTCTCCTGGCGCATCTTCAGTCCAAGATCCTCCGGTGGATTGAAGTCCTTGGCAAGGGCAAGGAAAGTCTTGGGCTCCTCTTTCTTCGGGAAGAAGTAGGGGAACAGCTTCGACAATCCTGCGTCAGCATTCACCACGCCTTCGCGAACTTCTTGGCCATGAAATTCCAGATAAGAGAGTGCGTCAAGGAGAGGATCATTGGTGGGATTCTCAAGATCAAACTCTTGGTTTGTTTGACCTGCCACAGAAAATATATGTTGGTCAACAGCAAGTAAAAGGAAAAAAAAGCAAGTCCTAAGAAAAATAGAAGGGATCGACAAAGTTACCGAGGAAGCGCCGATTTTGCGTGTTCAAGCGCTTGAGGATCCCCTTTTCACGAGTAGCCTGCGCGGCCTTGTGCTCGTTTAAAGCAGTTTCGGCATCCTCAAGACTCTTTTGCAGATTTTTGACACCAGCAGCTTTTGCCTTGGCTTCATCAGCCTCAGCTTTGGCTTGGCTAGCGTCAAGTTCAGCCTTCTTGCGAGCCGTTTCACTTTGCTCCAGTTTCTGAGCAAGAGTGTCGACAAGTCTGTTGGCCTCTGCAAGTTTTTCTGCCAAAATAGAAAAGAATCGTCAAAATTGCGACAAAAACAGGAGCAAGATGTTATAAACAAGGGGCAGCAAAAAAGTTATTACCTTCAGTCCTGCTGGCATACTCACGGTACCCAATGAATTGGGATCCGATGCGAACAAGCTCTTTGATCATGGGCTGTCAAAAGAAGAAAAGAGAAAGAAAACATCGGTACGAGAAAAATATGAAGGCATAAAGAAGCAAACAGAGGAAATATAGATACTGGCAAGAAAGTTAAAAACTTACATCATCTAAGAGCGGATTAGAGGAGCTACCCAACTGAGGGGTAGGCTCCACGATCGTTTCCACCCTTGTCCTTTTTGGTGAAGGAGCAAGAGGGCTTGAAGGAGGAGTGGTGGTGACGACGTTTTGTTGAGGAGGCGAGGATTCTTCCCCCTCAACTGGCGTCTCCGAAACAATTAAAGTATGTGACGTGCTCGTTCGAGGAGCCACGTCAAGAGTTGGTACTTCTTCCTCATCATCACTGTGATTAAAGATCGACAGCATAAAAAGCAAGATAAGACAAAAAAAAATTCGAGTACAGAAATAAGGGGAAATGAAAGTGACTTACGAGCTGATGAGGGATTCGAGATAGGGATCATAAGTTGCCTTCTGACGTGAAGGATCAACTTCTTCGGCTTTGGAGGTGCCGGAATCTTCGACATCATTCCTCTTCCTTTTGTTCCTTGGAGAAACAGTAGGAGGAGGAGATTGCGCTGATGCAGTACCTTCGGAGGCACCATCCTTCTCAGAAGATCTCGCAGATTTTAGAGAATCCACGGGTTCATTCACAAAAGAGGGGGCCTCTTGGTTATCATCAGTAACAACGGCCCTTTCTTCGACTTCTCCACCTTCAGGAAGAGGAGGAAGCGAGACAAGGTCTGGATGGTTCTGTACAAAATAAAAATAAAACAGGGGAAGATATCAGAAAAGGAGTTATAACAAAGATAGCAAAGCAATAACAAGACAATCGACAAAAATTACCTTGGGAAGTGGATTGGCGGCGCTGAATGGTTTTACACGACAAGAAGAAGGGACATGATCTTTTTTGCTGAGAGACGAGATTTTTCGGACAAGTTTTTCTAAGTCCTTGACCTCCAAATCCACCGACAGCCGATCTGCATCCTTGTCGCCAGCATATTTCCAGAGAGGGTATTTGCGAGCCTGAAGCGGCTGCACTCTAGTCCTAAGAAAATAAGCCGTGATTTGGATACCCGACAGCTCTTTGCCGTGAGTATTTTGCAACTCGTGGATGCGAGCCATCAAGGTTTCTGTCGACGCTTTTTCTTCTTCGGTAGCCTCTGCGTCCCAGGAGCGGCGGCGAAGGATTTTTTCGGCGCCATCAAAAGGAGGGATGTTGTCTTCAGCACATCCGTGGTTCTCCTCCTGAATATACAGCCACTTCTTGCGCCACCCTTGAACTGAGTCAGGGAGTTTGACGTCGAAGTAGTCGACAGTGGGCCGAACAGAAATTACAACGCCGCCTATATTATAGGCGACATTGGGCGAGCCATTACGGCGGCAGAAGAAAATGCGCTTCCATAGCGCCCGATTAGGGCCGGACGCCAAGGAAGGCCTCGCAAAGGGTGATGAAAATGGAGATATGGAGGATTGAATTTGGCGTGAGGTGGTGGAGTTGCAGACCATAGATAAAGAGCAGTCCGCGGAGAAAAGGATGAATGGGGGCGGAAAGACCGCGGATGAGGTGGTCGACAAAACTTACCCGGTACCCCATTGGAGGGGTTGGGTAGCTCTCCTCACTGGGGAAGCACAGCGCTTTGGGCTTCTTGCTGATCCCCAGTTTCTTCAGCATGTTGATGTCCTCGGTGGAAATCTTCGATCTTTCCCACTCCGCCGTCCCCAGATCCACGGCGGCCATGGAGGACTCCGGCGTGCTGTGCCTTGTCAATCGACGCGGTGGCATCAACAATGGCGCAGGGTTTGCAGCTTGGAGACGAGGAGCTTAGGTGGCTGTGGGTCGCAGGAGCAAATTTGCAGATGAGAGCAGGAGAACGGCGCGAGCGGAAGTGCTCGAGGAGTAAGAAGAAGATCTTATATAGAGGTGCGGTGAAGCGGCGGACCGTTGGATAAGAAAAATGTGTGGCAGATGGTAACCACGTAGACACGAGGGTAAAACAGTAATTCAACATTAGAGAAGTTACGGTACGTGCGCCAGAAAAAGCGGAGGACGTGTGTCCCCCACTTGCACGACGTGTCAAGATAGTGGATCAATTGGGCCCGCAAGGCAGCGAGAGAAGACTTCTCGAAAATTTTTGACTAGCAATCGTGGCTATCGTCAGCAATAACGTCACCTTGGTAGAAGGAAAAATTCGACTCAACAGCTTCATAAAAGGCGACATGGGAAAATAATGCTGAGCCTTTGATCAAATACAAGTTTTTGATCAAATGCTCGGGGGCTACTTTGGAAAAAAGAAAAAGATCCAGAAAGACAAAATAGAAATGGCGTGAGCCTATGATCAAATACAAATATTTGCTCATAGCCTCGGGGGCTACTCCCATCGGGAGCGCTGTTCGCGCACCCGAGGAATTATAAAACTTCGGGAGATAAAAAGAAAATATAGCGGCGTAAGGCGTGGAGCCTACAACCAAGTACAAATCCTTGGCTGTAGCCTCGGGGGCTACTCCCATCGGGAACGCTGTTCGCGTGCCCGATGAAATTATAAAAAAAAAGAGAAGAAGAGGAAAGAATGAAAAAGAAAAAAGAAAAAAGAAAGATAGCAGAGCAAAAGAGTATATTTCGAGTTATAAATAACTCTGCATATACTCCCATCGGGAGAACAATATAAGTCATCTTTGACTCGATAAAATGTGCCATTCCAACAGCCGAATAAGCACTCGACAATATATTCTCAGAACGCCAAAGTTGCGATCAATTTCTGAATGCCGCAAATTTGCGAAGGTAGGACCCCAGATCCGTTCTGCTGGGCGTGGCATCGCCAAAGACTGCGCTCTGCTACTTTTATCCGTATCAACAGATACGAAGAAAAATCCTAACGGACGCGTTAGGTACCCGATAAATTTTTCTGGGACTCGACAGAATGGTAAGACCTTAAGCGGCACCTGTCGAAGTTTGCACCAGTATCCCGAGATCATGTCCAGGGACGTGATCTTGAAGTAGGTTTTTGCGGATTGCCACTAGAGCAGTTAACTAGTACCTGATCCGTCAGATGAACTAGCCCCAACTACCATTATCCCTGTACAATATAGAAGTTTATGAGAAGAAATATAGAAAAGTTGAAGTTGTCAAATAAAAATAAACAGTGGAGATTTTCCTTAACTCTGCGATTCAAGCAAAATCTCGGGGGCTACTGACATAGGCATCCCAAATGGGCCTGCCGAAGATAGTACCCGGGGTTTATTGAAGGCCCATTACCCGAAGAATAAGAAGATTCGGGAGCCCAAGATATTATTAAGGAAAGCTAGAGTTGTAGTAGGAAGTGTTATTTGTAATCTTGCGGGATGAGTTAGAAACTTTCCCGGACTCTGTAACTTGTATGACACGAATCCCTCGGCTCCGCCTCCTATATAAGGGGGAGTCGAGGGACGCAGAAATCATCGAATCATTGTTTACAAACCCTAGTTTCATAATCGTCGAGTACTTTTCGGCCGAAACCTTCGAGATCTACTTGCCCTCTACTTCCAACTAAACCCTAGTCTACAATCCGTAGGCATTGATAAGTTGATACCTTGTCAACACCGTCACGTATCCTGGTGCGTCTTCCAGCACATACCCAGAACAGGATCCTTCTTCATCATACTACGGAGGTGCCACTTCATGGGCACCATGGGATTGATCTCTACTTAGGCCAAAAGCCTAAGCTTGGGGGAAGGTATACCGGCATCACTCATTCATTGCATATTATAATTGCTGGATACTTCTATATACTTGTTTCGCTTCTTAAGGTGGTTTCTAATAAGAGGGAGATGATATTTGGGGAAGTGCTGTTTGAAAACAGATTCTGGACTGATACCAAAAAAATTCCCAAAAACAGCCAGTACGTTATTTTGAGAAGCCAATTTTGTGCATGTTCCCCAGGTTATTATCTAACTTTCATTAGTTGAGCACTTTTCGAGCTGAGCAGCGGAAGATTTTCTTAAAATTCGATTACTGTACTGCTGTCAAGTTTGACGAATTTCTGCTGCTTTGTGTTTATGTAACTCTTTTAGTTTTCATTTTCTTGTTGTTGCTTTGTTTCTTTCCTAAAACACAAAAAGACCAAAAATATTTCTGTTGTTTCTCTTTACCATTTGTTTATTTTGGTTTCTTGTTCCTATTTTGCTTTATTTGCTATCGTTGGTTTGCTATAAGAAAATCCAAAAAGATTTTGCTTTGTTTGCTTGTTTCCTTTTGTTCTTGTTTCCAATTCGAAAACACCAAAAATATTTGTTCTTATTTGGTTTTGTAAAGTTCATTATGGAGTTCAGCGGTCTTCGGTGGCCGGAGCTTGGTTCTCATTCCATATTATTCAAGCTACACAAGTGAAAGACAATAATGATGATCTATGACAACTCGACTGTGGCGAGAGGCTGGTATGAACTCTATTTGTTTTCATTTTTGTACATATACATGATGACGCGTAAAGCACACACCCGTTGGGAACCCCAATAGGAAGGTGTGATGCGTACAACAGCAAGTTTTCCCTCAGTAAGAAACCAAGGTTATCGAACCAGTAGGAGTCAAGGAGCACGTGAAGGTTGTTGGTGGCGGAGTGTAGTGCGGCGCAACACCAGGGATTCCGGCGCCAACGTGGAACCTGCACAACACAATCCAAATACTTTGCCCCAACTTAACAGTGAGGTTGTCAATCTCACCGGCTTGCTGTAACAAAGGATTAAATGTATGGTGTGGAAAATGATGTTTGTATGCGAAGAACAGTAAAGAACAATGTTTGCAGTAGATTGTATTTCGATGTAAAAGAATGGACCGGGGTCCACAGTTCACTAGTGGTGTCTCTCCAATAAGAAATAGCATGTTGGGTGAACAAATTACAGTTGGGCAATTGACAAATAGAGAGGGCGTAACAATGCACATACATATCATGATGAGTAGTGTGAAATTCAATTGGGCATTACGACAAAGTACATAGACCGCTATCCAGCATGCATCTATGCCTAAAAAGTCCACATTCGGGTTAGCATCCGCACCCCTTCCAGTATTAAGTTGCAAACAACATACAATTGCATTAAGTATGGTGCGTAATGTAATCAACACAAATATCCTTAGACAAAGCATTGATGTTTTATCCCTAGTGGCAACAGCACATCCACAACCTTAGAACTTTCTGTCACTGTATCGAGCATAAATACTCCCTCTTGGAGTTACAAGTATCAACTTGGCCAGAGCCTCTACTAGCAACGGAGAGCATGCAAGATCATAAACAACACATATATGATAGATTGATAATCAACATAACATAGTATTCCATATTCATCGGATCCCAACAAACACAACATGTAGCATTACAAATAGATGATCTTGATCATGATAGGCAGCTCACAAGATCTAACAACGATAGCACATGAGGAGAAGACAACCATCTAGCTACTTCTATGGACCCATAGTCCAGGGGTGAACTACACACACATCAATCCGGAGGCGATCATGGTGATGAAGAGTCCTCCGGTCCCCTCTCCGGCAGGGTGCCGGAGGCGATCTCTTGAATCCCCCGAGATGGGATTGGCGGTGGCGTCTCTGGAAGGTTTTCCGTATCGTGGCTCTCGGTACTGGGGTTTTCGTGACGAAGGCTATATGTAGGCGGAAGGGCAGGGTTGGAGGCGGCGCGAGGGCCCCACACCATAGGGCGGTGCGGGCCCCACCCAGGCCGCGCGGCCCTGTGGTGTCGGCGCCTCGTCGCCCCACTTCGTAATCCCTTCGGTCTTCTGGAAGCTTCGTGGAAAAATAAGACCCTGGGCGTTGATTTCGTCCAATTCCGAGAAAATTTCTTTTGTATGATTTCTGAAACCAAAAATAGCAGAAAACAGCAACTGGCTCTTCGGCATCTTGTCAATAGGTTAGTGCCGGAAAATGCATATAAATGATGTAAAGTATGTATAAAACATGTGAGTATCATCATAAAAGTAGCATGAAACATAAGAAATTATAGATACGTTTGAGACGTATCAATACTCATCCATGTGAGCATGCTTAGTTGGTTCATGTGAGGTATATGTCATTTAAGAAAGTCTAGTAGTTCATGATCTCTCATGTTTAGCTCCAATTTATTAATATGAGTATCATGTCATAAATATTTGCTTGCATTGTTTTATTCATAAATAGGTATGACATTGTGGTATCCTCCTCTGAATAATTCACTTGAATCGACTTGGCACATGCTCACGCATGCATATGACTGAACAAAAGTCAATTAAGCCTCGATGATTTACTTTGCCTCAGAGTTCTTGTATCACTTTTATGCCTCCGTTAATTTATTTTGTCGCAAGCATGATTATGACAGTTATTGCTCTCTTGATTGTCGCTTCCCAGTCTATTGCTAGCCTTCACTTGTACTGAGCGGGAACGCTGCTCGTGCTTCCAAACCCCTGAAAACCAAGTTATTCCAAAGTGTCCACCATAAATACCTATGCATGGCATTTCAAACCATTCCAAGTAAATTCTCATGTGCTACCTTTAAACCTTCAAAATACTTCTCAATTTGTGTCGATGTTTTATAGCTCATGAGGAAGTATGTGGTGTTTATCTTTCAACCTTGTCATTTACTCCTGACAGACTTTCATCAATGGACTAGTGGCACATCCGCTTATCCAATAATTTTGCAAAAAGAGCTGGCAACGGGGTTCCCAGCCCCAATTAATTAACTTTCATCAATAATTCTCTTCACATGTTTTGCCCTGATTTATCAGTAAGCAACTTAATTTGCAAATAGACACTCCTCCATGGTATGTGAATATTGGAAGGCACCCGAGGATTCGGTTAGCCATGGCTTGTGTAAGCAAAGGTTGGGGGGAGTGTCATCCATAATGAAACTAAAGTACGTGTGTAAACAAAAGAGAAGAGGGATGATTTACCTTGCTGGTAAAGATAACGTCCTTCATGGGAGCCGCTCTTGAAAGTCTGGTTGACGAGGTAGTTGGAGTACCCACTACCATTCGTTGACAACAACAAACACCTCTCAAAATAATTTTGCTTCTGTTTAAAAATGAAAAGCTCTAGCGCATGTTAATCCCTACTTCCCTCTGCGAAGGGTCAATCTTTTACTTTTACATTGAGTCACCATCCTTTCTTTGAGCACTTTCTTGAGAGCACAATTGTCATTCTTAGTATAATATGCTTGTCCTGAAATGTGATTAACTGTGGTATAACTTTGATGCTTTTATCTTTGACAATCTCTACTTCCAGTCTTTCCATGAACTTCAAAGGTGCCCGGACATTTATGTTTTGCTGTACAAATACGGGCAAGCGAGATACCACTTTATCATATCCTTTTATGAACATTGCAATCTTGCTGATAGACATGATTCATGATGCTTATTATTAATTTGTTGGTACCTTTTCCATGATTGACATAGCTATTAGATGACTTTATTTGCATGTATCTTATTATGAATTGCTTAAGTACTTGTCCATATCATGAGAATATTTACATCATATGAACAAATGTGTTCGTGAAAGTTCTTTTATCACACTCAGTTGTTAACTGAATTGCTTGAGGACAAGCAATAAGCTAAGCTTGGGGGGAGTTGATACGTCCAAAACGTATCTACTTTCCCGAACACTTTTGCTATTGTTTTGCCTCTAATTTGTGTATTTTGGATGCAACTAGCACGGACTAACGCTGTTTTCAGCAGAATTGCCCTGGTGTCTCGTTTTTTGTGCAGAAACTCAACTTTCAGGAAAATCCCCGGGATTAATTCCAATGGGCTTATTTTCACAGAGGATTAACGGAGCCAGAAGACCAGAAGGAGGGGGGCCACGAGGCGCCCACCCCACCAGGCGGCGCGGCAGGCCCCTGGGCCGCGCCGGCCTATGGTGGCGGCGCCTCGGCCAGCCTCTGACGCCCCCTCTGGACTACTTAAGGGTTTCGACCTAAAAACGCACGGGGGTTAGACGAAATCGCCAGAAGACATCCAGAACTCCGCCGCCGTTGCGAAACCCACTCTCGGGATCAGAAACTCCGTTCTGGCACCCTACCGGGACGGGGAATTGGAGGAGATCATCGCCATCATCGCCACCGACGCCTCTCCATCGACCAGCCATGTTTCCCCCATCCATGTGTGAGTAATTCCCCCGCTGTAGGCTGAAGGGGATGGTAGGGATTGGATGAGATTGTTCATGTAATAGCATAAGATTGTTAGGGTATGGTGCCTAGTATCCGTAATTGGTACTTTTATGATATTGTTGCAACTTGTTATGCTTAATTCTTGTCACTAGGTCCCGAGTGCCATGATTTCAGATCTGAACATGTTATCAATTCATGATGATATTCATTGTTTTATGGTCTTACCTGCAAGTTGTATACACATATTGCTGTCCGGAACCCGAGGCCCCAAAGTGACAGAAATTGGGACAACCAGAGGGGAAGGCGGTGATGCGAGGATCACATGTGTTCACAGAGTGTTAATGCTTTGCTCCGGTGCTCTATTAAAAGGAGTACCTTAATTACCAAGTAGATTCCCTAGAGGCTCGGCTGCCACCGGCTGGTAGGACAAAAGATGTTGTGCAAGTTTCTCATTGCGAGCACGTACGACTATATATGGAACACATGCCTATGGTTGTTTAGTACTTGGATACTGTTTTATTACTATCTGCAAATGCCCTACCTTGATTGTTACATGAGTTCTCTCATCCATGCAGCGCCCGTTCATCCATCCATGTGCCTACAGTATTTTAATCCTGCTGTTTACTATAATCACTACTGATGTCTTTGTTACACTACTGCTGATATTTCACTACTGCTACTGCTATAAAACTGTTACTACTGATAAACTCTTGCGAGCAAGTCTGTTTCCAGGTGCAGCTGAATTGACAACTCCGTTGTTAAGGCTTACAAATATTCTTTGGCTCCCCTTGTGTCGAATCAATAAATTGGGTTTTACTTCCCTTGAAGACTGTTGCGATCCCCTATACTTGTGGGTCATCACCCACCTAGAAACCATGGAGATGATGTTAAGATGAACTATTCCTTGAAACACATAGTGGTGCATAATTATATTGTGTCTTTATGCATCAAATTCCTTCCCTTCGGATATCAGCCAATTGTATGTCTAGTAATTTTAAATTAAATCTTAGGCTATGCTACTATATCAAGTTTCATGTGCCAATCAATTTACTTGAAGCTTAAAGTATGTACCTTCAACATCAAGAAGTCCATTTGATTTGGTGGTGCCTCCTGGTTCACAAACCAACATAATTGTGCTTGTTGATCATTCACATGATTGTTTCGGCACATGCACAGTTTATATTTAGTAAAGTATGTAACTAGTCTTAGAGCATCTCCAGTCGCCCCGCAAACCGTCCCCCAAAGGGATTTGAGGCCCGCTGGACAAAAAATGTTCCCAACCGCATCCCCAAAACCCTCTTTTTGTCCGGCGGCCCAATACGGTGTCCGCCCCGAGCCCGTCCTCACTAACAGGGGACGCTCCGGGCACGCCGGACAATGAAAAGCGAGGTGAAGAGACGCGGACCCGATGCGTCAGCGGCATAGGAAAATTCGTCCCCCTCTCCCGCCAAATCGCGCCTCTCCCACCACATCGCTCCTCTCCCGCTGCGCATTTTTGCCCTCCCAACACATTTGACCTCCGATTCATTTTTCCCTCCCGCCATCGCTACTTTGTTCCTCCCGCTGCCGCTACCCTCTCCCCATCCATGGCGCCGCTGACAACCCCCAAAAAATGGCCAAGAAAGCGGCCAAGAAGCTGCCGGGCAATGAGACGAAAGGGGCGAAGGTGCCCTTCGCGAAGCCGCTACTCTGATCGCGACGACTTTGGGGGGAACGATCTCTTTTGAATGCAAACTATTTGAACTTCTGATTGGGGACGGCGTTTGGGGGACGCGGCTGTGGAGAGACGTCCCACAAACGCGGCACGAACAAAACACGTCCCCCAAATGCTCGATTCGGCGCCCTTTGGGGGACAGTTTGTGTGACGTGACTGGAGATGCTGTTATGCCTCTATTATCCCTATGTGAATCAGGGAAACTCCCTCACATTTATCAATGTATTGTATGCAAGGCTCCTCCTTACCTAGATCCTTTCCATTCTAGCAACTCTACCAATTGAAGGTCTCTTGCTTGTAACTCTATTTACAATTGGTATCTTGATCTTTGGCATTCTATTTGGGTTTGACAATCTTTTGCAAGGGATTCTACCATTGGGTCTTTATCTTGCAATTCTATTGAGTTGGTTTATCTAGTGTTCATCCACGTACTTCATTGCGACCCTCGCCCCCCTCCCGCAATCACCTTCCCTTTGATCAAGTTGTGAGATCGGGCCATAACTACGCGGTTCAGCCCTCGTCATATGGTATCTCAGCTCTACGTTTCCACCAATTTGACCCCCACCCACTCTAATTTTGCCCCCAAATTTTTTCTAAGAAATACCCCAAAAAATAGCTTAAATTTGGATCTCTGGATGTTTCTAGTTTTTATGATTCTGGTCCACCAGATTCATGTCTTTGGTGCTGATATACTGATCCCCAACTTTTTGTAGCCTAGTTCCATCATTCACACCTCTGATTTGGCGATTTTAGTCAAGTTTTTCCGCCCAAAATCGCGCCCGGTCGAATTTTTTGTGTCTAAGAATCTCGAGACGGAATCTCCGGCCTCAAGGTCAATCTCCGTCCTAAGTGGCCCGGGTTAGAATCTCCAGCGTACTTCCGGCCCGACATCTGCACGCTTGCGCACAAAACTGTTTTGTGCATAACTTTTGCATACAGACTCAGATTTTGGTGTTCTTTAGCTCATATTGAAAAGGATAAGAAGCTCCACAACACCAAACCTTGATCCACATATTCTTTTGACATCACTACTTTCACAAATTTGTGAATTCATCACTGCCTAACTCCGACCATGCAATTTAGACCTTTTGTGCCTTTGTTCGTGACATACACTTTCACGCCTACATCAACATCGCGATGAAGAAATCTACACCCCGGATTTTTGAGCAGTTACTTGACACCATCACTGGCATCACAAGTTGTGTGTTCAATATCTCCTAACTCTAATAGGTATAACTTGTCTTATCCTTATAGTACAACTTTCTTTCTTTGCGTATCTATCCAACTGAGAGTAGCTTTTCGGGAATTGTGAAGCATTGAACAAGTGTTTTATGTGTGTTGTGAGAAAAAATCTAAAGCAAGCTCGGTGAGAAAGATACTTAAAATAAGAAAGAGTGACATATATAGACATAAAGCTTCTAAGCATAAAAAAGTGAAAAAAAAACAAATACAAAAGAAGTGTGTATGCTACTGGTACAAAGGAATCCAAGAAGAGAAGAATGGCATCTTATGTAAATCTTGTTGCTTCTCCTTATGTAATCAAGCTACGGTCTCTCTTGCGTTAAAATAACAATGAGCTAATAGTCTTTGTCGGATGAAGCCCGGTGAACGGGGGGTACGTGAGCACCCCCTGAGTACTCGACACGTGTCTAACAACATCCAATAATCCGTTAGCACTCTACATAACGAATGAAGACACTTGCGACCATGGAACCATCCACGCCGGCATTTGCCCGTGTGGCCCAGCAATTCATCTGCTCCGAGTGTAGCACATCAGGATACGTATTAACACCAAGGCTGATGCGGCAGACGAGATCCCATGAGCTATGACTTCCGGCCAGCGGACGAGGCACAACGACGGACGTTGCTGCGCGTGTGGAGGATGGCCGACGCCTTTTGCCGATGCGATACTTCTTCCACTGCTGCGGGGGCGAGCGACCAGGTGCGGCAGAAGATATTGGCGCAGTGGCCGTGCTTACCTCCCCTAGATTTCCTCCATCTATGTTGGCGCGGTGGCCGACTCGCAGTTGGAGGAGGCCGAGCAGTTGCTGCGAATCCATACCATCGTCGACTTCGATCGGCTGCATCGCTCTCCGAACGGCACGCCCTTACCTCGGCGGCCCAATCGAGTCAATGGTTGCTCGAGCTCCATCTGAGAAGATGGCCTCGCTCGATGCGCCGCGAATCACAGAAGACAGCCATAATTTGCTCAGGGCACCTCTATCGATTGATTTGTTGGGGGACGGTGGCGCGGACGTCTGCACGCAGTAGGCCGCGGTGACCCCCACCTCCTTCCTCTGCTACCTCGCGCATTCCAGGAAGGCCACCTCCTTCGCCGTCGACCACACGCCATAGGTTGTCGCAATTTGTGGCACTTCGCGCCAGCGTCGTCCATGGCGCGGCCATTGCAGACCAAAAATCGAGGTGATTTTGTGCTGGACACCAACAATCCGTGACTCAGACTCAGGCAACAACAAGCCACAAAACGAGATATGGGGGCAGCGGGGCTGGCGGCGCTCTCTGAGAATCCCAAATCGAGACAATGGGGCTCAAGGATGCGGCAATTGCGACCTAAATCGAGCCAACGAGAGCACCGAAACAAGAACGTACGCGTAATAAAATGCCAAATCTCCTGACCTCAGCCATCACCGGGGACAGGGACGGAGACGACTACGCGATGCTCTGAAGCGCACCTCCACAAATCCCCCAATCTGTTAGGCACCTTCACAACCCACCCGAGCGCCGGGTCCTGCCAAGCTCACCCGCCCGCATGGCGGCCACCGCCCGCTCCTCTTGGCTCAGGGAACTGGTACCAGGACCAGAGAAATTGCGCGCGCTGTTGACTCACGATTGGGTCGGTGGTTGCGCGTTCACGAGCTCGTGGAGCTCACAACAGGGAAGGAAGCCGGGCGGCGGCGGTGAAGTTGGGTACCGGCCGACGGGGAGGGAGCCAATCGGGCTTGGCTCAAGGCGAGTCCCCCAATCCGCCCGGATGCCTGCTGCGGTGGCGGCGTCGGGGCTGCAGCTGATCCGGTTGCGGAAGCCGACCTGCTGGGCGACAACGGCGAGGAAGGACACGCCGGCGGTGAGGACGACGGCGAGGAGGAGCGTCGTGCGCAGGGACACCCGCTTCCACTTCCTCTCGTTGGTGAGGGAGGAGCAGGGTGGGAACGAGAGGATTGGGATTGGGATTTCACGGCCGTTTGATCTCCGTTAGCATCTACTTCCAGAGGGCGAATCTAAAGCAAATCCAACGGTATCTAGGGGTGCCCACGTACCCCCGAACACCAAATTCACACTCTAGTCTTTGTTATGAATAGTTTTGTTACTTGCTCACTTCCTTGATCACGCTAATCCATTGTATTTTTGTAGATCATTACTTTTGGCATTTTTGGATTTTACGGCTATTACCCCACTTCCTTTTTTGTGCTCACGTAATAAAAAAAAAGGAGGAGACAAAAATCTAGGGTTTGTTCAAGTCCGTTTCCGGGGTGCCAGCCCCAGCCGTACCCCAAACTCCCGTGCCCTCCGCTACCTCAAGCCGCAACTAAAGAGGCGTCGGCGGCGGTAGCAGCAGCTGCGCCCTGCTCGCCGGTCTCGTCGTCCAGGCCAGGAGCCGCAGCGGCAGCAGCTCGGGGAGCTCGCAGCCGCGCCGGCCGGCGGGACGGCAATCTACTGCCCCGTAGCTTCGGATAGAGGCCCCTCTTCCGGTTCGAGGTATTCGAGGCTCCTTATCTTGTTCCTCTGTTGTTCGGCAGGATGAATTTATTGCTAGCTCGTAGCGAGCTCACACTGGCGTATGTTGGTCTTTTCCATCCGCAAACTGTTGCGCAAGCGTATCTCTAGTCTTGCACAAGATTGAAATGGTAGGAAGGCAACCTGTTACCCCAATTACTATGCTAGTCTACTAGGTGCTGTGAGTTTGATCTATTTTTGGTGATGATAATTAACCTTGTACCTAGTCCGTAGTGTTTATGGGTGTATAGCTTGCCTTTTGTATTCCTGCCTTTTCTTCACTTACATTTTGGTTGTCGCGTAGGTATGCATAATTTAGTTCTATCGTTACATCTTGCTGTATCATCAGATTCTTGTTTGCTACGAACTCCTGAATACTCTAGACATTACCAGCCCACAGGGTAACCTTACGCCAGAATGTTGAATACTTTCTATGCTAGGTTTTCTTTCTTCGTACTGAAATGTGGTTTATTTCAATCCTTTACTTGCAATCAAACCTTTGGGGTATCTATTCCTGTGTGAAAAGTGGAAACTGTAAATAGAACAGCCTTTCATTTGGGGGAACTGTAAACTGAAAAATAAGAGTATGCTTCAGTGCACATTTAAGTTATCTATTCACTTTTTTGTGACGATTTCGTAACTCCAGAAATTGGCATCTCAAGCCTGTGTAGAAGTCGTCGATATGCATGTGCTGTCCTCTAGCCCTAGGCTGAGATTTACTGTGCTGCATTTAGAACTTTATTCATCACGTCTGGAGAATGTTTGCTTGTGGAACTATGCTCTCCGGTTTGAATGCTATGTTGTTTAAGAATCTTGCTGTTTCAATCTGGTTACCGAATTAGTTAATTGGGTGTTACTCAATATGCCACTTGGGATATAGTTTGAATTTGGCAGATTGATCATGCCTGGTTTACGTTCATCTTTAATCTTTGCATAAATATTAGTATGTATCATTGACGTGGTTTATCCATAGGTGTACAGGCAGGAGAAATTATATCTACAGCTTTGTCACGATTCACATCAAAGAACTCTTGATTTCCAGTAGCTGTTCTCTCTGGGAGTTACATTGAGCATTGGGAATACTCGGCAATGGCAGAGGCCAGCCCAAGAACAGAAACGTCAACAGATGATACTGATGAAAATCTTATGGTAAGTCTATTCTTATTCTTGTGTCCGAGGTGAAGTATTGTCCGTTATCTGAGATATTCGGTATGAACATGAATTTTCTTCTTTTATTGTATGAAGTGGAGAACAGCCTAATTGTTTCTTTTACTGAACTAGTATATGAGTGATCGCAATGACAGCCTACGATATCAAAAGTGTGTTTATCTAATTATCTTCATTTAAAAACATCTTTGGCTATGCATTCATATTGATAAAGTCAACAATTACAAGAAGAATGGCAAGAGTGATGCACCAAATGTAGGGGATGTTTTGTGAGATAATGTGAGGATGTTTTGTAAGATATTTATATACTCCCTCCGGTCTAAAATAAGTGTCTCAACTTTTTCTGGATTCGTATGTATCTACAGCAAAAATGCGTCTAGATATGTATCTAGAAAAAATTGAGGCACTTATTTTAGAACCGAGGTACTAGCTTGCTAGTCGTATAATGATCTGTAATTATTATGCAACAAAATGTGTAAACTAAATAGTCAACAACACTGTGCTGCTACTTAGGATTTTCTTTTTGAAAATATCTTGCTATGAGAGAACTGCCCTTACAACACAGGGTAGATTGTAACATTTGTGGATTCCATTAGGCCTCTTGAAAAGTGCTTAAGTTACTTCAGAGCATTAATAGAATGAAGCCTTCATATTTGATAATCCAATAGAACCATGCGCTTCGAATGGAAATTTCACATAGATGCCTAGGAGCGGAACAAACATGAACAGTTAGGTTTTGAACTATTAAGATGTATAGCAACATTTTGTTTTGAAAATATTATATGGCACTTGTTAAGTTGGCTCATTTCTTGATTTGGATCCTCAACCCCCCTGCCCTTAACCCTTAACTTGCTGGTAAACTTTCTACATCGACAACCCTATGACATACAGGACCTTGGTAGGTCATAAAAACAATAATAAACGAATTTACTGCTGCTAAGTGAGCAAACTCATTTTTCTTTGCAGATGTAAGTGACTAAGTTGATGTCGTAAAACCTTATGTTCTCCACTGTCTTTTCAACAATCGGTGTCAAAGCACAAAAGAAAAGTAAACTAGTCTTGATTTTAAGATAAAGTGGTGGAAAAAATCTCATTCATCTCTCAACATGAAACATGGGGGAATCTAGGAGAGAGAATCATAGTTCAGAAAGAGGAATAATGTGAGCTTGATAGTTATGTTATCATCCGCAGCTTGAACCAGGACAAGATGCTCTTGCTGTTGTTTCCGACTCCAGTGACAGATCCAGAGAGAAAAATGGAGATCAAAAGGTAAAAGTTATCAAGTAGCTTTATCCGCTTTCATTCGCATAGTTGCTCTTGCAACTTGCAGAACACTTTGCTGATAGCTTATGTTGTTAGACA
Source organism: Lolium perenne (assembly GCF_019359855.2). Lineage (NCBI taxonomy): Eukaryota > Viridiplantae > Streptophyta > Magnoliopsida > Poales > Poaceae > Lolium > Lolium perenne. The sequence continues at coordinate 137,919,585 of NC_067246.2, forward strand.
ATGCGTCGACTTGCTCAAAATCGTGAGGCTGCAAGGAAAAGTCGTTTGAGGAAAAAGGTATTTGAATGTTACTGTTAGCTTCTGTACTAATGACAGTGCTTCTATTATTTTCAGCCTTTGGTTCATTTGGCATTTTGTTCTACTGCTTCTTTGAATTATGTTATTTTTGTATAATAAACTGTATTTTGTTATGTGGTCTCTTTTTTCTTCTATTGGGGTTCAGTAAGTGTTGGTGCTAGTCCGGTACACACAATATATTGCTGAGAAAATAGAGGATTGGATAAATTAGTGTAGGCCTGTGTATAATTTTGAGGTTAGATTGAGCTCAGGCAGTGCTAGGGCTTTTATATGTGAAGCTTGTAGTATGAACTAGTTGATAAGTTTCTACTAGCTGGCTTCTTAAGGAGCTTTCAATGAGATGCTGTGAAGACTTCTGGTGACCTGTTACACTAATGAGTGTCAAAATGAAAATTCGTTTATTTAAAACATAACAATTCCTACAAGTCCACTAGACATTTTTTCCACACTTTTTCTGTAGATTGACCAGGGCCATTATGTTGTGTTGCTATTTGTAATGTTGCTCTTTTTTGTAGGCGTATGTTCAACAGTTGGAGAATAGTAGGTTGAAGCTTACCCAGCTAGAGCAGGAGCTGCAACGAGCTCGTCAACAGGTTTGCTTTTATTGCTTGTCACTGTTTTGAGTTCTGGTTGGAGGACTGCAGTTGAAGTTTGCTTCTGCAAATTTTCTTTGCAGGGTATCTTTATATCTAGTTCAGCAGACCAGTCCCATTCCAAGAGTGGAAATGGTAATATTAGATATTTCCAGTGATAAATATTTAATCATTGTTTTCCACATAAACTATTTGCTTAATCATCACCGTGGAAGTTTCTAACCTATACTTGCCACATTCTGTTCTTTTTTGATAAAGAATCAACTCTGCCTTTTGTTACAGGGGCATTGGCTTTTGACATGGAGTACGCACGGTGGTTGGAAGAACACAATCGACAGGTTAATGAGCTTAGAGCTGCAGTTAATGCGCATGCAGGCGATAATGATCTGCGTAGTGTTGTTGAGAAGATCATGTCGCACTATGATGAGATTTTTAAGCAAAAAGGAAATGCAGCCAAGACAGATGTCTTTCATGTGTTATCAGGCATGTGGAAGACACCAGCAGAGAGGTGTTTCTTGTGGCTAGGAGGTTTCCGACCTTCCGAGCTTTTAAAGGTGTGTAACGCAGCCTTATGATTTAGTTATATTCTTTTGGAATATCAAAAGTCATCTTATTGACTTAAGCAATGTTGCTCTGGAAGTTGTTAGTGTGGAATGAGGAAATTGTCCCAAAATACTTGTCATCTACACTTAAAATGCAATTTGTCACTTATAGATGACCTTATTAACTTAAGCAATGTTCCTCTGTTTCAAAATAGATGACCTTATAGACTCTTCAACATTATTCAAAATACTGTCCTCTACACTTCAAATGCAATTTTAGTCGCTGTATTTCTGTTTTACCCTTCATCAATGTCAGAGAAAAATGGGCAATTTAATACCTAAATGAAAGGCAATATAGACATCTCACTCGCACTCTTAATTCCTGTGCCCAACTATCGTATATTTTTAAACGCCGGGAGATTATTATGTGTCCTATATTATCTGGTCACGTTAATTAATATATGGTAAATTACAGATTTTGAGAATGCAACTCCATGCGCCTACTTTGCATCCTCTTGGATTTACTTGTTACTGAATATAATATGCTAGGAATTTGGCTCCTTTATTTGTTCTGTTTTGTTTTTCAAGTGCTGATGAATTTATTGATAAATTACTGATAAGCAACGAAACTGCAGCTTCTTTCGACGCAGCTTGAACCTCTAACCGAGCAGCAGCTGTCAGGGATATGCAACCTTCAGCAGTCATCACAACAAGCTGAGGATGCTCTTTCACAAGGAATGGAGGCCCTTCAGCAGTCTTTGGCAGAAACATTGGCTGGGTCTATTGGCTCTTCTGGATCAACAGGAAACGTGGCAAACTACATGGGTCAAATGGCCATGGCCATGGGAAAGCTTGGAACCCTTGAGAATTTCCTTCGCCAGGTATTTGCTTTGCTTCAAATATATATTTAGTAAAGAGTGCTGTGTTATAAAATTGTAAGGCTGGAATATATGACTTCCTGTAGGCTATAGTTCCAAATCGCCTGCTCAATCCTGTTTAACTGTGCCTTCATGACTGGTGTGTTTATGACTCCTTTCTTGTTTTAATTACACCAAGGCTGACAACCTGCGGCAGCAGACTCTTCAGCAGATGCAACGGATCCTGACGACTAGGCAATCTGCCCGTGCATTTCTTGTCATAAGTGATTACTCATCACGGCTTCGTGCCCTAAGTTCTCTCTGGCTTGCTCGACCGAAGGAATAGGAAGCTAATCTCATTCTGACTGCAATGCATTTTCGCAGTTTGGGAGTTGATGGCGATGAAAGTCATGCAACAGACTTGATTCAGAGAAACTTGCACATACTATAGTCCAAAGAGATGATGTGTTGTGGTAGCTTAGCCGTATAGTGAAGTTGAGTGCATTAGGTGCCATACCGTTAACTGCAGTGAAATTGCTGTTTCATTATTGCCTAGTACCTCTAAGGTCCGTCCTAATTGCAGTGTGTCATTAGATGTTGAGACATTTAGAACCCTTTTGCCGCTAATCGGTTTTATTGACTGCTGAGTGTATTTGACATCTTGTTGTACAATGCCATGGTAATAATCTAGCGAAGTGTATATTACCATTTGGTTGCATCAATTTTCAGGGCCTGATTGATATTTCTGTATTTGTACAACTGTGTTAGACTAGCACTGCTAGTGGATTTGATGAGATTGGAATCTAATCGTTCCTGAACTTGTTAAGAATTCCTTCGGTTTCGGCCTAAGAGGACATTTAGGTCGTAAGTTGCTCCCTTCCATTGGAAAATATGAGATGAACATGTTTTTGAAGAGTTATCTTGGATCAACAATTTGTTAAGCGATGCTCTGGGTTATGTTGCATTTTTTATATTCTTCCGATTGGTTTTTGTATGAGGCAGTTGGATTTGTGTTTTAAAATCATTATATCACATAACCCACAAATTGTTGAACTAATTGTGGGTCAAACATTGAGGCGGCGAGAAGAAGGCACAAAACCCATCTAGGGTTCCGTCCTCCTCGCCGGCGATACCGTTGGTTCGCTCCACCTCCGGTGGCCTTGGGGCCTTGGAGGTGTGGCGGACCATGGTCTCTCGCCGGAAGGGAGTTTCCGTTCTTAATTTAGTTTGTTTTCAGTCTCTTTTTTGGGATGGTGAGACGGCGGCTACATCCTGAATAAGGTCCTCTCCGCCCTATCCTCGCTCTGGTAGTGCATCTAGTGCTGATGGAGGGTGCGTGGAGGTGTGTGCCCGTCGGATCTCCTGGGATCCGGTCGGTTTTTGTGCTTGTTGGTGTGGTTTCATGATAGTCTCTTCCGATCTACGATTGTCATCATTGACGATGGTTGTTGCTTTGGTGCGCTGGTCCTTTGGGATTTTAGCACGACGACTTTCTGTTTGTCTACTACAACTACTACAACAAGCTCTACTACGACAAGCTTTGCCTGACTCTGGCAACGGAGGGGCGAGGATAGCGACGCGCCTTCGGCTCGTGCTAGTGTTTGTAGTCGTCACTACGTGATCCGAGTACCAATTTGTAATTTTTTTTACTTTTTGGGTTATTTGTACCGTTGATGATTATTAATAGATCGGTGGATTTCTCGCAAAAAAAATTGTGCGCGATGGAATAGTATTCATCACATCTTTATCTTGATTCATCAGTGCATACTTATATATGCACGTGATCATTAGTTGTAAAGATGGCAGCAAGTGATAATCTATTGGTAATTCAAAGTTGCACCCAGGTAAACTGTAATAACATGGTTATCAGTCTTCTATACATATGGCATGGAAATACATATTTAACAATAATGTTGTTTCCTCAACAATTGTACGGCCCTTGACATGCGTAGATAGAAATTCAGGTGTTGTTTTGCGACGTTTCTAGCATTTTAACCAAATCTATATCTAGAACCCTTTCTCTATTTAGGGTATTTTATTTCCATCTTCTGGCACACAGTTTTTTTTAGGAGCCGAGAAATAATCTCTAGAAACTACCCAAACTGATTGCACAAAATATTCCCGCAATTACTGACATATGTGGATTAATACTATATATTTAAATTTTGATAAAGTTGAGACATTTTTTGTGGGACGCAGGTGATACTAGACCACGTGACTACCATAAAATGACTCATTGAAAAAGTTGATGCGGGTACCCTAAACCCACCTTGTGAACCACTATATCTCCTCGCTCTACCTCCTCCCACCATGGCGACGCTCAATTCGCTGCGTGGAGCACAGATCTTTTTACCACGCGGCCGCCGCTCGGCGTCAGGGAGGCGTGCGCAGGAGACCTCGCTTGAGTGGTGGGCGTGTATCTCAAACCAAGTGCACCGCCGTGGAGCGTTGTTCCGGTGCAACCAAACTCCCTTGATTGGAACGGCCTCCTCCCGCTACAATGAGGCGCCTTGTCCCGGCGGCATGCGTACCTCCTCCGCTTTCCCCATCGACCTTGACGACAACACCGATGAGGACGCGGACGAGGCGGGAGCTGCGCCATCTTGCCATGGCCCGGCGCAACTCCCTCACGACAGTCATCGCCGATGTTTGGGACAAGGCCAAGCACCTCCGTGAAGCCGCCGAAGAGGAGGGACGGCATGTGTGCAAGGCCTGGAAGGTGTCCATTTGATTGGAGACGGCGAGACACGGCTACGTCATCATCGACGACTTCAATGACTCCGCGTGAAGCTCCGTCGCCGCGGCCATCGCCCCCGATCGAGGTGAAATTAATCATTACCCGGGCTAGCTTAATCTATCGTGACAACTTTTAAGACCCAAAAGGGTGATGCGCGGTACCGCAAGCGGGTTTTGCGGTTTGCTCGTTTGCGGTATCTGTTAGAGATGCTTCAAAGTTAAGTTCATCGGTGCATCAATAAAATGCTTAATTATTGGTGCAAATAGCAGTAAGTTAACCGTTTCTAACTCTTTGGAATTCAGTTTGACTATATTTTTAATAGAAGTACATCCGAGAAATATTGCACCTACAACAGTACGGTAGTCCAAGCAATGTGCAATATAGGTGGGTGAGATTTGCAAAGACACGTATATAATTGGTGGAAAGCGTGAGTTGCTGAAAGAATGATAGAGATGTTTGAGAAAAACAGGAGGATATAAATATATGATACATTTTGAACTAAAATTCATGCATATTGGCTGCAAACCTTTTATTTGCGGGCTCTTTTGATTCGTATGATAAGAAAAATGTAAGAATAGAAAATGTATAGGATTAAAAATGTACCCCCAGCCCACCAGAGTTCAAACCCCAGGTTTGACATCTGTGTGTCTCATAAAGGCGGAATATTCTTTCAGTGGGAGGCGACGTTCCCGTCGATAGCGAGGCGCCTGTGGTGACTTCGTCAATTTCAAGATCCAATCCGCCGGCTCGGTCTTCCGGAGGTGCTCATAGGGGTAGGGTGTGCGTGTGTGCGTTCATAGGGGTGAGTGTATGCGCGTGTATGTGAGCGCCTGCGTTTGTATTGTGTTTCTCAAAAAAAAAAAATGCCCATTTCTACTTGGATCATATGGAAATTCTCTTTGATTGAGGTGAATGAATTTTCTACGAGGTCTAACCTATTTTTTTCCCTATGAATTTTACACTGCAAGATTTTTATGGGATTTTTTTTCTACGGGATATGATCCTACATTATGAATTGAACGGCTTTTGTAAGAAAATTTTCATGGGATCTCAATCCTCGACAAGTCCTTTGTAAATTCCATGAATCAAAGGAGCGTTAAATGAAGTGAATATATTATCACATAGTGAAAAATCAGACTGCAAAAATCCTTCCCTCGCTAACTTACGAGTTCGCAAACAAAAATGTAGATCGGCCGAGCACAGCCATGCGATCAGTGATGGACGGCTGGGAGAGGGCCCGCTCTGTTGACTAGTCCACCTTACAAGCAAGGAAGAAGAGGGCCCAGCCCAAGCAGCAGTAGGCTGGCAGCAAGTGTTCTGTGTTTGCGGTGCGCAGATCTCATCTCAGGTCGTCGGGCCGGAGACGACGACCGCCGCCACCATGGCGCCGTCCCTCCCCACGTCCATCCTACTCCTTCTCGCCGCAGCCTTCACCGTCTCCGCCGCTACCTCCACCTCGCCGACTGCGCCGGAGGACGGCATCCGGGTCGTCTCCGCCGAGAAGAGGGTATGTTCTCCATCCCGAATCCTCCTGATTAGGTGGCTATGAATTGGAGCGACTGTGTTAATACTGACTAGGAGGGTTCGTCTCGTCGCCGACCTCGAACCATTACTCAAATCTGGATCGCAGCTTCGTATCAAATTTAAGGTCTCGCTCGGCGATCCAACTCCCATACCGTAACCATGGAAGGATCCGAGCTGAACTGATTAGTGGCTATGTGTGTGTTTTCATCTCAAAGATCCGATGCCGTGTGCTAGTGCTAGGATTGATTTTTTGGGTTTAGGGTTTAAGAGATCGTTCTCGCCATGCACACAATACATATTCCCTCTTTCAGTAGAGTTTCATTGCGTATGACATACATCTTGGCTGCAAAATTAAACACACCTGCAATTCACCTGCCTGCAGATCGACCTGACTGGACCCATCGTCAAGGTGTACCTCACGCTCAAGGTAAACCCTTCCACCCAATCACACCCCCCTTGCCATAAACTCCTCCTCTTCCGTGCCTCCACTGACACCCCACCCTTCGCCACCAGGTCCATAACCCAGCCACTGGCTCTGATGCGTCGCACGTTCTCATCGCGTTCACGCCCCTGGAGGCCCAGCACCTCGCCATCGTCAAGGCGACCAGGGCCGAGGGGAAGCGCAAGAAGAAGGTGTACGTGCCACTTCCGGTGGAGCCCGTCGATCTCGCCGCCAATGCCCCGGACGGCGCTCGCCTCTACTCCGTTTCGCTGAGCGCGCCGTTGAGACCCTCCGAGACGACTACCATGGAGGTCTTCTACGTGCTGACACACTCCCTGGAGCCCTTCCCGGCGGAGATCACGCAGTCGGAGTCCCAGCTGGTCTACTACCGCGACAGCGCAGTTCTCCTGTCGCCCTACCATGTCCTGGAGCAGGTCACCTACGTCAAGATGCCCAGCAACAGGGTAGAGTCTTTCACCAGAGTGGATCCCACCTCTCGTTCGGGCCCCGAAGTGAAATATGGCACGTACAAGGACCAGCTTCCGTACGCGTACTCCCCGATACTCCTGCACCATGAGAACAACCATCCGTTTGCGGTTGTCGAGGAGCTTGTGCGCAAGGTGGAGATTTCTCACTGGGGGAATGTCCAGGTCACCGAACAGTATAAATTGAAGCATGGAGGTGCTCGGCACAAAGGAGTCTTTTCAAGGTTAGCTGCAACCGTCTTCAACTCGATATTTTTTTAGCATGTCTGGTTCGTTTTGACATCCAACCAGTGCAACTGTATTATTTGGTTACATGCCACTGTCTATCGTTCAACTAACATTATTACAATTGCTGAAGCTCTGAATCAAATGGCTCCACCAAACTGCGTCACATTACTTGAATCATTAACTAAATGAGGCAATTGGATGTACTAAATTTTGACTATGATTGCCGTAGTCAATTACAAATTATCTCTCTGATTATATGTCAACTTCCTCCAACAGTATAGGTCTAGTAGCTGTGAGATAAACAATAAATTTATTGCAATCTGCCAGTATTGCTTTATGTCTGGCTTTTTCATGTTGAAATCAAACAGGAGTAGGCAAATACATGAACTGAGAACATGCCTTATGGACTTGAAATCAGGATCTTTAGATTCCAAGCTATATGGAGTATTAAGAAATCTGTCATCATGTATCTCGTGCTGGTCAATTTATTTAGTACTCCCTCCGAACGGGTTTATAAGCCCTATGTGTATCCCTAGATTGTTAATTTTACGAATATAATATAAAATGTATAACACAAAAGTTATATCATTAGAAAATACCGCATCTCAAGGTTCTAATGATATATCCTTTGTAATGTATACATTGTATTCTGTTTGTTAAATTAATGATCTAAGGATATGCTCAAGACCTATAAACCCGGATGGAGGGAGTACAATCCTTTGTGGTTACTCATTTATAATTTGTTGCTAGGCTCGAGTATCAGGCGAGGCAATCTATCAGCGGAGCATCATCGTTTAAGAATCTTCTTGCAAGGTTGCCCCCTCGAGTTCATTCAGTTTACTATCGTGATGAGATTGGTAACATCTCCTCATCCAATCTCCGTACTGATTCACACAAGGTATGGGATATCTCTCCACAGACATCAACTTTAATACTTCAGTATGCTAGTTAGTGGCAAGTACGATACCTGTTTACTTAAATGTTAATCTTGAACTAATATTGCTACATGATTTTTCGTTAATTCAGTCAGAACTAGAATTTGAGCCAAGATATCCATTGTTTGGTGGCTGGCATTGCACGTTCACCATTGGCTATGGTATGCCGCTGCAAGATTTCCTGTTTGAGTCAGAAGATGGCCGACGTTTTGCCAATCTAACATTTGGATGCCCTCTATTGAATACTGTCGTTGATGATCTTACTATCAAGGTAAGTCTGCACAAAAATCCAACTCTGATGAAACATACTCTAATTAATGGTCAAGAATTAGAGTAATATTGTATTACTCTCTCCGTCCCATAATATAAGATGTTACTACCATCAATTACAACCTATATTGGTTGTAATAACATCTTACATTATGGGACGGAGGGAGTATGTAGCAGCAGCCCATGTACAGCGCTGCTATTGGAGTTTACAGTATATGCACACATGCAATCATGTATTGTCATCACTCATTTCATGAGCTGACTAGTCATGTTCCTTGCATATCTAAGCTCTCCTTGAAATTCTCGTTAACTGAAGTAATTACTAAAAGAGCGAAAGTATATTCTTGATAAAGAGACCGGATGATGGTAGTAGGGAAGGTAGCTCTTGCTCTTTTTTATGTGCATCTTAGCAGCCTTATTAAACCTTGTGATGTCACAGATTGTGCTTCCCGAGGGATCAAAGAGTCCACAAGCCGTTGTTCCTTTTCTGACTGAGCAACATCTTGAGGTAATCCCATCTTTCCATCAACTACCTAAAAAAGAAGTTTACTCGTACCGAGCGGAAATTTGTTCTAGTTTGATATCGTTTTTTTTTCCTTTCTTGAGTCTCAGTTCTGATTATGGTATATGCGACTGATGCAGACTAGCTATTCCTACCTTGACGTTGTTGGGAGGACAACAGTGGTGCTGAAGAAGAAAAATGTAGTAGGAGAGCACAATGTTCCTTTCCAGGTACTTTGCTGAGTGACTCAGATTGGCCTTGTTTATCAGGTCTTGTCGCCACCTATCATCATCATTTTTGTGAATTGCAGGTGTATTACGAATTCAATCCAGTCTTCATGCTGGCGGAACCGTTGATGCTGATATCTGCGGCGCTGCTCTTCTTTGTCGCCTGCATCGCCTACCTTCACATGGATCTTTCCATCGGGAAATCACAAGCCTCTTGAAGTAAAAACTGCCGTGGATCCATGAGGGAATTTTGATGTGTTGTCCTGTGCTGCTAACTGTCATGCATGATGATCCGACCCGTGGTGTATTAGTTTCTGAGAGTTTTGTAGAACAAGCATGATTGTTGTAGGAACGAGACAGTGAGCATCACCCGCGGTGTATCTGCGCAAATCTGTATTGGATGTTGATGCAGAACTATTTGCTGATCAAGTTGTGATCTGATAATATAGCCAATACAACATATTAAAAACAAGCAGGTAAAGATATATAGCCCAAAATTAATGGTTATGCAGGAGAGTATTGATGGTAACAAAACCTATCGCTATTTGGGATTAAATTAACTATGGCAAAGCAAAATTCCTGAGATAAATTGATAGATTAATTCAGTTTGGGACAAATTTCATTTCGGATTAGGAAAAGGACCGACTCAATAAGTTGCTGGAAACTAGTGCTGCAAAAAAGAAGGTCAAAAGGGTGTATTGCTAGTTTCGATGGTAACAAAACCTATTGCTATCGGGATTAAACCTACAAATTCTGGCAAAGCAAATTCCTGAGCAAAAACTGGTATACTAGTTTAGTTTGGCTCAAATTTCGTTTCAGATTAGAAAAAAAAGACGGACTCAAAAAGTTGCAGGAAAACTAGTGCTGCAAAAAAGACGGACTCAAAAAGTTGCAGGAAAACTAGTGCTGCAAGCATAAAAAGGACCGACTCAATAAGTTGCTGGAAACTAGTGCTGCAAAAAAGAAGGTCAAAAGGGTGTATTGCTAGTTTCGATGGTAACAAAACCTATTGCTATCGGGATTAAACCTACAAATTCTGGCAAAGCAAATTCCTGAGCAAAAACTGGTATACTAGTTTAGTTTGGCTCAAATTTCGTTTCAGATTAGAAAAAAAAGACGGACTCAAAAAGTTGCAGGAAAACAGTGCTGCAAGCAAATTTCATTCCAGATTGGAAAAAAAGACTGACTCAAAAAGTTACAAGAAAACAGTGCTGCAAGCATAAAAATGGTGAAAAATTGTTGACAGTGGGATTTGAACCCACGCCCTTTCGGACCAGAACCTTAATCTGGCGCCTTAGACCAACTCGGCCATATCAACATATCTGTTCAAAACAAACGTAACTCTTTTTTATTCTCTGTTCTAGCCACCTTTTTCTAAATGATTTCTGAAAACTTGTTCCCAAAAAAAAAAATCTGAAAACATTTACTGCTACCACTACCTATTAGGGTTGAAAACGAAACGAAAACGGGCGGAAACATGCTTTATCGTTTTTGTTTCCCTCTATCTTGTCGGAATCGAAAATGGAAACGAAATCCTCGGAAACGAATATGAAAACGGAAATCATCGGATATGAATAAGGAATGGATACGTGCGGATACGTTACGAAAACGAATATTTACCACAACACAATGCGGCATGATACCTTGGTTTGTAGACCAAAAGACACACATAAAAAAAGACAATAAAACAAGATATAACATTTAACTTCGACATGCGGAAATTCACATAAAGTAACTCACATAGTTTAACAGCTGCATGCACACGCAATTATACAGAGTGATTAGGGTTAGAGTACTTAGTGGACTTGATATGTGGCCAAGCCTGGTTTCATGTGTAAATGTTGGTCTACTAAATGCACGGGCATTTCTAGGTTATATTTCCGGAAATTTTTCGTATTTATTTTCCGGAATTTTCTCTGCCGTTTCCTTTTTCGTCGGAAAGGGCTCCCTCGTTTTCTTTTCCGTTTCCGTTTATGTTTTTGTCGTTTCCGTTTCGTTTCCTCAAAATGCCGCTTCCTTTTTCGTATTTGGTCCTCCATTTTCTTTTTCTTCGAAAACGGACGGAAAGTTTCCGTTTCGTTTTCAACCCTACTACCTATCGAGTAGTGAAAGCTCGGAGTCCTCCCGAATCGAATCGAATCGAATCGTCTTCCAAACCAAATCCCCCAAAAACCCCAGTTAAGCTAAGCTAACCCTAGCAATGGCGATGCCAATGTCCACCCACTGAATCAGTGCGATCCTCATCCCCGGCCGGAGCCCGAGGATGGGTTCGTCGCGGTCGGGGGACAACACGCCTAGGGCGCGGCGGGCGCTGGCGGCCATGAGGGCCCTCGGCTTCTCCAAGAAGCCCACCCTCACCGTCCTCAAGCGCCTCCTCAAGGTCTACGGCAACAACTGGGCGCTCATCGAGGACGAGTCCTACGGCGTCCTCGCCGAGGCCATGCTCGACCACCAGCAGGTCCCTTCCGCCGCCCATCCTCCATTCCCTAATCCACTCTCCTGGGATATAAATTGTTTTCGTTTCGGCGCGGCGCATGGGTTTTCAGGCGACCGGCGATGGGGGGTCGGAGCCGGAACCGGTGCAGGAGCATGAGGGGATCAACGCCGACGACGACGATATGGCGGGAGGAGACCCGTCGGGCTCCCTGGGTCCCCCCTCGCCTCCGCCCCCCACCACCGCCAGGGAAATGGTCGTATCGCCTCGTTCGCAGGCCAGCGCCTCGATGATGGCGTTGGGCAAGAGGCGGCACAGGGAGACGATCGATGCGGATCCCCAGCTGGACGACGCCGTCTTGCTGAGGGAGCCCAAGCCTGTGCCTGTCGATACGGAAGTGCAGCCTGGCCTGAACGGCCGCCGTTCTCGCAACGCGTCCTCCTCCTCCGAGAAGTTGTTTCGAGATTTGCCTCCGCAGCAGCCCGATCAAAATCCTGAACAGATCCCAGGTTCGAGCGGGCCTTTGATCTTTTTGTCCTTGCACGTTAAGGAGATAGATTGCCGTCTTTTACTTTTAAATCATGATGATGACATTGTACCTCTTTGCTTGGTAAGTTGGTAACGATCGGGTAGTATTGTTAAAACATAAGCACTAGTTCCACAATTTGCTCGAATTCTTAAAACGCTCTCCCAATGCTATATGTACATCAGTGATACACTTGTTAAAAATTGCCCCCAACATTGTTTGCATCCTTTTAAGTTAACTAGATGATACCCCACGAGTTGCTGCTGGTATGTTTGTTTAAATTCTTTTATCGATGTATGTACAAGCAAGAAAATAGGAAATCATTGGACTAAGTGCTTGGGGTTTGCTCTTAGATACAAATACGTTGTTCAGTTATCAAATATGCTGCAAAACATTGGTAGATAGAAAAATGAATCATCATTCTCAAAAACAAAATATAGTTGATCAACCATCTCACTTTTTTAAATGAAAAATCCATAAAAAGCTAATTTGCAAGCATTTAATCAGCTTGACTACAATTTGACACAGAGCAGATGGAGAACTCACAAAATATAGTTACACGATAAAATAATTTCTTACAATGATATGAAAAAAAAACCTTCAGGTCGAGAAGGTGGCCCTGAAAAAATGACGGTGCATACATACAACGGGGAGTTGAAAACCCAAAACTAACTGAGATGAAGTGACGAAATAATCATAATTGTAACATGTGAAGAACAAATTCTGAAATCGGTTACTGTTAATAGATTATATGATTTGTAATTATACGGCATTCCTAAGATGATCTGTACTGCTGAGTGAACTATACAGTCTTCGATGATAACAGAATGCATCATGTGCGCACATTTCCAAAGAATAGTCTAATGCTACATCCTCGTCTTTTGTTTGTATCCCTAAAACACTACTGAAGATGGGCTTAGTAGAATCATCGGCCTGCAAATATTTATGGGAGAAAACCAACTTCAGTTGAGATGGTGAGATAAACAATCATTAGCAGTAGTACTCTGTGAAATAACATTTACACCCTGCAAGCATATTTCGGCCAATTTTATCATTGTCCTGTGAAACAATATTTTGTTTTACTTAATCGATTATTTTCTTAGCACCTTACCAATGCGAATAAAACAGAGATGTACTCACCTGTCCATACTCAAATCTTCCAGAATCTTGAAAAGTATAGATCTTCATGTATCGATCCAAACAATATAAATAAATAAGGGGAGCAGAAAACTAAGAATCAAGAGAGGGACTTATATGGGCACAGTTGCTATATGAAGCCAATCCCTCGATAGCTGAGTCTCCAACTGAGCCAGTCCAGACCAGGCGTGGAGAAGGCTCGATATGAAGGGTACTCAAGCAAAAGCATGAGTGGTTGTTATAGTACATCTATACATGTGGTGCGCCGATGAATAGGGAAGAGCGGAAGAGGCTACTATTTCTAATGATGGTGGTCAATTTATAGGGTTGAATTGTGAATCAGGCGCCTCTTATGTCTCTTGATTTGTCCATCAATACCTTGGCAGATACAATGGATGGAGGAGACGAAGGGACCTAGCACCAGCCATTTCTACATTTCAGTTTTTCCTATTTTGAAGAACCACCGGAGGCATGGAACAAAACGGAAGCACAAAGCTATAATGGGAAAATAAAATCCGCATAACCTTCTCGTATTCCCTGACAGAAATCATGGACATCAATAGAGAGTTCATTGCCGGGATTGCTTGGAAGATGAAGCCTCATACTCCATTAGATGTGCATTATGGATAATGTAGTTATGAGCCGCATGTTGCTGTCCACTTGTGAAGACGTAGGTAACGAAACAAAATGCAGAAACAGAAATTGAATGCTGAAATGGAACATAAATTAATTGCTTAGTTGGCATGCATGTCTGTGCGTGAGGTTGACGTGGGCATATACAACCAATAAAAAACTGACCGAAGTGGCATGCTTGCATGTCGAGAGAATTACCATTAGTGGGTTGCTCCAATTTTGATATTATACATTATAGATTTGTTACATACGACTTGTCATGTCAAAAAAAGATACGGCTTGCTGAACCTTGGAGGTGCCACCTGCCCAACCTTTGCTTGGTGAAACTCTTGTAAAAAACGTGTTAAATATGACTTTGGTCAATCACATCTTGCTGTTATATGTTCTTTCAGCAATGATCTTATTCTGATTGGACTCCTTCAAACTTTTAAAGGTGCTAGAGACAGGACAATTCAGAGATGCGGAAATCGGGAAATGACTACTTCATCTGTAGAGCCAACAAACAGCGCACTGAATAATGGAACGCGATCTGGAGTTGGAAATGGGAAGGAAGCTCCTTGTCTAGACATTGAAGTAGCATCATCCGCTATGGGCGAGGTCAAGATGTCGCTGAAATGCAGTGTCAACCCATCAAAGTTCCGCATGCCCGCTTTAGAAGCAGTTTTCAAGCTGGTTGAGAGTAAATGCCTTCGCTCATACAAGGTTCTTCCTCCTGATTTTTCCATCCGCAGCCTCATGACCGAGATATGCCAGTGTGTTGTAGAGCGCAATACGCAATCAGATGGTGCTGTTATTGGCAGCAGGTCAGAGGATGGTAGAAATAGGAAACAGATGGCTGCAGAAAAACTATTGGTTTCTAACGGCTCAGAGAGTGGTCCAGTGAATTCGACTCCATCCCAGCAACGGCATCTTGTGCTTTCTACATTGAGGACTAGCCATGATGTAATGGATATATCTAAGGGAGAAGAAAAAATAAGGATATCAATTGTAAATGACTTCGGGAAAGAAAAATGCCCACCTTCCTTTTGTTATATACCACGAAACCTTGTATTCCAGAATGCTCTTGTCAGCATGTCACTTGCAAAAATTGGTGGTGAAGACTGTTGCGCTGATTGCTTTGGCGACTGCTTGTCCTCACCTGAACCATGTGCTTGTGCAAGACAAACTGGTGGTGAATATGCATATACAGTAGAAGGTTTGGTTAGGCCAGCATTCATTGATGAGTGTGTCTCTATGAACCGCTTCCCAGGAGAACATCAGAAGGTGTTTTGTGAAACTTGCCCGCTCGAGAGGTCTAGAAATAAAGCTTCACCAAAGCCTTGCAGGAGCCACCTTGTTAGAAAATTTATTAAGGAGTGCTGGAGCAAATGTGGCTGTAACATGCAATGCGGTAACCGTGTGGTTCAACGTGGCATCACATGCAATCTACAGGTAATATTTAATGTTCTTAACGGAACGTAGATTGCTGGGGCACTAGCTTTCCTTTATTTTCTGTGTGATGTGTGCTGATTATACTGATGCCGGATGGTTTTCAACTACTTTTACTTTTATTATCTAGGTTTTCTTCACTGGAAAAGGGACAGGCTGGGGGCTCCGCACTGTAGATAAATTGCCAAAGGGAGCTTTTGTTTGTGAATATGCTGGGGAGATACTAACAAATACAGAACTGCATGAAAGGGTCGTTGAGAATATGCAGAATGATAGGTATGTGCATCCAATACTTTTGGATGCTGGTTGGTGTTCTAGAAAGGTGCTGAAGGAGGAAGAGGCTTTATGCCTGGATGGAACGTTTTATGGCAATGTTGGCAGATTCATTAACCACAGGTGCGTCTAGCTCTTTGTGGTTTTTGTTATGTTTTTTAATGACAACATAAAAGATGAATCTTATAAATTGTCTTCCCCAAAATAATCTGGCTATAACAACACTCCATCATGTAGATGCTGTGATGCAAATCTAGTAGTGGTTCCTGTTGAAGTGGAGACCCCTGATCATCACTATTATCATGTAAGCTACCCTTGACAACTGTACCTGTGTTAGACTCTGAAAATACCGTAATATAGACACATCATGTTGATGTTTTTTTGTTGATATTTATAAAAACAGCTTGCATTCTTCACAAGCACCAAGGTGGAGGCTTTTGAGGAATTGACATGGGTATGTGCTATATGGTTTCCTAATGTCAATCCATTATGTAACCTTCATTTATAAATAGGAAGGTGTGTATTTTTCAATAAACTCCCATAATGTATGTATAGCTGCAAATGTGAACGAATCACGTGGGATTTCTGTCTAAATGATGTTGAGGTTGTTTTGTGTTTCTTGGCTTCCCTAATGTATGTATATCTAGTGGGCTTGCTGTTGGCTTTATTTTCTACTAGTTGTATCCCAATAATTTGTTTTTGTACAACAGTATTATATATTCTCTTAAAGTTAAAGTGCATAATTGTTGCAAGATAAAAGAAATGTCGACATATTAGATCCGCAATAGAAGGCACATGCTTATTGAGATGGTGCTGGTTTTCAGGATTATGGCATCGACTTTGATGCCGAGAAGCAAAAACCTGTGAAACCGTTCGAATGCCTATGCGGGAGCCGATACTGTCGGGGAAGGAAACATCATCCGAGTATGTGTTTGTTGCTGTTGTTTGGGGTCGAAAACGACTACCGGGCACACATTTTTGAATGCCTTTTTGTTTTTGGTTTTGCAGGGAAGAAAAGTGCAACAGCTGCTGGTGCGGACTGAGCTGTTGGTTGTCTAGGGAGAAGGGAGTGTCAAGGAGCGCAATGGAGTTACCTATTGGCAGTTGCCCCCCCACCCGGCGCTCTGTCTAAATGCTATAACCTATGTAGTATTAGAAATGTATGTAGTAGGTAGTGAGAAGTCAGGTTATCTGGAATGAAATTGGGTACCGCGCCTTTCAGTGGTGCATATATATGCATAATGCATTCCCCTTGGCCATTTTTGTTTCAAGGTTTTGGATGACCTATTTTTTCGCGAAAACGCAAAAGCCTTACGTTTCGATGCATTGATAGATAAAGAAGGTTTGTATGTACAATATCCAGAAGAGGGATCAATGCCACGCAGTACAACTCAACCCAAAAGACCTAATCTAGGGGAGGAGTTGGCGAAGCCCCCAGGCGCTTGCGTCCGCCCATTATCGTGTCTCGGCCTTGATGTCACTGACTAAGGAGGCCACCGAGGGACGCGTGTTGCCGAAGACCGCAGCGTTCCTATGCTTCCAAATCCACCACGCCGTGAGCATGATGAGTGACGAAGTTCCTTTGCGCAACTGGTGTGGGGAGGTCCGCACCACCAGCGACCACCACTCCGCGAAGTCACCCTCAACCGTCGGAGGTCCCGCGGTGGATCGAATCCACGATAGGACCTCAAACCAAACTGTCATAGAGAAGGAACAGCCGGTTAGGATGTGCACCATAGTCTCCACTGACTGGTCGCACAGCGGGCATCTTGTCGCGTGGGGCAATCCCCGACGCGCCAGACGCTCACTCGTCCAGCACCTGTCCAGGCAAGGAAGCCAGATGAAGAACCTCTTCCTTGGTGGCGCCCAAGATTTCCAGTTGAGCTTCCAGGAGCGTGATAGGATCGCCCCCTGGAAGAGGGCATCATAGCAGGAGCTGGAGGAATACTGGCCATCCGTCGTCCAACGTCAGACCAACATGTCTTGATCTGGGGAGAGCACCATGTCCCTAGCCTAATCCATAGCTGAACATACTGCCATAGAGTCAAGGCGCTCGGTGCGCCCTCGATGTCCGAGATCCAGCTGCGCTCCACCAGCGCCTGCTGCACCGTTCGCCGCTTTCTGAGGCACTTGGGAATGAGCGCATAAACCTCCGGCGCTAGCTCCCTGATGGACTTGCCATCCAGCCACCTATCCTCCCAGAAGAGAGCGGACTCGCCGTTGCCCACCACCATAGAAGTGGAGGCAGCGAAGGCGTCCAGCTCAATCTTCGAGAACTGCATGTCGAGCCCGCGCCATGGTCGTTGGGGGTCAGTACGCATCCTCCATAGCCAACGAACCCGAAGGCTGATGGCAGTGCGAGCGAGATCCAGGATCCCTAACCCCCCAAACCGTAGCGGGCGGCACACCCTCGACCAGTTGACATGGCAATGACCGCCATTGGCCTCTGCCCTACCGGCCCAAAGGAAGCTTCGTAGGATCTTGTTAACCTGTTTCAACGCCTTCTTGTTGAAACTCAACACCATGAGCTGATGCAGCGGAATAGCTGAAAGGATCGTATGCCGCACCTAGAGGGGGGGGTGAATAGGTGCTAACCAATTTTTAGTTCTTTTTCAATTTAGGCTTGACACAAAAGGTAAATTATCTAGATATGCAACTAAGTGAATTTACCTATATGACAAGGCTAACAACTAAGCAAGATATATCTAAGCAATATAGAGATAGAATAGGATAGAGGTAACCGAGAGTGGAGCACGCGATGACACGGAGATGATTCCCGTAGTTCCCTTCCTTTGCAAGAAGGTACGTCTACGTTTGGAGGAGTGTGGTTGCTACGAAAGCCAAACCAACAGCCACGAAGGCTTCACTCAGATCTCCGGTGAGCAACGCCACGAAGGCCTAGCCCACTTCCACTAAGGGATTTCCTCGAGGCGGAAACCGGGCCTTTACAAGGTTCTTGGGGCACACATCCACAACCAAATTGGAGGCTCCCAAATCTGTTACAACACAACAATCAACAATAATACATCAACACAAATCAACTAGGGAACCAAATAGGAACACTAGCATGAGATCCCTCAAACAAGAGAGGGGGAAATGAAGAACGCTTCGGTGAGGATGTAGATCGGTGTCTTCTCCTTCGAATCTCCAAAGATCAAGAGCTTTGGTTGGGGGAGGAAGGAGATCTTGCAAATCTTGACTTTCTTGAGGTGGCTCTAATGGAGGTGGCTTGGCAGATTTCTTGTGTAATGATTGAGCAAGCAACCAAGGAAGAAGAAGGGGGGTATTTATACCCCCTCTCAAAATTGAGCCGTTGCTGCTTCCGGGGGGCCGGATAATCCGGCCTAAGTAAGGGCCGGATAATCCCCCCCCCCGCCGGATAATCCGGCCATCGGGACAAAAGAGTGACATTGTCCGGCCAAATGTCCGGCCCATATACAGATTCACATTTCTTCCAGTCCTTAGCCAAAAACGAGGGGGCCGGATATTTCCAAAATATCCGGCCCGGATAATCCGGCCCTGGTACAATACCGGGACATTATCCGGGCAAATGTCCGGCCCCCATACAGAGCTGCATTTCCTCGACGACTTAGCCAAAATCAGGGGGCCGGATATTTCAACAATATCCGGCCCGGATTATCCGGCCTGGCCAACTTTTTCTGAATACTTTTGACAGACGATCAAATCCAACACACATGAATAAATATCTATGTAATCCATGTACCACTTAAACAAACATTAGTGTATCATATATATTGACATCAAACACACAAAACATAATGTGAGAGATGTTCTTTCAATCTCCCCCTTTTTGGTGTTTGATGACAATATACGGATTTGCAAGGGAATCACTATAGAGACAAGCATGATGGCAAAACATAGAGGCCCTCCCCCTACATGTGTGCATATAAGTAATTTGCATTTGAATACAAATACACAACACATAGGAGTATGGTGCCTCAACACAAGAGATATCCAACATGAGCTCTAACAATAGACATTGACACATATGAAGTTGAGATAGGATGCAAGAGATCATACCCATGTGTAGATATATAATGCGGAGATATAGCATCACACTTAATGTAATATCCTTGATCTCAACAAATAGAAATCCGAAAACCATAACAATGTCTCACACCACATAGCACATAGTTTTGAACGGCACACAAACAAACCAAATAGTTCAAATAAGAGGGAACACAAGCAATATAAGAATGATAAACGCATATGCTTGTGCCCAAACCATGCAAATCCCCGAGAATCCTAATAGAACACTTCTCCCCCTTTGGCATCGAGACGCCAAAAAGGGGACAAGCGCGATGCTACACGTCCCATGGGAATCACTCGGAGGCATAATCATCATCGGACTCTTGCGCCTCTTCTTCTTCTTCTTCTTCTTCTTCATCAGTGTCAGGTGCATCCGGAGAACGACGAGAGGTGTTGGACCTTTGAAGGCAATCATCAAGATCACTCCAAGGAACCTGTGCAGAGTGCCATCCACTGTAACCCTGGTGAACTGGAGGCTGAGGCGGGGGACCTTGATCACCGCTGAGCTTGTGTAGAATAACCGCCTGAGTATGCTTAATCTCAGAACGCTCACGGCTAGCTGCATAGTTCTCCTTATGGATCTCAATGTTCATGCAAAGGATGTGACGCTGAAACCAACTAAGCCGGGTCACTTCCTTCCTCATAGCCGGGACATCAGGATGACGAGCAGGAGCAACACCACTAGAACGAGCATCACCCATGAAAGAGTCAGGTGCAGTGCAGTGAAGAGACCGGCTTAAGCTTGTAGGCCTTCTTGACATGGTGCTTCACCAACGGATACCCACTCAATTCTTCACTCACGATTCTGAGTTGTTGATGAGAAGCTGGATGTAGGGTGCATAAGGTATGGTGGTCCGGGAGACCATGGCATCACGGATCTCATGGAAGATAAAGTCCATGATATCAAGAGTGTAGTCCCGCACCTCATTACCATCACGAGCACACTTAAAGCTGAGGTGCATAAGATCCACAAGGACTCCCCGGATAGCATCATTGTTACCACCACTTGGGCAAATGGTTGCCCGAAAGAACCGGAGCAACTGACTGTATATGAGGAGCAGCCCCTTAGTATAACCAATCCTTCCCGCTGAGGTATAGAGATTCGCAAGAGCATTCTTATCTGTCTGTTGTGGTCCATGAAGACGACGACCCTCATCAATAGGAACTCCAAGAATACCAGCAAAACGGCGCAGAGTGGCACTGCAGTGAGTGGAGCCAGACATCCATTCCAAAGTGCGTTCCTCATCATTCTTGATTGCCAAAGTGGCAAAGAATTGCTTCACCAACTACGGGCTATAGTCACATAGAATCTTCATGATATCTTTCAAGCCCATTCTTCCAGCTACCCAGATGGCATCTTCAAAGTGATTGTTTTCAGCCAGAATGTCCACATTGATAGCTTGCATGGGTCTCAGATTCTTCATAGGCTCATAGATGTCCTTGTAGATAAACACTTGCTCCATGCACCAGAATCTCCTGCCCTCTATTTCTTCATCCCTTGGAACATCTTCATACCAGTTCTTCAAGCGAATAGCGGAATAAGAAACTGGATCCATGGTCTTGTAGTTCTCCCTCACTTCCTTGTTCTTCCTTCTTGAAGTGACGGACTTGCGAGGTGCATTGGGTGCAAACTCGTCACTAGATCGATCATGCCTTTGGCGTCTCCGACCACCCCGAGAAGCACCACCTGTGAGAAGCAAAGGCGGGAAGCAAAGAGAAGGTAATGCTCATAAGTCATGTAAGATATAGTAATATACTCGAGAAACATGCTATAAGTCGGTACAAATCTAGACATGATAGATTGAAGCAAAACTGCAGCGGCGATGAAGCTCCAGGCCAGATAATCCGGTGTCCCCTGGGGGCGGATAATCCGGCCCGGCCGGATAATCCGGCCTGCTCGGGGGGCGGATAATCCGGCCCTGCGAGATGTGCAGATTTTCAATCAAAAACTTGTCTAAGACTAGATCGGCCTCATAGCATGCAAGAGGAGTACACTACACGTGATTTGGAACAACTAGACACCAATTCCACCAAGAAAATAGCACATATAAAACACAACATCTAGGGTTAGAGATTGTGAATCATACCCACATCCATTGTGGAAACCGCTTGGAGGAGAAGGTAGCTAGGGAGGAGATGCACCCGATCCACCCAAGAACTCCGAGAGGGGGCGGACGGAGCGTCTCCGGCGAGGAGGAGGAGATCCGGCGGTCTTGAGAGGAGAAAGAGGAGAGAGGCGCGTGGGGGGGAAGGTGTGAACCGTTTTGCCCCCCGCGGCCTCGACCTCAACCCTTTCAGGATCTGCCCAGGCCGGATAATCCGGCCCTAGCTTAGGGCGGATAATCCGGCTGGGCCGGATATTCCGGGGTCGCCTGGGGCCGGATTATCCGGGGTTCTGGAAAATTCCAGAATCACCGGGAATCCGGCCCATCTTTCGTTGGTTATTTGCATGACCCATATGTGATACAATAATGTATCACGTCACATATAAGGTGCAAATTTACCAATAAGATGGAGCAACCAAGATCATCCGACCGAAAACACCTCAAACTCCAAGTTTTTACCAAACATGACAAATGAGCAAGATGGAAATGGCTTATAGGAGAGAGTAGGCTTAGGTTTTAGAAGATACAAACTGTTAATGGTACATGGTCACTCAAGTTTGCAAGATATGAGCAAATAAGGCCAAACTAGAGTGATTTCCCATAAGAACATGGAGATGTCAATAAAATCCAATGAAAATCCAAACAACTCCAACTCTTCACGAAGAAGAGTGTGGTGGCCTAGGCCACCATATATGAGTGTTATGGTATGGCACCGCGAAGATATATCTTGGGTCCAAACCAATACTCATCATTTAAGCTCACATATCAACATATGATATAACGAGAATGAAATCTTTAATGTTGGCATTATGGGGGGAGGGATAGCTCAATAATTTAAACCGCACTCCCCCTATTTCCATGCCCACATCTAAACCAAATAAAGTTTTGAGACGAAGGTGTGTTTGCAAGATGGTCAAGCTATACTCCTTGAATCGATGATATTTAGCTCATTCCTCAAATAAGTGAACCTTGCTTCATCAAGAGGCTTCGTGAATATATCGGCAAGTTGATCTTTGGTAGGAACATAGATAAGTTCAATATCACCCCGGGCAACATGATCCCTAATGAAATGATTCCGGATCTCAATATGCTTCGTTCTTGAATGTTGCACCGGATTATAGGCAATCTTGATAGCACTTTCATTGTCACATAATAGAGGCACTTTGTCACAAATGACACCGTATTCCTTTAAAGTTTGCCTCATCCATAACAATTGAGTGCATCCACTTGCGGCGGCAACATATTCGGCTTCGGCGGTGGAGAGAGATATACAATTTTGCTTCTTAGATGACCAACACACCAAGGACCTACCAAGAAATTGGCAAGCCCCGGAGGTTGATTTCCTATCATCCTTGTCTCCCGCCCAATCCGCATCGGTGTACCCATTGAGAATAAAACTTGAGCCTTTGGGGTACCAAATACCATATCTTGGGGTATCAACCAAATATCGAAAGATTCTCTTGAGAGCTATCATGTGGCTCTCCTTAGGAGAAGCTTGATACCTTGCACACACACCAACACTCAACACTATGTCCGGTCTAGATGCACAAAGGTAAAGCAAGGATCCAATCATGGAGCGATATACCTTTTGATCCACCTCTTTACCATTGGGATCAAGTGCAAGATGACATTTGGTAACCATAGGAGTGGCAACACCTTTCATCTCGGTCATCTTGAACCTCTTGAGCATGTCTTTGAGATATTTTGCTTGGTTGATGAAGGTTCCTCCTCTCAATTGCTTGATCTCAAAACCAAGGAAGAACTTCATCTCTCCCATCATAGAAATCTCAAACCTATCGGTCATAAGCTTTGAGAATTCATCATTGAAAGCTTTGTTAGTAGAGCCAAAGATAATATCATCAACATATAATTGGCAAACGAAAAGCTCCCCATTGACCCTCTTAGTAAAAAGAGTGGGATCGATTAGCCCAACATCAAACCCACGGTCTACCAATAATTCCTTAAGGTGCTCATACCAAGCTCTAGGAGCTTGTTTGAGACAATAAAGAGCTTTATCGAGCTTGTAGACATGGTTAGGGAAGTTGAGATCCTCGAACCCCGGGGGTTGCTTAACATAAACCTCTTCATGAATAGGACCATTAAGAAATGCACTTTTCACATCCATTTGTTGTAACTTAAAGTTATGATGCGATGCATAAGCAAGAAGGATACGGATGGACTCAAGACGAGCCACGGGAGCATAGGTTTCTCCAAAGTCAATTCCCTCAACTTGAGAGAACCCTTGAGCCACCAATCTTGCCTTGTTCCTCACAACATTCCCAAACTCATCTTGCTTGTTCTTGAATATCCATTTAGTGCCAATAACATTGCGGCACCCCTTTGGCTTCTCTACTAAAGTCCACACTTTGTTGCGCTTGAAGTTGTTGAGTTCTTCGTGCATAGCTTCCAACCAATCCGAATCTTCAAGGGCTTCAAATACTTTCTTGGGTTCCACTAAGGAGATATAAGCATGATGGTTGCTAAAATTAGCCAATTGCCTTCTTGTGGAAACCTTTGCCCTTACATCACCAAGAACCTTGTCGTGAGTGTGTTCAAGACGCTCAAGTTGCCTTTCTCTTCTTGCTAGACGACGGGCCTCGATCTCCTCCTTGGTTCTTCTTGGCCTTGGAGGTGTCACTTGATCAACTTGATCATTTGGGTCCCCGTCTTGACCTTCCACTTGAGCAACCACAATTTCTTGTGAGTGCTCAACATCATGTGCTTGATCTTGGACATCATTTGGTGCGGAGCAAATATCAAATGGATACTCGTCGGAACCATCATGAATCCTTGGTTGATCATGACCTTGATCTTGTCCTTGATCTTGTCCTTGATCTTGCACACTAGAGAGAGGGTGTTGTTCTTGTTCTTGGGTTGGTGCATCATTTGCTTCACTTGATGGGGTTTGTTGATGTTGAGAAGATGAGGGCTCCACCGTGGTAGAGCATAGTCCTTCCCGAGACGCCACACCGTGTCCCTCAATGGGGCGGAAAAATCCCACACCCATTCTTACTATGGCATCTTGAGGTATTTCATCACCTGCACAAACATCAACTTGCCCCACTTGGGAGCCATCATTTTCTTCGAACTTCACACTACAAGATTCAATGATAATCCCGGAGGATACATCAAAGATTCTATAAGTGTGAGATTCGGCACCGTAACCAACAAATATACCCTCCAAAGCTTTAGGAGCAAATTTAGACAAACGAACCCCTTTGATTTTGTAGAAACACTTACACCCGAACACCTTGAAGTATGAGATATTAGGCTTGTTCCCGGTGAGTATTTCATATGGAGTCTTGTTCAAGCCCTTGCGGAGATAGAGCCGGTTGGAGGAGTGACAAGCGGTGGAGATGGCTTCGGCCCAAAAGTTATAGCGGGATTTATACTCCGCCATCATAGACCTTGCCATATCCATAAGAGTCCGGTTCTTCCTCTCCGCAACACCATTTTGTTGAGGGGTGTAAGCAGCGGAATATTGATGACGAATCCCCTCATCACTAAGAAAATCATTGAGTGTGTAGTTCTTGAACTCGGAGCCGTTGTCACTTCTTATTGCCATAATGAGGAGGTTGTGTTGGCGTTGCACCTCGGTAGCAAAGTCAATGAATATTTGTTGAGTCTCATCTTTCGTCTTGAGAAAGTAGACTCAAGTGTATCTTGAGTAGTCATCGACAATCACCAAGCAATGTTTCTTCGCACCAAGACTTGCATGAGTAACGGGACCAAAGAGATCCACATGAAGGAGCTCCAAGATCCTCTTGGAAGAGATGATGGTCTTGCTTGGATGCGGAGAGTCATGCATTTTGCCTTCAACACAAGCCCTACAAACACGATCTTTGGCAAAAGACACATTTTCCATTAGTCCCACAATATGGTTCCCCTTGTGAAGACTTTGCAAAGTTCTCATGTTGACATGGGCTAGGCGGCGATGCCACAACCAACCCACGTCCGCCTTTCCGAATAGGCACATCGCACTTGACGTGGTGGTCCCCGAAAAGTCCACCACATACAAGTTGTGTTCTCGATACCCAACGAATGCGACTTTTAGAGTCTTGCTCCACAAGAGGACCACAATATCATTATCAATAAAGACGGCGAAACCCATCTTGCCAAGGGCGGAAACGGAAAGCAAATTGTAACCAAGGGTTTTGACAAGCATGACATCCACAAGAGTAATGTTGTGTGCAACCACAACCTTGCCAAAACCCAATACCTCGGATGTAGAATTATCGCCAAAGGAGACGGTGATATCATTTATGTTAGGCCTCAACTCCTTGACGAGGTTCTTGCCGCCGGTCATATGACTTGTACATCCACTATCAAGTACCCATTTTGAACCTCCGGCGGCATAGTCCTACATGAGATCAATTCTTGGATTTAGGTACCCATTTTTCAATGGGTCCTCTTTTGTTAGCAACAAGGGTCTTTGGAACCCAAATAGACCAAGCAACATAACCATCATATGGACCAACATATTTAGCATAAACATCACCATAATAATCTTTAAAGAGAACATAGTGAGGGTTATCTATTCCCGCACCATCATCATTAATGGTGTTGCCCTTTCGGGGTTCACCATTAGCTTTCTCATGTGCGGGCTTGGTCTTTTTCTGGTTTGCCTTTTTAGCCTTGGCATTGAAACCAAGTCCCTCCTTCCCATTGTTTGACCTTTGCTTACTCAAAAGATCATCCAAGGAAAGTTTACTTTGGGGAGAGGAGGTCCTAGCAAGTTCATCTTTCAACCTAGCATTTTCCTCAATTATATTTGCATGATCACATGAAGGAGTAGAGGTACTAGGTATGTCATATGAAGCAAGCCTAATTTGAAGTTGCTCATAAGACTTGGAGAGGAGAGTGTATTCACTCTTCAAGGCTTTGTGAGCCTTGTCTAGTTCATCTAGATCCTTCACAAGTTTCTCATGATCAACACCAAATTTGGCCTTTTCCTTTATAAGCACTTTAGTCTTAGCTCTAGCAAGATCTCTAGCTTTAGTGAGCTTGTTAATTTTATCTTGAGGCTCTTCAAGAGTTTCTAGCCTCTCCTCAAGAGAAGCTATAGTTTCTTGACTTTCCTCAAGAGCATTTTTAAGGGCATGGATTTCAAGAGAGTCTTCTCTCTCTATTTGACCCTTTTTCTCAAGCATATCATTTTGTTGAGCTATACGAACCATGAGGCTAGAAACATGCTTCTTAGTGTTACCTTGTAGGTTACTAATGAACTCATCAAACTCTAGCATCTCTTGTTTCACTTTTAGACTAGCGGGGTCAACCCCTAGATCATTAGCAATGCTAGGCATAGAGGGGTTAGGAGATGATACCTCGGAAGATTTAGCCATAAGGCAACTTTCTTCCTCCACATGAATGACCTCATTGGGGGATTCACTTGGTGATGAAGAGTTAGTGGAGAGGGAGGCAAGAGCGACCAATCCATTAGAGGTTGCATCTTCTTCATCATCAACATCATCATCTCCGGAGGTATACTCTTCTTGAGTTGATAGCACAATAGGTGTGTCCAAGGAGGACCTTGCCATGAAGCAATGTGAATTCTTGATATGAGGGTTCTCATTGGGAGATTCAAAGAGAGATGAAGAGGGTGTGTTGGTGGTGACGATGGCGGCCAATTCCTTTGAGCTTTCTTCATCTTCATCACCACTAGAACTTTCAACTTCATCGGAAGAATATTCTTCCCTTGTTACTAGCACAACTCTTGAGGGCCTCTTGCCCTTCTTGGTCTTGTTGTTGTAGAACTTCTTGTTGAGGGGCTTTGAATATTTGCCCTTTGAGTCTTTGCTCTTGTCCTTGGGAATGAGCCTCCCATTATGAAGCTCTCTATTCTCATAGGGGCATTCGGCAATGAAGTGGCGCTTGTCATCACAATTGTAGCATGATCTTGTCTTTGGACCAAAGCTAGTGAACCCATTTTTGTTGTTCCTCTTGATGTTGTCTTCCTTGGCCTTGGAGGGATCAACCCAAAAGGATTTTGCATGGAAGGCCATGTGATCATGGTAGTGGCATTGCAAATCTTCCGGATAGGTCATACTCCAAGATGCCCTATAAGATTCTTGAGGAATCACTTCTTCAACGGAGTTGACCACCAAGGCAAGGTTGGAACCTTTTGCCATCCCAAGAGCACGATTGCGAGAATCATGAGAGGTTTCCTCAGGCACCTTGAGAGCTTGCAACTCGTGCACGACTTGTTGAGAGGTGAGAGAGGAATAGCATTCCCTTCCCACAAGAGTCTTGACATCAATGGGTACAAATGGCATCATGCATTCAATGTACTTCTCCTTGATCCAAGAATCATTGATGTGGGTGGCACCAATAATCCGGAAGGCATCGGCAACGGTGAGAAGTCTTCCATACATGTCTTCATGATCTTCATCCGGTAGCCTCATGAACCCTTCGGCTTTATTCTTGAGAGCATTATACTTGTTCCTCCTTGTGCTCTCACTTCCAATACAACTAGCGGTCAAACCATCCCAAGCTTCCTTGGCGGTGGTGTAGTTCCGGACACGATGCAATTCCTTTGTCCCCACACTAGTTTGAATCATGTGCAAGGCGGTGTTGTTGAGTTGACTATCAACCGCTTCTCTTCTAGTCAACTTGTCGGGGTTGTATGGCTTGAAGCCCTCCATGATGATTCTCCATAATTCATTGGAGGCACTACAAACATGAGAGCGGAACTCAAATCGCCAAGTATCGAAATTTTCAATAGAAAACTTAGGCGGGTCTCCCCGAATGTTCAAATGGGGATGGGGAACCGGTATATCGGGTGATTGGAAAGGTGGAGGTACTCGATTGTAGCTCTCACTTTCACTAGTTCCCTTGGGAGATGCAATGGGGGATTTGATAGTGTTTAAGTTATCACCTTCCACGGGTTTGGTAGATGAGGGTAAGTCTGAAGCCTCTCCCTCATTTAACGCACCCGTGTCTTTAACCTCTACACTAGGAGCCTTGGGAAGGGCCGGAGCCAAAAGCTCGACAATCATCTTTTTCATGCTTTCCATTTGGGCTTCCATGGAGGACTTCAACGAATTGAAGTCTTCCACGGAGACCATCTTGGCCGCCCCTTCCGAGGACTCCTCGTCCGGCATACTCTTAGGCGGTTAAGCCCGAAATAAGAGCCGAGGCTCTGATACCAATTGAAAGGATCGTATGCCGCACCTAGAGGGGGGGGGGGGTGAATAGGTGCTAACCAATTTTTAGTTCTTTTTCAATTTAGGCTTGACACAAAAGGTAAATTATCTAGATATGCAACTAAGTGAATTTACCTATATGACAAGGCTAACAACTAAGCAAGATATATCTAAGCAATATAGAGATAGAATAGGATAGAGGTAACCGAGAGTGGAGCACGCGATGACACGGAGATGATTCCCGTAGTTCCCTTCCTTTGCAAGAAGGTACGTCTACGTTTGGAGGAGTGTGGTTGCTACGAAAGCCAAACCAACAGCCACGAAGGCTTCACTCAGATCTCCGGTGAGCAACGCCACGAAGGCCTAGCCCACTTCCACTAAGGGATTTCCTCGAGGCGGAAACCGGGCCTTTACAAGGTTCTTGGGGCACACATCCACAACCAAATTGGAGGCTCCCAAATCTGTTACAACACAACAATCAACAATAATACATCAACACAAATCAACTAGGGAACCAAATAGGAACACTAGCATGAGATCCCTCAAACAAGAGAGGGGGAAATGAAGAACGCTTCGGTGAGGATGTAGATCGGTGTCTTCTCCTTCGAATCTCCAAAGATCAAGAGCTTTGGTTGGGGGAGGAAGGAGATCTTGCAAATCTTGACTTTCTTGAGGTGGCTCTAATGGAGGTGGCTTGGCAGATTTCTTGTGTAATGATTGAGCAAGCAACCAAGGAAGAAGAAGGGGGGGTATTTATACCCCCTCTCAAAATTGAGCCGTTGCTGCTTCCGGGGGGCCGGATAATCCGGCCTAAGTAAGGGCCGGATAATCCCCCCCCCCCCCCCCCCCCCCGCCCCCGGATAATCCGGCCATCGGGACAAAAGAGTGACATTGTCCGGCCCATATACAGATTCACATTTCTTCCAGTCCTTAGCCAAAAACGAGGGGGCCGGATATTTCCAAAATATCCGGCCCGAATAATCCGGCCCTGGTACAATACCGGGACATTATCCGGGCAAATGTCTGGCCCCCATACAGAGCTGCATTTCCTCGACGACTTAGCCAAAATCAGGGGGCCGGATATTTCAACAATATCCGGCCCGGATTATCCGGCCTGGCCAACTTTTTCTGAATACTTTTGACAGACGATCAAATCCAACACACATGAATAAATATCTATGTAATCCCTGTACCACTTAAACAAACATTAGTGTATCATATATATTGACATCAAACACACAAAACATAATGTGAGAGATGTTCTTTCAATAGCTGCCAACACCGATCTAACCAGCGCCAAGCGACCTGCCCTGGGCATCATAGATGCTTTCCAGGTTGGTAACTTGTCAGCCAGACAATCCACCACGGGCTGGAACGCCTCACCCGGTAGCCGACGGATGGAGAGTGGGATGCCGAGGTATTTGACAGGGAAGGGTGCCAACTGGCACTCCATCACCCCGGCAGCGGCATTGGCCACATCCTCCATGCAGGAAATCGCAGAGACCGAGCATTTGGCGAAGTTGGTGTGCAGGCCTGACGCATGTCCAAAGAGCTCCAGAATGCCGCGGATAGCGCGCAACTATGTCTCATCCGGATGGCAGAAGATGATCACATCGTCCGCGTAAAGCGACGCCGTTGTGGCTAGCTCCCGCCGTGCCAGGCGCCGCAGAATCCCCAACTCGATCGCCTTAGCCAATGCTCGGTTGAGCGTGTTCATGATCAGCACGAACAATGACGGTGACAGGGGGTCTCCTGTCTCAGGAAATTAATCAATAGGATGACCTATTGATTAATTTCTACTAAGAAAGAGGGAAAATAAATAGTGTGCAAGTGAAATATCTTGTTCTCCTTCTCCATCAACCAATCTAACGACGTTGAGTCTATGTGAAGGGAGCTAGATCGAGAATTTGTATAGTTAAATTAAACTGAGGATATCACGTTTCAGTGGAGTGGAGCAATGTTGGTACTTTAACTGTTATAAAAAGTTTTAAACATATTATTTTGGTTTATTCTGAGCTAATAGTGAAAGAAAATACTCCAACGAATCAGTCAGAGTCAAGCTGGCGAGTTAAATTCATACTCCAAAATACTTGTTAGTTGTTATGATTTTGTATCATAAAAATATATTACACATGCAAGATTAAATATTGTTCAAAGGTTTAAACCTAACCACTACTAATATATGCAGGTAATTTAAACTTGATTTCATTGGAGAAACCACGAAGGAAGCCAGGCCAAAATAAAATACATTAAAACGGAACAATTTGATTTCATTGGAGAAACCACAAAGGTAGACAGTCACGGTGAAGGTATGAAACAAAGCGTCAAAATACTTCCAACCTTGTATTACAAACTGAAATAAAATCAAACAAATCGTAGTAGCTCTCCATAATCGAAGAATCGCATGACTTGCTGGCTTGCCGTAGGCCGTAGCCCAATCTTTTGATCTGTTAAGTACCTCCTCTTCCATTTGACTTTATACTTGTGTTCCCATGCTGCAGGCCATTTTTTCGGTGTTGCTTCAATAGTTAGAGCCCAAAAATCAATCCAATGGCCTATATAATGCACCATTGCCACAGAAAAATACTTATCATTGACCCTGTATCCCAAACTATTTCGGCTTGCTTGACTACTGGTAGATTTAAACAAATAGACTTTTCTTTGATATCTATCTTTCCTTCTTTTTTTGGGTTATATCTATCTTTCAGTTGGCGTGCAATATGCCAATATGCTAACTTCAAAATTCTGCCAAAAAACACTCCAAGTAACATAATTTATTCTTGAATATACATCCCACAGCACCATTTTTTGGACCTTCTTAACTACGACTTAAGAGGAAGGGACAGCCCTCTATCCGGAAATATAATAACCATAAATTGTTCATCAATCTTACCACGTTCAACATAATTTCATAGTAGTCATGACTCATGAGTTGTACAAAAACTATAGATACATAAACTGCATTTGCGTAACACAATGTACAAGCAGATACATATGGACATACAACCGTAGAACAAGAGACATACATTTATTCAATCTAGTGTATTTGTTCAAATATGTGGCATTTCATGGCCTAACTAAGCCGTGGGGTAAGAGGGCTCCATGGCAAGGCCGCACATGCCCTTCTTATCACTAATGTCCTTTTCCATTCTTAAGAATCCATTCTCGCCCCATGTTGTGCCCCAAGAATTCTTCAGCAACCAATACTTTGTACCATCATCTGTTGTACCATAGCCGATGGCTGCAATCCCATGATCCAAATCAGTACCACAGGAACCAGTCATCACACCACCAGAGTAAAATTGGAATATCATGTCTCCTCCATCTACGGCAACTGACACAGGTTGGCTTGCCACTGCCTTCATGAGGGCACCTTCATCATTGGTAGGCACATCCTCGTAGCTCTTAATCACTGCAGCACTGCTAGTACCACTCTTGCACTTGCCGTCTGTCGCGGAATATGGATAGCTAGACTCCTTAGTGAGGCCTCCATTCTTGATAATGAACTTGAAAGCGTCATCCATGAGTCCGCCCTCGCAACCCTGGTCCTCACCGTGAACATCACAATCCACCAATTCTTGCTCCGAGAGCGAGATAAGGTTGCCAGTACTTAGCTTCACAACGCCCTCTGTTGCAGCAACAGCAGAAAAGGCCCAACAACAACCTGCAAATGATTGTGTTTCCATATATGCAATCATACACAACATTCTGTTTTAAAAGATTAATATGTATATTTAATTCACTTGTATCTTAAATCTACTTACCACATTGGCCTTGATTCTTGACGGGGGTAACTGCACCCTTTGTCCTCCAGTCCACCGTTGGCGGGAGTGCATCAAGACTCATATTCTCATACCTGAATCCCGTAGGAACCTTCAGCGTGCTTGAAATGTACCCCTTGTTAGTCTTGGTTGCCCTGAACTCACCATTGCTGATGTCAGCAAATTGGTTGATGCTGAGCCAGAACTTGCCACCACTAGCGTTGAATGAGTCGATGAATCGAGCATTAGTCTTGAATATCTCGAACCTCTGCGCCTTCTCAACAGCATCATTATAGACGCGGCCATACTTTACCATCCAATCCTCGTGCCTCGCTACCATGGATAAGTCGTCATTCAGCTCACGAGCTGCGAGGACAGAACTAAAGAAGAGACAGCCGAGAATGGCAAGGAGTGAAGCTTTGGGGATGGCCATGTTTGGTCAGGCCCTCCTCTGAATTGCTTGCCACCCGTAGTAGTGAGTACGTTTTGGTTTGCGTTGTTCAATTTAACTAGGTGATATATATAGTACTCACAAGTGATTGTATTATTTGAGAAATAGGTACATAGGTACGGTGCGTGCACGAAGTTGTACTGTGTGAAAAGGGGCAAGCTCCTGCGTAGCCTTGAAGGAGTATTTAGAACATAATTTATTATTGTGCATTAGGCGTACATTTGCTGTAACTGTGAGGATAACTAATGTTTATGCAGGAGTTCACATCTTCAGCATCTCCTTCGTATGCCAATTGAGAAGAGCTATAACGGAGCTTCCAGAGGAAACACGACAACTTGTTTTAGTTAATTTGCACAAAAGCTTCACCCCTCTTGTACAATCTATTTGGTATGGAGGAAGTAAATTGACCCCTGACGCATCTTCATTCAGCAACCATAAACTGTTGACTACCGGTGCCTGTTTGGATGACCGCGAAAGAAAACCGTTGGCCACCGTACCTATGTACCTATTTTCCGAATATGCGTATAATGATAACTTGAGCTATGGACTTCCATGTTGAACTGTACGATGCTTCCATTTTCTCTTCAGCTGTTGCGGTGGTTTTCGCATCCCAGGACCTCACTAGATATATAGCGTTCTGGGCATGGCATGGTTCTGGGCTGAGTGTAGGGGATTTTCTGGCTTGTTTTGCTTATTTCGGTGCTTTTGCTAGGCATTGCGTTCAAAATGTGGCTAATTCATTGCCTATCTTCTGAATTAACGAAAAGTGAATTTGGTTTACTGCTTACAATTTCATGGGGTGCAAACTCATCAATTCGATAAATACATAACAAAACAGTGCATGTTCATCTGTGCATATTAGGTAATCAAATTCCAAGACAACTTTAGTGTAAATTATGTATTTACTCGATGGGCCAAGTTCTTCCAGTGTAAATATGTAACTACTAATTGATATGAGTGCTTGCAGTCTAGAAGGAATCTTATGGAGTATTTATATGGCTCAACTAAGTGAAACATATTTCATCTATGCCAGAAAAGTATTGTCATCATGATTTTGTATGACAAAATAATATTTCGGTTGGATTTGAACAGGCAAGAATTACCCTTCCATATAAAGGAAATACTGAAGATGCGACCTCCTGCATACACAGCTGTTGTTCTCGCAGTTAAGAGAACTGACGACTTAGATATTTTTTCCTGTTAGGGGAGAAATCCCGAAGGATTCACCAACAAAAGCTCGTCCCAGAAGGGCAATTTCCCCGCAGCCATGTGTTAAACTCAAGCAAAAAAGAGAAGGGAGGGGTAGAGAACTCGCTGCTACCCTGAATAAACAGAATACCATTTCAATAAGGATAACGCTAGCACAAACTGGATTACTGCTATTTCAATCTTCAGATACGATTCATGTTCCATGTGTATACTTGTTCTTTCAGCACACACGCAAGCCACACTTCGATGATCTAGTTGCACAAAGCACACCTACTAAAGTTCGATTCAAGTTAAAAACCAGTCCACAGACTTATTCGCAGATAAAAAGCATCCTAAGCAGCATCTGATCCCCACTCTCTTCTATCAACAGAAGTCAGTATGACAGGTTAGACACTACCTAGTCAACTCCCATTGTCTTATGAGCAAAGTCATATATCATCATATATGTACCATGGGGGAGGCGCGGCGAGGCCCAGCAACCGCGACTAGTAGCCTCCCCTAGTTAAAAGCACCAGGCCTCTTTGCCCTCGCTGGGGGCAGAGCGTCGTTATTATTCACGACGCCCACGCAAAGTACGGGCATATGGCCCTCCTTGCCACGGTCCAGTTGCCGCATCCATAGAAATACCGCCCCTGCATGGGACCCGGTTTGCGTACAATGTTCCACCTGCTCAGCACTCCGCAGTAGCAGTACATTGGCCTCTCCTTTCCTGCGATGTTGCCAGCATATGGATTATTATTAACCTGGACATGAGGTCCCAGCATCTCCTTTGCCTTGTGCTGCAATAGGGTGGGATCTGGAGAACGGTCAGGGGATGGCTGGCACGTTATTGACTGTGGGGCTGGTTGCCACACAAGCGAGTTCGTGATGGAGAACTTGAAGCCCCGGTGCATCAGCAGCGCAAGGAGGCGAGCAGTATTGCGCGCATCGTCAAGCCCACAGTGGGCACGACCCTCCCACGTGAGGCCAGCTAACTGAACTGCATCCTTCAAGTTGCACCTCACACCCCCATACACTTCCTGGAAAGGGACCTTCAAGTTGATCCACCTGATAAAATTTGCGCATATTATTAGTCAAAATACAAAGCATTGCACAAATGGCTGAAACATGACTCGTCGTATAAGGGGAAAGATATGAAGAAAGATAGCTATTTACATGTGTAGAAATTTATTTACTGATTATCAATTTAATCATCTCCCCAGAAAAATCAGTCGAATATGAGAAAAGAAGATTCAGTGACCTATTTAATCCCTTTAGCAAGCAATGTAAAGTATGTACACTGAGAATATATTCCATTTTTTCAAAGAACTTTCTGGTAACAAATATCAACATCTACAAGTTGAAGTTTAAAGACCTATATGGAACACAATCGAAATAATTCCATGCAAGCTTCTTCCGTTTCAAACAAGCCCTAAAGTTTTATACATTCATGATGCATGAATTAGATTGAATCTCCAAACATTCATATTTTTGAAGAACAAAAAGAACAGGGAAAGTGGGCAGCTAAAAACTCCTAAAAGCTATGTACAATTGTTTCACTTCATCTCATAATCTGCATGGTTGATCAAAAAGAGAATAACAAGGGCCTAGATTATTGGTTCAACAGCCTTGGTGCTACTGCTAAGCAGTAAGCACCTCTAATTTCATTTAGAATTGACATATTGTGACACAGTACAATGATAGTGTTAGGTTGGAGGCAAGGATGGCATGCCCGTGTTTGAAGCATGTGCAGAGTGATCAACTGGGCCTCCAAATTAGGAGGGCCCCCAAATTACTACTTCTAATTGGGGCTAATCAATGCATTGAGCATTAGGGCATGTACAATGGTAGAGAAGGCATGCCTTCCCTTACTCTGCCACATCATCTGGAGAAGACAATAGATGTAAGTCATACAATGCATTATCTCTTATAGCCATTCCTACCAATTAATGATACAGTAATTAACTAAATTTTTGTAGGGAATTATGTTGATAAGGGAAGACATGTGGTACAATGGAGAAAATAGCTTTCCCTTATTAGTATAAGAGATGGTCCCTTAGCTAAAGGAAGACAACCTTCTCTCTCTTCATTCTCTCTTCTCCAATTAAGCAAAAAACCGAAGTGGCACCTCTAAGGAAAGGCTGACGTTGCCCTATTGTACGTTCGCTTAATGCTGCCTTGGAATCTGCCACCAAATTAACTCCAAAGGGAGGGCCCTGAAGTCACGCACACATCTACCTTTCTCTCTTTCCTTGCTCGTCTGTCTATCGATGCCACCGAATTAACTCTAGAAGGATGGCAGTTTCTCCCAAAATATGTAGTACTGCTAGTACTTTTGAATTCTGATAATCACCTTTTGTTAGGATGTACTACCTCCTTCCAAAATATAAGCCTTTTTAGAAAGATAATTTAGCTTTCTATAAAAAGGGCTTATATTTCGGAACGGAGGTAATAACTTTTTTAACAAAAGTTGTACCACCAACATGATATATATATTACAAAACCGTGTTTTTCTTTATTGCCAATGGTTGACCTAATTTTGGTTTTGCACAGGGCCTCCATTTTCTCAGGTACGGCCCTGGAGGATGAGCATCCATGGGAGCATCAGCCCCATCCAAGTGTTTGGTTGGTCAAATCATACCATGCCATCCAGGACAAGTGTACGACTGAAGAGGATATTATCCTTTGAGCTACGAGATACGATGAAAACGACCAAACGAACCCATAAATATTTTACTTAGTGTATGATTACATCCGATGAAATCGACCTCTCAAACTTTGTCAGTGAAGCAGGTCTACTCCTATTGTACAGAAGACACTAGACTTACTTTATCATAGTCAATTGTTTTAATAAATTGCAAAGCCATACAGTTTGAACACCGAAGAAATAAATAATCGATAACTGCACCATCCTAGTTTTCAAAAAGCATAATTTGACTGGCACCAGATTAATAAATACCAAGGTTGAGAAAGCCACGAAGGAATAATGTCCACCACTAAGGCTTGGTGAAGATTGAGTTTTCTAATAGATGTGGTTACTGGTTAGTGATGCATAAATGGTTAGGGAAAAAATAATATGATAACCAAACAAATAAAAGCAAAAGAGAGAGAGGGTAGCATTATTTGTACATTCATGCCCGTCCACATGATTGAGAAACAAATAGGTCCACTAAACTCAACTGAACAGCATGTCACACTAAGCCATGTAAATATGAGATATATTTTACCTGTTGAAATAGGGGGGCTTCCTGATTCTCTTGAGCCTGCACTCTGATTCCAGCATCACGCGGCAATCCCAGTTAGACCAGGTGACAACAGCAAAGTTCTTGTGCTTGATTCCTTTGTCCTCTAACCATTTATCATGCATGAGCAAAGCTTCACTTAGCGGTACACCTCTGTCCACCTAGACATGCAAACTCTATTACTGACCAAATACACAAGTCAAACTTTTGGCCATACACTGAACACCTTCTCTTTAAGGTAGGCAAAATATGACTTCATCGAAGTGGTAATTTTTCTTATATTGCCCGATTGAATATAGTACATCATAAAACTGTAGTAGAGCTTTAAAATTTCGACAGCACATCAAATAGGTTGATTGAATATGTAGAAATCATATATGCATATTTGTTTCAGAAAAGGTGACAGCATTACAATTTTATAGTCAACATTGTGTTCTTGAACTGTATCAATGTCCAGAAGAGATGCTTTTGTGAACAAGATGGGAGTACACAGATGAAAAGTAACTGGTTTACAGGAACATATAAAGTTCACTTTTGTGGCATACAGATTTACTTAACAAATGCTGACTTTCAACAGCCTCACAGTCTCACACCCATCTTTGCATTACATTCCACCATAAGAAATGACACAGCGGAGAATTTAACAGCTCATCAAATTAAAAGGTCAATCATTAACATCCATCTGCTTACCTTGAATTATGCTTGCTAAGAAAGCTAATGTTGCTAAGTTTATCTTGCAGGGGAAGTACACTTCTATAAAGCCCCTTTATCAGTGTCTAGCCAAATAAGGCCCATGTCTCACCATGAGTATGCATGCCAAGTGCAAAGTTGTTTTCCCAACATTCCCATCAATGGTGGATTACAGAAACAGAATATCTAAGACGTCCTTTTTGGAAATTATTGTTGTCTCACATTGTTGGAAGTATCTACAGAAAAAGCTGAAATTGGCTCTATCGGTGGATCATGGAAGCTGCTTCCACAAACAGTCAAACGACAACATTGACCATCACTTGGAATCCACCATAGAATTGTCAGCAGCAGCAATTAGCTTCTACTGAGTACATCCTACTGTTCAGTAACAAACACCCTGCCATCTTTTCTTTTCCTTTTTCTTTTGCGAGGAGACACCATATCCTCAGGAGGTTCATAATAGCAAATGCCATCTACATAAGGTCAAACAAAGGTCAAAATAAGGTCTGCAGAACCCATAGTGCCTTGATGATACCGCAAGTCGTCTGCATAGGCTGTGCAAATGACCCGTAGCTCAGACACATTCGCATGAAGCTCGAATAAACAATGATTACTAAGGTGATTAACCTTTTGCTTAATAGTAGCTAAGGCCTTCATATGGTACTCTTTTTTGTCTAAGATGATGCATACCACCATGATTAGTAAGTTGATTAAACCTTTCCTAAGAGTAGTTTGGGGCTGGGTGTGGTACATTTTGTTTGTCGAATTTAGAATAGTTTTCCAGGCAAACCAACGCTATGAATGATGCATATCCCGCCACCCGTACAAAGCCGAAAATCAGCAAATAGATCTTAGATTAGCTTCACCGTGTAGGTTTTAAAATCCAGTAATAATCAAGTTCAGGAGGTGATATACAATTCTGCTTCTTATCGGAAGTAAGCCCAATACACGATGGGAACTGTTTTTAACCAGGCTAGGAACAATACACC
The DNA here is from genome assembly GCF_019359855.2 of Lolium perenne. NCBI lineage: Eukaryota > Viridiplantae > Streptophyta > Magnoliopsida > Poales > Poaceae > Lolium > Lolium perenne. Next base: position 137,959,054 of record NC_067246.2, read on the forward strand.
ACGACCTGACATAACTTAACTATCAATATGCGTCTATAAGAAGTGGGCCTAAGAAACAATGGAGCCTGTTCATAAAACTAGGTCACAAATCTACAACATGTACCCCTAAACAATGTGGCATCCATTCATAGGTCACATACACTACCATTTGGCACCCTCATATTAGCTGAAGAACTACATGAACCAAAATGCAACACAGTAATTCTAGTGCTTATGATTTACACACCCGCGCTTCACTGACAGTGACAGGGTTCTCTGGTTCCAGACCTAAGAAATTCGAACATCTAGGCATCAACTGCAGTAGCCTTAATAGTTCATCCCACTTGACTAATGTATAGAAAGAAGACAATGCTGACAAAGGAGAGATGATCCTGGTACGCAACAGCTTTGTCGAAGCTCCGTCCCTGGCCCTGGTGTGTTGCCGCGGCATCCAGCTTTGGCTACCACAGTTTTCAATTTCTGTAGCAGCTGCGTCCAAGGCCTGCTGCACCACCGAGAGGCCCATGGCCATTTCCAGCTCCGGCGCCAGTGGATTGATCGTGAGGTTCAGATATGTATTGGAGACTTGGGTTTCTTTGTTACCTAACAATGGAACCAGTGTTGGTAGAGGAAGACCTCATTTTCTTCCATTGCCAATATAATGTGTCCCCATGGTCTGAGTATTATTAAGCGTAGCGGGCTTATAAATAACAAACCACATTACCGGTTTAGCTTAAAAATTTAACACGCTCAGGTCAACAGCCGAACACACTTACTCACAGTGCTGGCTTGGCCCAGGTGGAAAAAAAAAATTCCAAGCTACCAGCTGACACCAATTTATCCTAGGCGAACACACTTAATCATAGGGATGGCTTTGCCCAGGCAAAAAAAAAATCCAAGCTACTTGCCGACACCAATTTATTCTAGGCACGGTATTCAGTTCCCCTAGACTACCTTTACACGACTAGAACACAAAGAAATGATTTTTGCAGCATGCCGCAATTAACTACAAGACATCAAACCAGAGAGATGTTAAATAGTAATATTTTTTAGCAATATGCACACCCTCATGTCCATACAGAAATTCAAAAGTTGCCAAAAGCTGGACCTGACCTGCTCATATCACATTAAAAAACTTAATCCTAAGAAGCAAATTACTAAATACCAGGCTAGAGAGAATAATTGAAAAAGGGTGACTCAGTGAAGTTATCAATAATTCGCAATGAAATAGAACGTTTCTACCAAACTCATACGGGAAAGCTAGCTGTGAGATCTAATAAGTGTGGGCAACCAACTAGATACTGATTGGCATGCAATTAAGTTCGAATGGCTTGTGTCAGATAATGATGGAATCAGCCAATAAAAGATGCGAGGAACCCTCCACACATGTAACTGTGGAAGTGTAGATTTCAATTGTATTTATCTTAGTTGGCATCTAAAATAGAAATAGAATATAAATGCTGGCTGATGGAATCTGCGCAATTGGATACGAATTTTAAGTTTACTTCAATACGTAGAAAAGGTACAGACCAAGTTAGGTTCCTCGTGTGTACATAATGACGCTGACATGAAAGCTCATTGGTTCCTTCCATCTATACTCTATATAATTATACTACATACTTGCCCAGTCATTCTATTAGCTCAATTGATCATGTTAAAACCTTACAAATAATATTAACTGGCTATATTTATGAAATATAGGAATATTCAAAATCTAGAATATGCACCAACCTGAATCTGTTGTATACCAGTAAGCTCCTTGCAGAACTCAGTCAAACTTTGATGATATGCTGGCCGAACGTATGTTTGAAAGGAGGCTTCCAATTGTCCCGTTGCACTGTTAACCAAGACAGATGGGAACTCAATGATCTCTTGTGGTTGTGGATTGTTCTCCTTGTCACATGTTGCTTCAAAGTCGATAACCACAAAATATTGAAATTCCTGAAGTTGTGCGTCATGAGGGTAACCTTGAGGGAACATCTTGAATGGGAACTGAACTCTTTTCTCAATGGGAAAACTGTGGTCCCTATTAATCTGATAAAATTGGTTCTCAAACCCATACGGTTGTGGCTGCCGCAGCATTTGGTAATCAGAATACAAATGTGGCCAGGCATAAAACTCCTGGCGGTAGTAGGGTCTGCCAAATCCTTGATTTGGGAGTGGAGAAGCCTCCCAGACTTTATCTAGTGCAATACTACTATCATTCTTTTTCTCATCGTTCTCAGGGAACCCTTCAATGGCACCTCTGTGATCTTGAGGGTTATAGGGAGAAATATTCGGCTTGAGACACCCTGGAGGTGCCTCATTATTGACTTGCATTTCCTCTGCATTGATGAAGTAGATAAGAATATGTATGTATGGTAGAATCAACATTGCAAAGTTAATTATTAGGACACTTAGGGTTGTTGTCAGAGCTAAAGACGGCATCCCAAAACTTATCTTATGTATCATCATACTCCAGCTTAGCGCAAACCCTTTACCAATTCGAATGCAAAACACTCTCAACTCAAGAATACCAGTCTGCACCACTATTACCAGTGCATTATTAGCGCTTGTTACTAGTTAGCACATTTTCTTCAATTTAGTAGACACCATTTAGTTTACACTGGTCTGAACAATCCCAAAAAAAAAAAAAAAATCTAACAGTAGCACGGAGCAGAAGCAACACGCTATATCCAATGTCCTCCTACATACATACAGATGATTACACATAATTCAACAGAAACGCAACGGGGGCACCCCAATCCCCGCCTCAGTCCACTGACATCTGCCGAGGGAGAGAGGTTTGGGAAAAGTTCCCCCTAAAAATCGCGCCTTTGCCCCCGCCGGCAGTCCACTAGAGAGAAGAGGGGGGGGAGATCAAGATCCAGATGGAAGAGGAGATCTGACCTGCGCGTTCGTGATCAATCATGTCCGTGGGCGTTGCCGCGGCGCTGCACCATCCGGATCAGAACTCCCCCCGCGCCGCACGGACCTGATCGATCCCCCCACGAAGAAGGAAAGAAACAGAAGAAAAAAAAAGAAAACAGCGGATGAGCGCGCGCGAGGACGAGATCGAGCTACGGAGAGAGGAGAGACGGGAATCTGTGGGCGCGGGCAAACACGGACGTACATGTGACGGCGAGAACCGGAGCGGAGGGACGAACAGAGCGGCCACCAGGCGACGACCCTCCTCTCCTCTCCTCTATACCCTTCCAATCCCAGAGGCAGAGGGCGACGGAGGAGGATCGGGTGCAACCGCCGGACAGCGCGCACGGGGCTGGAATCCAATGGGATCGCGACACGCGGCTCCGGAGGGCGTCACGCTGGGTACTTATCGGCGGTTGTGGGCCCGGGAGGACCGTGTCTCGCAGGGAAAAAGCCTGGGACGGAGTGTCAGTGTCACCGCCGTCCAGATCCATGCTGAGATCATGAATCTACCTGGACTCTATCCGTGATGATGATGATGATTGTGCCTTGTGCGACTGAAATTAGAGATTGTCCGGAATTCAACTTGGCTCATCTCTCACGATTTATTATACTAGCACGTCTTAGAGACAGATGCTAACTTTTCATGTTTTTCCCAAAAGAAAGATAAAACCTTCCGGATAATATAAACCCATAATCTATATACCTTACCTAATAATAAAGGGAGGATTGTTTCCTTGGTCCAACACTTTTTCGGACCGATTTGCCCTCCCACAAAAGAATCCCAAACTCGCACGGACCTGCCCGTAGCGTTTACGTGCGCAAAGCGGGCGTACCATTGCTCCATATATATATATACACCGACCTCCCGTTCTCGACCCCGCTCCTCCGGCGACATAGCCGCCCACCGTGCGCCCAATCGTGATTGATGTCGGTCCCGTCCGACCTCCCTTCTTCAACGTGCGCGCCGCAGTGTCCCGCAGCCGTCTCTCCGCCGCCAGGGAACAGGCGGCCACACCAACCTTTCCCCCCGATCGGATTCCAGCGAGAAGAGAAAGGAGGCGGTAGAGCCTGGTCTCCAACTGTTTTTGAGCGCGCGTGAAGCCGGTGGCTGCGCTATATTAGATCCTGGATTATCTCGTTCAGGAGATTAGATTAGCTGATGACTCGATCTGTTCCTTTTATTTGGACTCGATGTCTTCTCAGGCAGTGGTGAATAAAGAGATGGCAAGCGATTGGGACGGACTGTAGGATAACGTTGCATAGAAAACAAAAAATTTCCTACCGCGAACACGCAATCCAAGCCAAGATGCAATCTAGAAGACGGTAGCAACGAGGGGGTATCGAGTCTCACCCTTGAAGAGATTCCAAAGCCTACAAGAGGAGGCTCTTGTTGCTGCGGTAGACGTTCACTTGCCGCTTGCAAAAGCGCGTAGAAGATCTTGATCACGATCGGTTCCGACGCCACGAACGGGCAGCACCTCCGTACTCGGTCACACGTTCGGTTGTTGATGAAGACGACGTCCACCTCCCGTTCCAGCGGGCAGCGGAAGTAGTAGCTCCTCTTGAATCCGACAGCACGACGGCGTGGTGTCGGTGGTGGTGGAGAAGTCTGGCGGAGCTTCGCTAAAGCTACGCGGGAGTTATGGAGGAGAGGGGGCGGCTAGGGTTTGGGAGGGGGTGGCCGGCCACTTCAAGGGGGGCGGCCAGCTTGTGGTCTTGGGGTGGCTGGCCCCCTCCCTTGGCCCCTCATTATATAGGTGGATCCCCAAGAGTTGGTCTCCAAGTCTTCGAATAAGACCCGAACCAAAAACCTTCCATATGGAGGGGAAACCTAGCCAAGCTAGGACTCCCACTAGAGGTGGGAGTTCCACCTCCCATATGGGGGTGGCCGGCCCCTAAGGGGAGTCCACTTGGGACTCCTCCCCCACTAGGGTTGGCCGGCCATGGAGGTGGAGTCCCATGTGGACTCCACCTTCCTTGGTGGTTTCTTCCGGACTTTTCTAGAACCTTCTAGAACCTTCCATAGAACCTTCCGCGACATTTTAATTCACATAAAATGACATCCTATATATGAATCTTATTCTCCTGACCATTCCGGAACTCCTCGTGATGTCCGGGATCTCATCCGGGACTCCGAACAAATATTCGAACTCCATTCCATAATCAAGTACTACCATTTCAACATCCAACTTTAAGTGTGTCACCCTACGGTTCGTGAACTATGCGGACATGGTTGAGTACTCACTCCGACCAATAACCAATAGCGGGATCTGGAGATCCATAATGGCTCCCACATATTCAACGATGACTTTAGTGATCGAATGGACCATTCATATACAATATCAATTCCCTTTGTCTCGCGATATTTTACTTGTCCGAGGTTTGATCTTCGGTATCACTCTATACCTTGTTCAACCTCGTCTCCTGACAAGTACTCTTTACTCGTACCGTGGTATGTGGTCTCTTATGAACTCATTCATATGCTTGCAAGACATTAGACGACATTCCACCGAGAGGGCCCAGAGTATATCTATCCGTCATCGGGATGGACAAATCCCACTGTTGATCCATATGCCTCAACTCATACTTTCCGGATACTTAATCCCACCTTTATAGCCACCCATTTACGCAGTGGTGTTTGGTGTAATCAAAGTACCTTTCCTGTACAAGTGATTTATATGATCTCATGGTCATAAGGACTAGGTAACTATGTATCGAAAGCTTATAGCAAATAACTTAATGACGAGATCTTATGCTACGCTTAATTGGGTGTATCCATTACATCATTCATACAATGATATAACCTTGTTATTAATAACATCCAATGTTCATGATTATGAAACTAATCATCCATTAATCAACAAGCTAGTTTAAGAGGCATACTAGGGACTTCTTGTTGTCTACATATCACACATGTACTAATGTTTCGGTTAATACAATTATAGCATGATATATAAACATTTATCATAAACATAAAGATATAAATAATAACCACTTTATTATTGCCTCTAGGGCATATCTCCTTCATGGACTCAGCCTGCAATGTATGCATCGCGCTAGCTGCAAGTGCACCTTATGCCGGATCTGATCTCCCTATGTGTACTTTCTTATTTCTGAAATTTATCGTAAATTTTGTCATGGATTTTGGATCTCTGGTGTCTTGCGGCAAGTATAGCACCAAGCAGTGCATATGACACATCTACACATAAGCCTTAAGTGCAGGTATGCATCGACTCAAAAAAAATCTCCTTCACGTGTTTTTACGTCTCCAACGAGGTTGGATGGGATGCCTGCTCATCAATTTGTACCCATTGATGCGTGCCAAATCGACATTTGTTTCAGGGATTGATTCAGTGCATTGGTCTCTTTCTTTCCGGTCTTCCAGAAGCTTCCAGAGCTCAGCGCGGATTTAAGTAAGTCCTATTGTTTTTCCTTAGCTTAATTGTTGTACATGTTCGAATTGTTTATATGCAGTTTTCATGAACTACTGGTGCTACCACAACATTGGCATCGACACAGCTCCGTGGCCGTCGTCGGTGGCCTCCTTTATCTTTGTCGAGCTTGGCGAGAGGTGCCACCATTGTCGGCGTCTACAGCCTCATCAGGTACGACCTTACCGGCGCCCCGCTAGGACTACACCTTCATATGATGTTGCTATAGAACTAGACAAGAGTAATATCTACTTCCTAAAAGTACAGAAAATTAGGCAATTCTCGTCCATCGTCGGGCAGGCTCACATCTGAAGAAGAATTGCATATGGCAAGCGGCTAAGCTAGGTAGTGCTCTACGTTGGACTTTGACCTGACTAGCCTACGAGAATTCTTTTATTTTAATTATCTTTCTGTCATGCTGGCTTGAGATGCCTAGATTCATGTTTATCAAGATATTATTAAATCTAATAGCATAATCTACCCCCTAAAGAATCAGGAAGGTTGAAAACTTCAATCTGGTGAACTGGGATGGTATGGTAGTCTCATCGAGAATTTGTTTTTAGACACTTGACGTTGAATTATGATCCGTCTAATTAATTACATTTGTTAGACCGTAGCAACGCACGGGTATTTGTGCTAGTACTCCCTCTATATCTGTAAATGGAAACGGCGGCCCACGGTGCCGCCAGCCCAAGCCCACTCAACCTGCTAAAAGGAAAATCATGGCGGCTATTCACGGTTCTCCGCTACTGTCACCATGCCGCTCCTATCCCCATCCATGGCTTCGGAGGCGGGCGCCGCCCCATCCGTCCGCCCTCCCCCTCAACCCCTCTTCCTCAAAGGAATAGCTCCACCGTCGCCGCTCCATCCCTCCGCCCCTCCCCTCAACTCCTCTTATTCAGGCGCCTCCACCCCGTGCTTTGAGCAGTCGATGTCCGGCAAGATCTTTATGGAACCGCTTGAGCCCGTCCATGTCTGTGAGGAGGAGAAGGGAAGCAATCCAGTTCGGAAGAAGGAGAAGGACAGCAGCCAGATTCGGCAGAAGAAGAGACGGAAAAAGGTAAGACCAAGATTTCAATTTTCATCTTGACATTGATCTCCTCGTCCCCGAAGGTGTTCAGCATGTATTAGCAAAATATGAGTCTAGTGTTGTTATGGTACAGAGAATCAGCACAGGGAACTAACAACCAAATGTTCAGAGACCAATATCTGGCCCATTCAGTGCAGGTGGCGAAGCTAGAGTGTTGGGGCGTTGGATTCAGCTTGCTTGCTTACCTGTAATCTTTCACTAATAGAATGTGGTAGGGACTAGACTAATGAAGAATTCAGAAAATCTAGAACTGGCGTGAAAATCTAGACTTGGATTGCAAACAAAATAAACCCCTAGTGGAATCAAACATACACATATGTTGAGAAGTTCACACAACAAATTGTGGATTCTAAGACGTGCATCTTCGCTATGGCGCTCTGATGACTACCACCAAAACCCTAGCCATCGACGATCTTCCACCACTCCAGCGATCAGGGGTGTTTTGCATTGCCATTCTGACCGGCGAGTCCCTCTCGTCTAGGTAATCATTTTCCCCTCTCTCTTCTAAACCCTTCTCATGGCTGCTCCATCGTGGAAATGGAGTGTCTCCTACGTGGCGGCTCAAGATCTGGCTTCTGGTTCGGGTGATCACATGATGGGTGAGCTGCATCTTTGGACAGCCACGGATTAGATCGGTCTCATGACTACTAAAGGTACTCCCATTGTTGGTAAAATTTTACGTAAGGGTGATGTAGGGATGTGGGATCTGTCGTGGAGTTCTCAGCTTTTCAGGCCAAGGTCATTCACTGTGTTCTCTCACCGCATGAGCATCGCCCTACCTCAGATCATGAGCTCCTGCAGATGTCTGGGTCAGATCCGAATTATAGGGATCAAGGTTGACATGTCACTTATTCAACCCATAGAGATCTCTGGCGCAGCCGCATGAAATCATATGATGGATCTTTGTTTTTGTCGGTCAAGGATAGTTGGCTTTTGCTGAAAGATGCCAAGGAGGTAATGGTGGGTAGACGTGGTGGTATGGGGTGGCTTTTGGACACCTCCGCCTCAAGACCGACAAGCCCTCCTCGTGGCCCAATGACACGAGCTCGGGCCAAAGCCATATACCAAGAGGTCAATTGGCTCCTTTCCATGTATACATTTAATACATTATTGGATGGCATGCTGCTTCATGTGAATACCTTGTGTTCAATCAGGTACATCGAGCAAGACACAAGCCGTGGAGACCAAGCCAATGGAGAAGGAGATGAAGATAAGGAAGAAGAAGCTCCAGCGCTCCAGCCGGAACTACCGCCCTCCAGGGCCGGTACTACCGCCCAGACGCTTCCAGGAAAAGCAAAAGAATCCCCAGCGCTCCAGCCGGAACTACCGCCTGCCAGGGCCGGTACTTCCGCCAAGATGCCTCCCAGGACTGAAGAACGTCGAATTGAAGAAGCTCCAGCCGGTACTTCCACCTCGTACGACCGTAAGTTCCGGCAGACAGTACTACCTCCCAAGTTCCGGTCAAGTTCCGAAAATGCGCCACAAAGGAACAAATGGTCCCTGGAAGCCAAACTGCCAATTTCGGAAGTAGTCTGGTAGTTGGCCGGTACTACCGCTCGATCGGTACTACCGCCCATGTGGTCGGTACTACCGTCGTTACGTGTTTCAGAAGAATCTGCCTGTTTCAGCTTTGACTTACCCTTTCGACACTCCTACTATAAATAGCCTTGTTGGCTCAGATCTAGGGTTAGAGTTAATTTGAGATTAGACATGAGCTTTGCTCCTCCCTGTGGGAAACCCTCCATATCTTAATCTATGGAGTGTATCACGAATCTTCTAAGGAATTGGTCTCTTCCATTCTAGGGATTCTAGTGTTATGGATCTTTTGCTAAATGCAATTATATTTATTTGAACTCTTTCCCTCTTTGGACTCTACTAATTGCTTGCCAATCTTTTGTGAGGGATTCTACTCCTGGGTTTTTGCCTTGCAATTCTATTGGGTAGGTGTATCGGGCCTACGAAGAACAATTAGTTGTGTGTGTGTTGCGTTTGTATCTCTGATCCCTCCGCTTTCCACCCATGTTCTTCGTGTTCCTCACCCCCTCCACCAACTCGGGCCTCCCCTAGGGTTCACCCCTTATCATATGGTATCAAGAGTTCCTTGGTTGCCACGGATTTGTCCCCAAAAAAATTCTTGAGAAAATTCCGAAAATCCCAAAAAATAGCCCCAAATTGGCCTTGGTTGGATCTCGCGATTTGTTGAGTTTTTGGTGGTTTTGTTTCAATAGAAACTTGTCTTTGATGTTGATATACAACTTCTCCACCTTCTCACAGCTTTTTTTGCCGAATTTTCCACGAATTCAAGGATTTCTGGACCGGATTTCCGCCCAAATCGACGAACAGCCCGCAGATCTGGGCGACTGGTACTACCGCCCCGCAGGACCGGAAGTTCCGTTCGGCCGGTACTACCGTCCCCGGTGACCGGAAGTTCCGGCCATCCGAAATTTTGATAGATAACTTCGTTTTTCGTTTCGGCACTTCCTCTTTGTGTTTGGACTTCGGTTTTGAGTGCCATTTCAGTCACCACAAGCTTCCGCAACATCGACAATGACGACGGCACCCCGAGGATCCAAGCGGTTCATTTGACACCATCCACCACCATCGCAAGTTCGAGATCACCATCGACCATCATCATCAAGTGGTATAACTTGCTCTTTAACTTGCAGCCCTAGCTTCCTTTACGGACCTATCCCATCAAGAGTGGCTTTTTAGTGTTGTGAAGCATTGCGCAAGCATTCCGACCGTGAGTGTCTGCGTAAGTTGAGCAAAGCTACGAAGCACGCTCATTGTGAAAAGATAAGCAAAAGAAGTGTGACATACTTACATAGATAGTAGTATCCTTACATAGTGAGAAAAATAAAGAAAAATACAAAACGAAAAATAGTGTGTGAGTGATACCAAAATATAAAAGAGTCCAAAGCTTATAAGCAAAAGAGAGAAAAGAGAAGAGAGGCGTCTTGCGTAAATGTTGTTGCTTCTCAATTTTGCAACCAAGCGGTCTCTCTTGTGTTAGCGTGACACCGAGCTAATAGTCTTTGTTAGGACCAATTTTGTTCTTGCTCATTTTCCTTGGTCGCGCTAACCCCATTTTGTCTCGTTGCGTGTGTTCCATTTTGTGTATGGATTTTGCGATCACCGCCTTTGACTTGCGACTTTTGGACCTTACCCACTTTTGACAATAGACATTTTGTTTGGTTCTTCCTTTTGGATTTCCACACCCATACCTAACACCATATAGAGTTCTTAGCCTTTTGCGTGTGTTGTTGCGTCTGTAACTGGTTGTTCCTCACCTTGACACACCTTCCCAATTTTGTTGTGAGCCTTTGACTTATTTGTGAGTTTCCACTAACCACCACAGCATAGTTCTTGTTTTAGTTGTAGGGATTCGTAGCATAGAAAACAAAAAAATTCCTACCGCGAGAACGCAATCCAAGCCAAGATGCAATCTAGAAGACGGTAGCAACGAGGGGATGAACGAGACTAACCCTTGAAGATTTCCAAAGCCAGTAGACGATCACTTGCCGCTTTCAAAAGCGCGTAGAAGATCTTGACGGTGTCACAATCGGGCAGCACCTCCGTACTCGGTCACATGTTCGGTGTTGATGAATACGATGTCCTTCTCCCCGTTCCAGCGGGCAGCGGAAGTAGTAGCTCCTCCTTGAATCCCGGCAGCACGACGGCATGGTGGCGGTGTCGATGGAGATCTCCGGCGGAGCTTCGCTAAGCGTTTGCGGGAGAGGTGGAGGAGGTGGGGCGGCTAGGGTTTGGGAGAGGGGGTGGCCGGCCACTATGGGGTGCAGCCAAGGCTTTGGCTTGAGGTGGCCGGCCCCCTCCCCTTGTCCCTCATTATATAGGTGGAACACCCAAGAGTTGGTCTACAAGTCTTCGAATAATACCCCAAACCAAAACCTTCCATATGACATGAAACCTACCCAAGGTGGGATTCCCACTTGAGGTGGGATTCCCACCTTTCCTTGGGAGGGGGTGGCCTGCCACCTTGGTGGAGTCCACCTGGGACTCCACCCCTCTAGGGTTGGCCGGCCAAGCTTGGTGGAGTCCCTCCGGGACTCCGCCTTCCAAAGTGATTTCTTCCGGACTTTTCTAGAACCTTCTATAACCTTCCATAAATGCACCGGATCATTTTCAAACTTATAAAATGACTTTCTATATATGAATCTTATTCTCCGGACCATTCCGGAACTCCTCGTGATGTTCTGGATCCCATCCGAGACTCCGAACAAAACTTCGAACTCCATTCCATATTCAATATCTACTAATACGACATCAAACCTTAAGTGTGTCACCCTACGGTTTGCGAACTATGTAGACATGGTTGAGAACTCTCTCCGACCAATAACCAATAGCGGGATCTGGAGATCCATAATGGCTCCCACAGATTCAACGATGACTTAGTGATCGAATGAACCATTCACATACAATACCGATTCCCTTTGTCACGCGATATTTTACTTGTCCGAGGTTTGATCATCGGTATCTCTATACCTTGTTCAACCTCGTCTCCTGACAAGTACTCTTTACTCGTATTGTGGTATGTGATCTCTCATGAACCATTCATATGCTTGCAAGCTATTTAGACGACATTCCACCGAGAGGGCCCAGAGTATATCTATCCGTCATCGGGATGGACAAATCCCACTGTTGATCCATATGCCTCAACTCATACTTTCCGGATACTTAATCCCACCTTTATAACCACCCATTTACGCAGTGGCGTTTGATGTAATCAAAGTACCTTTCCGGTATAAGTGATTTACATGATCTCATGGTCGAAAGGACTAGGTAACTATGTATCGAAAGCTTATAGCAAATAACTTAATGACGTGATCTTATGCTACGCTTAATTGGGTGTGTCCATTACATCATTCATATAATGACATAACCTTGTTATTAATAACATCCAATGTTCATGATCATGAAACTATGATCATCTATTAATCAACAAGCTAGTTATACAAGAGGCTTACTAGGGACTCATTGTTGTTTACATAACACACATGTATCAATGTTTCGTTTAATACAATTATAGCATGGTATATAAACATTTATCATAAACACAAAGATATATAATAACCACTTTTATTATTGCATCTTGGGCATATCTCCAACAGTCTCCCACTTGCACTAGAGTCAATAATCTAGATTACATTGTAAGGTACATAACACCCATGGCATTCTGGTGTTGGTCATGCTTTGCCCTAGGGAGAGCTTTAGTCAACGGATCTGCTACATTCAGGTCAGTGTGTACTTTTCAAATCTTTACTTCTCCATCTTCGATGTACTCGCGAATCGAATGATAACGCAGCTTGATATGCTTCAGCCTCTTGTGTGACCTTGGTTCTTGTGCATTGGCGATGGCACCCATGTTGTCACAGTAGATGACTAGTGGGTCCAATGCACTGGGAACCACACCGAGCTCTACAATGAACCTCTTCATCCATACCACTTCTGATGAAGCCTCTGAAGCCGCTATGTACTCCGATTCTGTTGAAGACTTCGCCACCGTGCACTGCTTCGAGCTTGCCCGACCATCGCAGCACCATTCAATATAAACACGTACCCAGACTGAGACTTAGAGTCATCAGGATCAGTGTTCCAACTTGCATCGGTGTAACTGGTTACAACGAGCTCTTGGTCACCTCCATAACAAAGAAACATATCCTTAGTTCTCTTCAAGTACTTCAGGATATTCTTGACCGTTGTCCAGTGTTCCATTCCTCCTGGATCACTTTGATATCTGCTAGTCAAACTAACAGCATGTGCTATATCCGGTCTAGTACATAGCATGGCATACATGATAGAGCCTACTGCCGAGGCATAGGGGATCTGATTCATCCTTTCTCTTTCTTCTGCCGTAGCCGGACCTTGAGTCTTACTCAAGACCTTACCTGGTAACATAGGTAAGAACCCTTTCTTACTTTCGTTCATTCTAAACTTCTTTAGAATCTTGTCCAGGTATGTACTCTGTGAAAGCCCTATTAGGCATCTTGATCTATCTCTATAAATCTTGATGCCTAATATGTACGATGCTTCACCAAGGTCTTTCATTGAAAAACTATTATTCAAATAACCTTTTACACTGCTTAATAGTTCTATATCATTCCCAATCAATAATATGTCATCTACATATAATATCAGGAACGCTACAGAGCTCCCACTCACTTTCTTGTTAATACAGGCCTCTCCATGACACTGTATAAACCCGAAGTCTTTGATCACCTTATCAAAGCGTCGGTTCCAACTTCTGGATGCTTGCTTCAGTCCATAAATTGAACGCTGAAGTTTGCATAGCTTGTCAGCATTTTTAGGATCGACAAAACCTTTGGGTTGTACCATATACAACTCTTCCTCAATGTCTCCATTAAGGAACGCCGTTTTGACATCCATCTGCCAAATCTCATAATCGAAAAATGCGGCTATTGCTAACAAAATCCTTACAGATTTTAGCTTCGCTACAGGTGAGAAAGTCTCATCATAGTCAACACCTTGAATTTGTCGGAAACCCTTTGCGACAAGTCGAGCTTTATAGACAGTAATATTACCATCAGCATCTGTTTTTCTTTTGAAGATCCATTTATTCTCGACAGCCTTGCGGCTATCAGGTAAGTCTACCAAAGTCCACACTTTGTTATCATACATGGATCCAATTTCGGATTTCATGGCTTCTTGCCATTTGTTGGAATCTGGGCTCATCATCGCTTCTTCATACGTCGCAGGGTCTTCATCATTGTTGTCCAAAATCATGACATTTAGACAAGGATCATACCAATCAGGAGTGGCACGTTCCCTTGTCGATCTGCGAGGTTCAGTAGCTATCTCATTTGAAGTTTCATGATCATTATCATTAGCTTCCTCTGTTACCGGTGCAGGCGGTACAGGAACAACTTCCGGTACTGTGCTACTCTGATCAACGAGAGAAGATTCAGTAATCTCGTCGAGTTCTACTTTTCTTCCAGTCACTTCTTTAGTGAGAAATTCTTTCTCAAGAAAGGTTCCATTCTTAGCAACAAATATTTTGCCTTCGGATCTGTGATAGAAAGTGTACCCTATAGTTTCCTTAGGGTATCCTATGAAGACGCATTTCTCCGCTTTGGGTTCTAGCTTGTCCGGTTGTAACTTTTTTACATAGGCTTCGCAACCCCAAACTTTAAGGAACGACAGCTTAGGTTTCTTATTAAACCATAATTCATACAGTGTCGTTTCAACTGATTTAGATGGTGCCCTATTTAAAGTGAATGCAGCTGTCTCTAATGCATAACTCCAAAATGATAACGACAAATCAGTAAGAGACATCATAGAACGAACCATATCTAGGAGAGTTCGATTACGACGTTCGGACACACCATTTCGTTGTGGTGTTCCCAGCGGTGTCAATTGTGAAAGTATTCCGCATTTCTTTAAATGCATGCTAAACTCATAACTCAGATATTCACCTACGCGATCAGATCATAGAAATTTAATCTTCTTGTTACGTTGATTTTCTACTTCACTTTGGAATTCCTTAAACTTCTCGAAAGTTTCGGATTTATGTTTCATGAAATAGATATACCCATATCTACTCAGATCATCTGTGAAAGTTAGAACATAACGATAACCACCGCGCGAGGCTACACTCATTGGTCCGCACACATCGGTATGTATGATTTCCAATAAGTCTGTAGCTCGCTCCATAATACCAGAGAATGGAGTCTTAGTCATTTTTCCCATTAGACATGATTCGCATCTATCAAGTGACTCAAAGTCAAGTGATTCAAGTAATCCATCGGTATGGAGTTTCTTCATGCGTTTCACTCCAATATGACCAAGACGACAGTGCCATATATAAGTAGAATTATCATTCAATTTAATTCGTTTAGCATCAACATTATGAACATGTGTATCACTACTATCGAGATCTAATAGAAATAAACCATTCTTCTCAGGTGCTCGACCATAAAAGATATTATTCATAAAAATAGAACAATCATTATTCTCAGACTTGAATGAATAACCATCTTGCATTAAACAAGATCCAGATATAATGTTCATGCTCAACGCAGGTACAAAATAACAATTATTGAGGTTTAAAACTAATCCCGAAGGTAGATGTAGAGGGAGTGTGCCGACAGCGATCACATTGACCTTGGATCCATTTCCAACGCGCATCGTTACTTCATCCTTCAATAGTCTTCGTTTATTCTTTAGTTCCTGTTTCGAGTTACAAATATGAGCAACCGAACCAGTATCAAATACCCAGGTACTAGTACGAGAACCAGTAAGATAAACATCTATAACATGTATATCAGATATACCTTCTTTCTTCTTCTTGACAAGGCCGCTCTTCAGATCAGCCAAATACTTGGAGCAATTATGCTTCCAGTGTCCCTTCTC
The DNA here is from genome assembly GCF_019359855.2 of Lolium perenne. NCBI lineage: Eukaryota > Viridiplantae > Streptophyta > Magnoliopsida > Poales > Poaceae > Lolium > Lolium perenne. The sequence continues at coordinate 137,974,852 of NC_067246.2, forward strand.
CTTGCAGTAATAGCATATAGCATCAGGCTTAGGGCCATTCTTAGGTTTCACAGGAGGTGTAGCAGCTTTCTTGCCACCCTTCTTGAATTTGCCTTTAGACTTGCCCTGTTTCTTAACTGGTGGTCTTGTTGACCATCAACACTTGGTGATCTTTCTTGATCTCAATCTCAGCAGATTTCAGCATGGCGAAGAGTTCAGGTAACTCTTTGTTCATGTTCTGCATATTGTAGTTCATCACAAAGTTCTTGTAACTAGGTGGCAGTGATTGAAGGACACGATTAATCCCCAGTTTGTTAGGAATCACTATTCCCAAGTCACTGAGTTTCTTCGCATGCCCGGTCATGGCGAGCATGTGCTCACTAACGGAGCTGCCTGATACGCGTACAGCACGCGTCCGTTGGGAACCCCAAGAGGAAGGTGTGATGCGTACAGCGGAAAGTTTTCCCTCAGTAAGAAACCAAGGTTTATCGAACCAGTAGGAGCCAAGAAGCACGTTGAAGGTTGATGGTGGCGAGATGTGGTGCGGCGCAACACCAGGGATTCCGGCGCCAACGTGGAACCTGCACAACACAACCAAAGTACTTTGCCCCAACGAAACAATGAGGTTGTCAATCTCACCGGCTTGTTGTAACAAAGGATTAGATGTATAGTGTGGATGATGATTGTTCGTAGAGAACAGTAGAACAAGTATTGCAGTAGATTGTATTCGATTAAAAGAATGGACCGGGGTCCACAGTTCACTAGTGGTGTCTCTCCCATAAGATAAATAGCATGTTGGGTGAACAAATTACAGTTGGGCAATTGACAAATAGAGAGGGCATGACCATGCACATACATGATATGATGAGTATTGTGAGATTTAATTGGGCATTACGACAAAGTACATAGACCGCTATCCAGCATGCATCTATGCCTAAAAAGTCCACCTTCAGGTTATCATCCGAACCCCTTCCAGTATTAAGTTGCAAACAACAGACAATTGCATTAAGTATGGTGCGTAATGTAATCAATAACTACATCCTCGGACATAGCATCAATGTTTTATCCCTAGTGGCAACAGCACATCCATAACCTTAGAGGTTTCTGTCACTCCCCCAGATTCACGGAGACATGAACCCACTATCGAGCATAAATACTCCCTCTTGGAGTTAAGAGTAAAAACTTGGCCAGAGCCTCTACTAATAACGGAGAGCATGCAAGATCATAAACAACACATAGATAATAGATTGATAATCAACATAACATAGTATTCTCTATCCATCGGATCCCAACAAACACAACATATAGCATTACAGATAGATGATCTTGATCATGTTAGGCAGCTCACAAGATCCGACAATGAAGCACATAAGGAGAAGACAACCATCTAGCTACTGCTATGGACCCATAGTCCAGGGGTGAACTACTCACTCATCACTCCGGAGGCGACCATGGCGGTGTAGAGTCCTCCGGGAGATGATTCCCCTCTCCGGCAGGGTGCCGGAGGCGATCTCCTGAATCCCCCGAGATGGGATTGGCGGCGGCGGCGTCTCTGGAAGGTTTTCCGTATCGTGGCTCTCGGTACTGGGGGTTTCGCGACGAAGACTATAAGTAGGCGGAAGGGCAGGTCAGGGGGCGTCACGAGGGCCCAGACGCCAGGGCCGCGCGGCCAAGACCTGGGCCGCGCCGCCCTGTTGTCTGGCCACCTCGTGGCCCCACTTCGTCTCCTCTTCGGTCTTCTGGAAGCTTCGTGGAAAAATAGGCCCCTGGGCGTTGATTTCGTCCAATTCCGAGAATATTTCCTTACTAGGATTTCTGAAACCAAAAACAGCAGAAAACAGCAACTGGCTCTTCGGCATCTCGTTAATAGGTTAGTTCCAGAAAATGCATAAATATGACATAAATTATGCATAAAACATGTAGATATCATCAATAATGTGGCATGAAACATAAGAAATTATCGATACGTCGGAGACGTATCAGCATCCCCAAGCTTAGTTTCTGCTCGTCCCGAGCAGGTAAACGATAACAAAGATAATTTCTGGAGTGACATGCCATCATAACCTTGATCATACTATTGTAAGCATATGTAATGAATGCAGCGATCCAAACAATGTAAATGACATGAGTAAACAACTGAATCATATAGCAAAGACTTTTCATGAATAGTACTTCAAGACAAGCATCAATAAGTCTTGCATAAGAGTTAACTCATAAAGCAATAATTCAAAGTAAGGAGAAAGCTCGCATCGGATTTCTCGCTATTGATTATTCTCAACTTAGACATCCATACCGGGACAACATAGACAACAGATAATGGACTCCTCTTTTATGCATAAGCATGTAGCAACAATTAATTTTCTCATATGAGATTGAGGATTTGTCCAAAACTGAAACTTCCACCATGGATCATGGCTTTAGTTAGCGGCCCAATGTTCTTCTCTAACATTATGCAATGCTCTAACCATTCTAGCGGTAAATCTCCCTTACTTCAGACAAGACGAACATGGATAGCAACTCACATGATATTCAACAAAGAGTAGTTGATGGCGTCCCCAGGAACATGGTTATCGCACAACAAGCAACTTAATAAGAGATAAAGTGCATAAGTACATATTCAATACCACAATAGTTTTTAGGCTATTTGTCCCATGAGCTATATATTGTAAAGGTAGAGGATATAAATTTTAAAGGTAGCACTCAAGCAATTTACTTTGGAATGGCGAAGAAATACCATGTAGTAGGTAGGTATGGTGGACACAAATGGCAGAGTGGTTGGCTCAAGGATTTGGATGCATGAGAAGTATTCCCTCTCGATACAAGGTTTAGGCTAGCAAGGTTATTTGAAACAAACACAAGGATGAAGCGGTGCAGCAAAACTCACATAAAAGACATATTGTAAACATTATAAGACTCTACACCGTCTTCCTTGTTGTTCAAACTCAATACTAGAAATTATCTAGACCTTGGAGAGACCAATTATGCAAACCAAATTTTAGCATGCTCTATGTATTTCTTCATTAATGGGTGCAAAGTATATGATGCAAGAGCTTAAACATGAGCACAACAATTGCCAAGTATCTCATTATCCAAGACATTATAGCAATTACTACATGTATCATTTTCCAATTCCAACCATATAACAATTTAACGAAGAAGATTCAACCTTCGCCATGAATATTATGAGTAAAACCTAAGGACATATTTGTCCATATGCAACAGCGGAGCGTGTCTCTCTCCCACACAAAGAATGCTAGGATCCATTTTATTCAAACAAAAAAAAATGAAAACAAACCGACGCTCCAAGCAAAGTACATAAGATGTGATGGAATAAAAATATAGTTTCACTAGAGGAACCTGATAATGTTGTCGATGAAGAAGGGGATGCCTTGGGCATCCCCAAGCTTAGACGCTTGAGTCTTCTTGATATATGCAGGGGTGAACCACCGGGGCATCCCCAAGCTTAGAGCTTTCACTCTCCTTGATCATGTTGTATCATCTCCCTCTCTTGATCCTTGAAAACTTCCTCCACACCAAGCTCAAAACAACTCATTAGAGGATTAGTGCACAATCAAAATTTACATGTTCAGAGGTGACATGATCATTCTTAATACTTCTGGACATTGCACAAAGCTACTGAAAGCCAATGGAATCGAAAAATCCATCAAACATATCAAAACAGGCAATGCGAAATAAAAGGCAGAATCTGTCAAAACAGAACAGTTCGTAAAGACGAATTTTATTGAGGCACCAGACTTGCTCAAATAAAAATGCTCAAATTGAATGAAAGTTGCGTACATATCTGAGGATCACTCACGTAAATTGACATAATTTTCTGAGTTACCTACAGAGAATTAGGCCCAGATTCGTGACAGCAAAGAAATCTGTTTCTGCGCAGTAATCCAAATCTAGTATGAACCTTACTATCAACGACTTTACTTGGCACAACAATGCACAAAACTAAGATAAGGAGAGGTTGCTACAGTATTAACAACTTCCAAGACTCAAATATAAAACAAAAGTACTGTAGTAAAATCATGGGTTGTCTCCCATAAGCGCTTTTCTTTATAGCCATTAAGATGGGCTCAGTGATTTTAATGATGCACTCGCAAGAAATAAGAGTTAAAACAAAAGAGAGCATCAAAAAGCAAATTCAAAACAAATTTAAGCCTAACCCACTTCCTATGAAAAGGAATCTTGTAAATAAACAAATTCATGAAGAACAAAGTGACAAGCATAGGAAGGCAACACAAGCTCAACTTCAAGATTCTCAACATAAAGAGGGGAAACTTAATATTATTAAGATGCATATAACCATGTTTCCCTCTCTCATAATAACTTTCAGTAACATCATGAACAAACTCAACAATATAACTATCACATAAAGCATTCTTATCATGAGTTTCATGCATAAAATAATTACTACCCCCAACAAAAGCATAGTCATTCTTATTAATTGTAGTGGGAGCAAATTCAACAGGGTAGCTATCATTATCACCATAATCATCAAATATAGGAGGCATTGTATAATCATAATTAATTTTCTCCTCAATAGTAGGTGGATGATAGTCATCATTGTAATCATCATACATAGGAGGTAAAGTATCATCAAAGTAAATTTTCTCCTCCATGCTTGGGGGACTAATAATATCATGCTCATCAAAACCAGCTTCCCCAAGCTTAAATTCTTCCATAGCATTAGCAATAATAGTGTTCAAAGCATTCATATTAATAACATTGCCATTAGCACGCATATAAAGCTCCATAGGATTTTTAATTTTCTCTTCAAACACCTCATGTCCTAACTTAAGATAAATACTATAAAGATCTCTAATATTTTTGTTGTTTTCCATTAAGCCTAACTAGTGAAATAAAAACATGCATGGAATTAAGTAAAGTAAAACAAGTAACTAATTTTTTTGTGTTTTGATTTAGTGCAGCAAACAAAGAACTAAATAAAATAAAGCAAGACAAAAACAAAGTAAAGAGATTGGAATGTGGAGACTCCCCTTGCAGCGTGTCTTGATCTCCCCGGCAACGGCGCCAGAAAATCTGCTTGATACGCGTACAGCACGCGTCCATTGGGAACCCCAAGAGGAAGGTGTGATGCGTACAGCGGCAAGTTTTCCCTCAGTAAGAAACCAAGGTTTATCGAACCAGTAGGAGCCAAGAAGCACGTTGAAGGTTGATGGCGGCGAGATGTGGTGCGGCGCAACACCAGGGATTCCGGTGCCAACGTGGAACCTGCACAACACAACCAAAGTACTTTAACCCAACGAAACAGTGAGGTTGTCAATCTCACCGGCTTGCTGTAATGAAGGATTAGATGTATAGTATGGATGATGATTGTTCGCAGAGAACAGTAGAACAAGTATTGCTGTAGATTGTATTCGATTAAAAGAATGGACCAGGGTCCACAGTTCACTAGTTGTGTCTCTCCCATAAGATAAATAGCATGTTGGGTGAACAAATTACAGTTGGGCAATTGACAAATAGAGAGGGCATGACCATGCACATACATGATATGATGAGTATAGTGAGATTTAATTGGACATTACGACAAAGTACATAGACCGCTATCCAGCATGCATCTATGCCTAAAAAGTCCACCTTCAGGTTATCATCCGAACCCCTTCCAGTATTAAGTTGCAAACAACAGACAATTGCATTAAGTATGGTGCGTAATGTAATCAATAACTACATCCTCGGACATAGCATCAATGTTTTATCCCTAGTGGCAACAGCACATCCATAACCTTAGAGGTTTCTGTCACCCCCCCCAGATTCACGGAGACATGAACCCACTATCGAGCATAAATACTCCCTCTTGGAGTTAAGAGTAAAAACTTGGCCAGAGCCTCTACTAATAACGGAGAGCATGCAAGATCATAAACAACACATAGATAATAGATTGATAATCAACATAACATAGTATTCTCTATCCATCGGATCCCAACAAACACAACATATAGCATTACAGATAGATGATCTTGATCATGTTAGGCAGCTCACAAGATCCGACAATGAAGCACATAAGGAGAAGACAACCATCTAGCTACTGCTATGGACCCATAGTCCAGGGGTGAACTACTCACTCATCACTCCGGAGGCGACCATGGTGGTGTAGAGTCCTCCGGGAGATGATTCCCCTCTCCGGCAGGGTGCCGGAGGCGATCTCCTGAATCCCCCGAGATGGGATTGGCGGCGGCGGCGTCTCTGGAAGGTTTTCCGTATCGTGGCTCTCGGTACTGGGGGTTTCGCGACGAAGACTATAAGTAGGCGGAAGGGCAGGTCAGGGGGCGTCACGAGGGGCCCAGACGCCAGGGCCGCGCGGCCAAGACCTGGGCCGCGCCGCCCTGTTGTCTGGCCACCTCGTGGCCCCACTTCGTCTCCTCTTCGGTCTTCTGGAAGCTTCGTGGCAAAATAGGCCCCTGGGCGTTGATTTCGTCCAATTCCGAGAATATTTCCTTACTAGGATTTTTGAATTCAAAAACAGCAGAAAACAGCAACTGGCTCTTCGGCATCTCGTTAATAGGTTAGTTCCAGAAAATGCATAAATATGACATAAAGTATGCATAAAACATGTAGATATCATCAATAATGTGGCATGGAACATAAGAAATTATCGATACGTCGGAGACGTATCACTGCCTTCTTCCATCATCCAGCTGAAGAAGTGTTTCGATGCTTCATAGCATTCCACGGCCGCATGAGTTTCAAAGATAGCTTTCAACTCATTGACCAACTCATGAGGATCGTGGTGCTCAAAACGTTTTTGAAGATCGGCTTCCAGACTGCATAGGATGGCACACTGAACTTGAGAGTACCGAGTTTTCCGAGTCGCATAAACATTCTTTACTTCATCGGTTTCAGTTTCTGCAGGAGGGTCACCTAGCGGTGCATCAAGCACATATTGCAGGTTTCCACCAGCTAGGAAAATCCTCACATGACGGAACCAGTCGGTGAAGTTGCTACCGTAGCTCTTAAGCTTTTCTTTCTCTAGGAACTGGTTAAAATTGATTGGGGGTGCCATAATCTACAACATATATTTGCAATAGTTTAGACTAAGTTTATGACAAATTGAGTTCAAATTTTAATTCAACAAAATTAAAAATCTAGGTGAACTCCCACTCAAAACAATATCCCTCGAATTGTCTTAGTGATCACACGAACCAAATCCACCACACCAAGTCCGATCATCACGAGACAAGATGTAACTTCAATGGCGAACACACAAAGTGTTCATCATATCAATCATATGATTCATGCTCTACCTTTCGGTATCACGTGTTCCGAGACCATGTCTGTACATGCTAGTCTCGTCAAGGCAACCTTAGTATCCGCGTGTGCAAAATTGGCTTGCACCCGTTGTATACACTTGTTGAATCTATCATACCCGATCATCACGAGATGTTTCGAAACGACAAGTATTAGTAACGGTGCTACTAAGGATGAACACTTTATTATCTTGATATTTTAGTGAGAGGGATCATCTTATAATGCTACCGTCGCGATCTAAGCAAAATAAGATGCATAAAAGGATTAACATCACATGCAGTTCATATGTGATATGATATGGCCCCTTTTTCTTTGCGGCTTTGATCTTCATCTCCAAAGCACGGACATGATCTCCATCATCAACGGGCATGATCTCCATCATCGTTGGCGTAGCGTCAAGGTCAATGGCGCCGTCTTCATGATTGTTCTCCCATGTAGCAACTATTACAACTTCTTTGAAATACTACGCAACATGAAATTTAAAGACAACCATAAGGCTCCTGCCGGTTGCCACAATACAATAATGATCATCTCATACATATTCATCATCACATTATGGCCATATCACATCACCAAACCCTGCAAAAACAAGTTAGACGTCTCTAATTTGGTTTGCATATTTTATGTGGTTTAGGGTTTTCGAGTGAGATCTAATCTACCTACGAACATGAACCACAACGGTGATACTAGTGTTGTCAATGGAAGAGTAAATTGAATCTTCACTATAGTAGGAGAGACAGACACCCGCAAAGCCACTTATGCAATACAAGTTGCATGTCGAGCGTGGAGCAAATCTCATGAACGCGGTCATGTAAAGTTAGCCCGAGCCGCTTCATCCCACTATGCCACAAAGATGCAAAGTACTCAAACTAAAGACAACATAAGCATCAACGCCCATAAAACAATTGTGTTCTACTCGTGCAACCATCTATGCATAGACACGGCTCTGATACCACTGTAGGGATTCGTAGCATAGAAAACAAAAAATTTCCTACCGCGAGAACGCAATCCAAGCCAAGATGCAATCTAGAAGACGGTAGCAACGAGGGGATGAACGAGACTAACCCTTGAAGATTTCCAAAGCCTACGAGAGGAGGCTCTCGTTGTTGCAGTAGACGATCACTTGCCGCTTTCAAAAGCGCGTAGAAGATCTTGACGGTGCCATAATCGGGCAGCACCTCTGTACATGGTCACACGTTCAGTGTTGATGAAGACGACGTCCTTCTCCCCGTTCCAGCGGGCAGCGGAAGTAGTAGCTCCTCCTTGAATCCCGGCAGCATGATGGCGTGGTGGCGGTGTCGATGGAGATCTCCGGCGGAGCTTCGCTAAGCGTTTGCGGGAGAGGTGGAGGAGGTGGGGCGACTAGGGTTTGGGAGAGGGGGTGGCCGGCCACTATGGGGTGCGGCCAAGGCTTTGGCTTGAGGTGGCCGCCCCCCTTCCCTTGTCCCTCATTATATAGGTGGAACACCCAAGAGTTGGTCTACAAGTCTTCGAATAAGACCCCAAACCAAAACCTTCCATATGACATGAAACCTACCCAAGGTGGGGTTCCCACTTGAGGTGGGATTCCCACCTTTCCTTGGGAGGGGGTGGCCGGCCACCTTGGTGGAGTCCACTGATACGTCTCCGACGTATCGATAATTTCTTATGTTCCATGCCACATTATTGATGATATCTACATGTTTTATGCACACTTTATGTCATATTTATGCATTTTCTGGAACTAACCTATTAACGAGATGCCGAAGAGCCAGTTGCTGTTTTCTGCTGTTTTTGGTTTCAGAAATCCTAGTAAGGAAATATTCTCGGAATTGGACGAAATCAACGCCCAGGGGCCTATTTTCACACGAAGCTTCCAGAAGACCGGAGAGCTAACGAAGTGGGGCCACGAGGCGGCCAGATGATAGGGCGGCGCGGCCCAAGCCCTGGTCGCGCCACCCTATGGTGTGGGCCCCTCGTGACGCCCCTTGACCTGCCCTTCCGCCTACAAATAGCCTTCGTCGCGAAACCCCCAGTACCGAGAGCCATGATACGGAAAACCTTCCAGAGACGCCGCCGCCGCCAATCCCATCTCGGGGGATTCAGGAGATCGCCTCCGGCACCCTGCCGGAGAGGGGATTCATCTCCCGGAGGACTCTACACCGCCATGGTCGCCTCCGGAGTGATGAGTGAGTAGTCTACCCCTGGACTATGGGTCCATAGCAGTAGCTAGATGGTTGTCTTCTCCTTATGTGCTTCATTGTCGGATCTTGTGAGCTGCCGAACATGATCAAGATCATCTATCTGTAATGCTATATGTTGTGTTTGTTGGGATCCGATGAATAGAGAATACTATGTTATGTTGATTATCAATTTATATCTATGTGTTGTTTATGATCTTGCATGCTCTCCGTTATTAGTAGAGGCTCTGGCCAAGTTGATGCTAGTAACTCCAAGAGGGAGTATTTATGCTCGATAGTGGGTTCATGTCTCCGTGAATCTGGGGGAGTGAGAGAAACCTCTAAGATTATGGATGTGCTGTTGCCACTAGGGATAAAACATTGATGCTATGTCCGAGGATGTAGTTATTGATTACATTACGCACCATACTTAATGCAATTGTCTGTTGTTAGCAACTTAATACTGGAAGGGGTTCGGATGATAACCTGAAGGTGGACTTTTTAGGCATAGATGCATGCTGGATAGCGGTCTATGTACTTTGTCGTAATGCCCAATTAAAGCTCAATATACTCATCATATCATGTATGTGCATGGTCATGCCCTCTCTATTTGTCAATTGCCCAACTGTAATTTGTTCACCCAACATGCTATTTATCTTATGGGAGAGACACCACTAGTGAACTGTGGACCCCGGTCCATTCTTTTAATCGAATACAATCCACTGCAATACTTGTTCTACTATTTTCTGCAAACAATCATCATCCACACTATACATCTAATCCTTTGTTACAACAAGCCGGTGAGATTGACAACCTCACTATTTCATTGGGGCAAAGTACTTTGGCTGTGTTGTGCAGGTTCCACGTTGGCGCCGAAATCCCTGGTGTTGCGCCGCACTACATCTCGCCGCCATCAACCTTCAACATGCTTCTTGGCTCCTACTGGTTCGATAAACCTTGGTTTCATACTGAGGGAAAACTTGCCGCTGTACGCATCACACCTTCCTCTTGGGGTTCCCAACGGTCGCGTGCTGTACGCGTATCAAGACTGTTTTCTGGCGCCGTTGCCGGGGAGATCAAGACACGCTGCAAGGGGAGTCTCCACATCCCAATCTCTTTACTTTTTTTTGTCTTGCTTTACTTTATTTACTACTTTGTTTGCTGCACTAAATCAAAACACACAAAAATTAGTTGCTAGCTTTACTTTATTTGCTATCTTGTTTGCTATATCGAAAACACAAAAAAATTAGTTCCTTGCATTTACCTTATTTACCTTTAGTTTATTTCATCATGTTTCCTCCTAAGTTCACCCTAAAAGACATACCGGTAGGACGTGGATCTATAATTGGGAGAAATAATATAGAAGAATTTTTCAATCATGTTAGTACCGTTGAAGATTTTGAAGATAGACACTTGGTAGAACTTGCTCCTACTTATGAAATTGCTGCTGCTTCTTTAGTTCGCATGTTGGAAACTAAATTTGTTAATCTCAATCCTATAATCCAACACATGTTTCTTACACTCGGTGATATGGAAGAAGGGGAAAAGAAAGATTTTGTTTTAGAAACCCTTCTTAAAGAATTTGGTGGTGTAGCGAGAGAGGCTAGAAAGGTCTTTATTAAATATAAGATGCTTGGTTCTTATACCAATTTTGCTAGTATCCTTGAAAAGATGGACATGGAGAGAGTAAGGTACACTAATAATATTAATTATGGTGGGGAGATTAAGACAACAATACCTTGTAAGCTCCTAGGAATGAGTGACGCTCTAGAAAGTAACTATGGTTGGCTTGTACCTGAAAATTTGTTTGACGAGGATAGCAAACCTAAGAATAATGAAAAGGGAGCCTCTGAAACTCACATAGAAAAGATAAAATGTATAGTTGAGAAAACTCTACACCCCGCTGTAGATGCACCATTTTTCGATAATACTTGATACACACTTTCTGCGCCTAGCTGAAAGGCGTTAAAGAAAAGCGCTTATGGGAGACAACCCATGTTTTTACTACAGTACCTTTATTTTTATTTTGTGTCTTGGAAGTTGTTTACTACTGTAGCAACCTCTCCTTATCTTAGTTTTGTGTTTTGTTGTGCCAAGTAAAGTCGTTGATAGTAAGGTTCATACTAGATTTGGATTACTGCGCAGAAACAGATTTCTTTGCTGTCACGAATCTGGGCCAAATTCTCTGTATGTAACTCAGAAAATTATGCCAATTTACGTGAGTGATCCTTAGATATGTACGCAACTTTCATTCAATTTGAGCATTTTCATTTGAGCAAGTCTGGTGCCTCAATAAAATTCGTCTTTACAAACTGTTCTGTTTTGACAGATTCTGCCTTTTATTTCGCATTGCCTGTTTTGCTATGCTTGATGGATTTTTCGATTCCATTGACTTTCAGTAGCTTTGTGCAATGTCCAAAAGTGTTAAGAATGATTATGTCACCTCTGAACATGTATATTTTGATTGTGCCCTAACTCTCTAATGAGTTGTTTTGAGTTTGGTGTGGAGGAAGTCTTCAAGGATCAAGAGAGGGAGATGATACAACATGATCAAGGAGAGTGAAAGCTCTAAGCTTGGGGATGCCCCGGTGGTTCACCCCTGCATATATCAAGAAGACTCAAGCATCTAAGCTTGGGGATGCCCAAGGCATCCCCTTCTTCATCGACAACATTATCAGGTTCCTCCCCTGAAACTATATTTTTATTCCATCACATCTTATGTGCTTTGCTTGGAGCGTCTGTTTGTTTTTGTTTTTGTTTTGTTTGAATAAAATGGATCCTAGCATTCTTTGTGCGGGAGAGAGACACGCTCCGCTGTTGCATATGGACAAATATGTCCTTAGGCTTTACTCATAGTATTCATGGCGAAGTTTCTTCTTCGTTAAATTGTTATATGGTTGGAATTGGAAAATGATACATGTAGTAATTTGCTATAATGTCTTGGATAATGTGATACTTGGAAATTGTTGTGCTCATGTTTAAGCTCTTGCATCATATACTTTGCACCCATTAATGAAGAAATACATAGAGCATGCTAAAATTTGGTTTGCATAATTGGTCTCTCTGAGGTCTAGATAATTTCTAGTATTGAGTTTGAACAACGAGGAAGACGGTATAGAGTCTTATAATGTTTACAATATGTCTTTTATGTGAGTTTTTCTGCACCGCTTCATCCTTGTGTTTGTTTCAAATAGCCTTGCTAGCCTAAACCTTGTATCGAGAGGGAATACTTCTCATGCATCCAAATCCTTGAGCCAACCACTATGCCATTTGTGTCCACCATACATACCTACTACATGGTATTTCTCCGCCATTCCAAAGTAAATTGCTTGAGTGCTACCTTTAAAATTTCTATCCTCTACCTTTACAATATATAGCTCATGGGACAAATAGCCTAAAAACTATTGTGGTATTGAATATGTACTTATGCACTTTATCTCTTATTAAGTTGCTTGTTGTGCGATAACCATGTTCCTGGGGATGCCATCAACTACTCTTTGTTGAATATCATGTGAGTTGCTATGCATGTTCGTCTTGTCTGAAGTAAGGGAGATTTACCACTAAAATGGTTAGAGCATTGCATAATGTTAGAGAAGAACATTGGGCCGCTAACTAAAGCCATGATCCATGGTGGAAGTTTCAGTTTTGGACAAATATCCTCAATCTCATATGATAAAATTAATTGTTGCTACATGCTTATGCATAAAAGAGGAGTCCATTATCTGTTGTCTATGTTGTCCCGGTATGGATGTCTAAGTTGAGAATAATCAATAGCGAGAAATCCGATGCGAGCTTTCTCCTTAGACCTTTGTACAAAGTGCATAGAGGTACCCCTTTGTGACACTTGGTTAAAACATGTGCATTGCGATGATAATCCAGGTAATCCGAGCTAATTAGGACAAGGTGCAGGCACTATTAGTATACTATGCATGAGGCTTGCAACTTGTAAGATATAATTTACATAACACATATGCTTTATTACTACCGTTGATAAAATTGTTTCTTGTTTTCAAAACCAAAGCTCTAGCACAAATATAGCAATCGATACTTTCCTCTTTGAAGGACCTTTCTTTTACTTTTATTGTTGAGTCAGTTCACCTATCTCTCTCCACCTCAAGAAGCAAACACTTGTGTGAACTGTGCATTGATTCCTACATATTTGCATATTGCACTTGTTATATTACTTTGCATTGACAACTATCCATGAGATATACATGTTATAAGTTGAAAGCAACCGCTGAAACTTAATCTTCCTTTGTGTTGCTTCAATACCTCTACTTTGAATTATTGCTTTATGAGTTAACTCTTATGCAAGACTTATTGATGCTTGTCTTGAAGTACTATTCATGAAAAGTCTTTGCTATATGATTCATTTGTTTACTCATGTCATTTATATTGTTTTGATCGCTTCATTCATTACATATGCTTACAATAGTATGATCAAGGTTATGATGGCATGTCACTCCAGAAATTATCTTTGTTATCGTTTACCTGCTCGGGACGAGCAGAAACTAAGCTTGGGGATGCTGATACGTCTCCGACGTATCGATAATTTCTTATGTTCCATGCCACATTATTGATGATATCTACATGTTTTATGCACACTTTATGTCATATTTATGCATTTTCTGGAACTAACCTATTAACGAGATGCCGAAGAGCCAGTTGTTGTTTTCTGCTATTTTTGGTTTCAGAAATCCTAGTAAGGAAATATTCTCGGAATTGGACGAAATCAACGCCTAGGGGCCTATTTTCACACGAAGCTTCCAGAAGACCGGAGAGCTAACGAAGTGGGGCCACGAGGCGGCCAGATGATAGGGTGGCGCGGCCCAAGCCCTGGATGCGCCACCCTATGGTGTGGGCCCCTCGTGACGCCCCTTGACCTGCCCTTCCGCCTACAAATAGCCTTCATCGCGAAACCCCCAGTACCGAGAGCCACGATACGGAAAACCTTCCAGAGACGCCGCCGCCGCCAATCCCATCTCGGGGGATTCAGGAGATCGCCTCCGGCACCCCGCCGGAGAGGGGATTCATCTCCCGGAGGACTCTACACCACCATGGTCGCCTCCGGAGTGATGAGTGAGTAGTCTACCCCTAGACTATGGGTCCATAGCAGTAGCTAGATGGTTGTCTTCTCCTTATGTGCTTCATTGTCGGATCTTGTGAGCTGCCGAACATGATCAAGATCATCTATCTGTAATGCTATATGTTGTGTTTGTTGGGATCCGATGAATAGAGAATACTATGTTATGTTGATTATCAATTTATATCTATGTGTTGTTTATGATCTTGCATGCTCTCCGTTATTAGTAGAGGCTCTGGCCAAGTTGATGCTAGTAACTCCAAGAGGGAGTATTTATGCTCGATAGTGGGTTCATGTCTCCGTGAATCTGGGGGAGTGAGAGAAACCTCTAAGATTATGGATGTGCTGTTGCCACTAGGGATAAAACATTGATGCTATGTCCGAGGATGTAGTTATTGATTACATTACGCACCTTACTTAATGCAATTGTCTGTTGTTAGCAACTTAATACTGGAAGGGGTTCGGATGATAACCTGAAGGTGGACTTTTTAGGCATAGATGCATGCTGGATAGCGGTCTATGTACTTTGTCGTAATGCCCAATTAAATCTCACTATACTCATCATATCATGTATGTGCATGGTCATGCCCTCTCTATTTGTCAATTGCCCAACTGTAATTTGTTCACCCAACATGCTATTTATCTTATGGGAGAGACACCACTAGTGAACTGTGGACCCCGGTCCATTCTTTTAATCGAATACAATCCACTGCAATACTTGTTCTACTGTTTTCTGCAAACAATCATCATCCACACTATACATCTAATCCTTTGTTACAGCAAGCCGGTGAGATTGACAACCTCACTGTTTCGTTGGGGCAAAGTACTTTGGCTGTGTTGTGCAGGTTCCACGTTGGCGCCGAAATCCCTGGTGTTGCGCCGCACTACATCTCGCCGCCATCAACCTTCAACGTGCTTCTTGGCTCCTACTGGTTCGATAAACCTTGGTTTCATACTGAGGGAAAACTTGCCGTTGTACGCATCACACCTTCCTCTTGGGGTTCCCAACGGTCGCGTGATGTACGCGTATCATCCACCTGGGACTCCACCCCTCTAGGGTTGGCCGGCCAAGCTTGGTGGAGTCCCTCCGGGACTCCGCCTTCCAAAGTGATTTCTTCCGGACTTTTCTAGAACCTTCTAGAACCTTCCATAAATGCACCGGATCATTTTCAAACTTATAAAATGACTTCCTATATATGAATATTATTCTCCGGACCATTCCGGAACTCCTCGTGATGCCCTGGATCCCATCCGAGACTCCGAACAAAACTTCGAACTCCATTCCATATTCAATATCTACTAATACGACATCAAACCTTAAGTGTGTCACCCTACGGTTCGCGAACTATGTAGACATGGTTGAGAACTCTCTCCGACCAATAACCAATAGCGGGATCTGGAGATCCATAATGGCTCCCACATATTCAACGATGACTTAGTGATCGAATGAACCATTCACATACGATACCGATTCCCTTTGTCACGCGATATTTTACTTATCCGAGGTTTGATCATCGGTATCTCTATACCTTGTTCAACCTTGTCTCCTGACAAGTACTCTTTACTTGTATTGTGGTATGTGGTCTCTCATGAACCATTCATATGCTTGCAAGCTATTTAGACGACATTCCACCGAAAGGGTCCAGAGTATATCTATACGTCATCGGGATGGACAAATCCCATTGTTGATCCATATGCCTCAACTCATACTTTCTGGATACTTAATCCCACCTTTATAACCACCCATTTACGCAGTGGCGTTTGATGTAATCAAAGTACCTTTCCGGTATAAGTGATTTACATGATCTCATGGTCGAAAGGACTAGGTAACTATGTATCGAAAGCTTATAGCAAATGACTTAATGACGTGATCTTATGCTACGCTTAATTGGGTGTGTTCATTACATCATTCATATAATGACGTAACCTTGTTATTAATAACATCCAATGTTCATGATCATGAAACTATGATCATCTATTAATCAACAAGCTAGTTATACAAGAGGCTTACTAGGGACTCATTGCTGTTTACATAACACACATGTATCAATGTTTCGGTTAATACAATTATAGCATGGTGTAGGATAACGTTGCATAGAAAACAAAAAAAAATTCCTACCGCGAACACGCAATCCAAGCCAAGATGCAATCTAGAAGACGGTAGCAACGAGGGGTTTATCGAGTCTCACCCTTGAAGAGATTCCAAAGCCTACAAGAGGAGGCTCTTGTTGCTGCGGTAGACGTTCACTTGCCGCTTGCAAAAGCGCGTAGAAGATCTTGATCACGATCGCTTCCGGCGCCACGAACGGGCAGCACCTCCGTACTCGGTCACACGTTCGGTTGTTGATGAAGACGATGTCCACCTCCCCGTTCCAGCGGGCAGCGGAAGTAGTAGCTCCTCTTGAATCCGACAGCACGACGGCGTGGTGTCGGTGGTGGTGGAGAAATCCGGCGGAGCTTCGCTTAAGCGTACGGGATGTGGTGGAGGAGAGAGACCGCTAGGGTTTGGGGAGAGAGGGGGTTGGGCGCCGGCCCTCTAAGGGGTGCGGCCAAGGCTGAGGCTTGAAGTGATCAGCCCCCTCTCCTATGCCCCTCATTATATAGGTGGAAGCACCAAGAGTTCTAGTCCAAGTCTTCGAATAAGACCCCAACACTAAAACCTCCCATATGTGGGAAACCTACTCAAGGAGGGAGTCCTACCCAAGGTGGGACTCCCACCTTTCCTTGAGGTGGGTTGGCCGGCCACCCTAGGGGAGTCCACCTTGGACTCCTCCCCTTTAGGGTTGGCTGGCCATGCAAGGTGGAGTCCCTCCGGGACTCTACTTTCCATGGTGATTTCTTCCGGACTTTTCTAGAACCTTCTAGAACCTGCCATAAATGCACCGGATCATTTCCAAACTTGGAATATGACTTCCTATATATGAATCTTATTCTCCGGACCATTCCGGAACTCCTCGTGATGTCCGGGATCTCATTCGGGACTCCGAACAAATATTCGAACTCCATTCCATATTCAAGTTCTACCATTTCAACATCCAACTTTAAGTGTGTCACCCTACGGTTCGTGAACTATGCGGACATGGTTGAGTACTCACTCCGACCAATAACAAATAGCGGGATCTGGAGATCCATAATGGCTCCCACATATTCAACGATGACTTTAGTGATCGAATGAACCATTCACATACAATACCAATTCCCTTTGTCACGCGATATTTTACTTGTCCGAGGTTTGATCTTCGGTATCACTCTATACCTTGTTCAACCTCGTCTTCTGACAAGTACTCTTTACTCGTACCGTGGTATGTGGTCTCTTATGAACTCATTCATATGCTTGCAAGACATTAGACGACATTCCACCGAGAGGGCCCAGAGTATATCTATCCGTCATCGGGATGGACAAATCCCACTGTTGATCCATATGCCTCAACTCATACTTTCCGGATACTTAATCCCACCTTTATAGCCACCCATTTACGCAGTGGCGTTTGGTGTAATCAAAGCACCTTTCCGGTATAAGTGATTTATATGATCTCATGGTCATAAGGACTAGGTAACTATGTATCGAAAGCTTATAGCAAATAACTTAATGACGAGATCTTATGCTACGCTTAATTGGGTGTGTCCATTACATCATTCATATAATGATATAACCTTGTTATTAATAACATCCAATGTTCATGATTATGAAACTAATCATCCATTAATCAACAAGCTAGTTTAAGAGGCATACTAGGGACTTCTTTGTTGTCTATATATCACACATGTACTAATGTTTCGGTTAATACAATTATAGCATGATATATAAATATTTATCATAAACATAAAGATATAAATAATAACCACTTTATTATTGCCTCTAGGGCATATCTCCTTCATTCTCCCACTTGCACTAGAGTCAATAATCTAGTTTACATTTGTAAAGATATAACACCTTGGCCTTATGGTGTTTTATCATGTATTGCTCACAGGAGAGGTTTTTAGTCAACGGATCTGACACGCTCAGAAACGTATGTATTTTGTAATTTATTTGCGTCTCAACGCATCACTCATTTCCAAATGAGTCGGCATTAAATATGTTTGGTCTTCTGGTGGAACCTTAATTCCGCAGTCTGAAATATGTCACTAATATTGTCACACACAATATAGCTTCAAAGTTCTGACTCTGTCGGAAATACACCAAGTTCTCAAAGAACCTCTTGACTTAACATCCTTTGTCATTGTCAAAACAATGACATACTCTGCCTTCTTTTGTAGATTCCGTCACAATATTTAGAACTCTTCTAAATCTAGCATAGACAACTTCTAGCTCATTGTGCTACCTTTTAAACAACACTTAGTCTAATTTGAGATTGAAATTTTATTTTTTTATATGTGACAAAACAAATATCGGTGTAATCACCTTACAACGATTTGTTTGTCATTTCTCCATACAAAACTATATATATATATCCTTGGTTCTTCTAAAGTACTCAAGGATATTCTTACTGTCGTCCAATGATCATCTGAATCATTCCGGTATATGCTCATAACATTTTAGAGCACAAGATATCTGATTTTGTACATATTATTCGTGATCTAAAATCACTCATGTGTTTTTACTCATCGAGTGTCAGTGTCGTTGCCTATTCGACGGTACCTCGGAGGAGGGATCCTCACGAGGGGGAGAAGAAGTAGGGGCCATAGGGCGGAGTGCACACGGGACGGTGGTACGCGAGTTACCCAGCTTCGGAACACCTGCACGATGACAGGGCCTACTGCTGCTTGTCTGGAATTATCTGGGCGCTTTCGCGTTGTTACAATGAGTTGTGGTTGTGCCTCTAGGGCTCCCGGGATCCGGCTTATAAAGGCGCACGGATCTAGGGTTTACACGGAGAGTCCTAGCCGGATTACAGACAGCCTAGCTACGGTACAATATCTTGCCGTGCACGTCATGGATCCGCCTTCCATATACGTCGTACTGGATCCGGGTTCCTCATGGGCCTTCGTGGATCCGGGTTACTCCTAATGTCGGTGCGGATCCGGCTTACTGATCCTGGGCCGGACTTCTTCCTTCATGATCAACAGCAACTGGGCCGCCCGATGGGCCACATGCCTCATCACCATCTGTGGGCCACCCGGGCTTGCCGGATCTAGGCACTGTCGATGGTACACCCATGAAGTATACCCACAACAGTAGCCCCCAGAGTTCTCCGAGTTTCGCCTGCAGTTTCCGCCATGCTTGTACCTTAGATTTCCGGCATCGTTGGTAACGCGGAGAAACTCGAAGAGCTCCAACTTCGTATTTTCTTCTTTCCTAACCTTTAGTCAGAAAATCCCCCATCCTGCGGGACTTCATCCATCGACAGTTTCAAACATGTCTCCGGGTTACTCCCCTGCTTGCGAATGAGAATTGCTTATCTTCACGCTTTTACCCGGAATCTTAACAGACTCAAACGGTTCCGCCAATTCTGGCGCCATTTTCGCGCGATTTGCGCGGTAACTTATCTCTAGCCATTTTTACTGTTAGGGTTCGGGACACGTGTCACACATCCAACGGCGCGACGCTTGCGTTCCGACCACAGGATGCGGAGCACGAATCTCGTCCCCCAGCCTATAAATATCCGCCGTCGACCCTTTACCCCTCATTCACCCCCCTTCTCACCTCTGCCGAGCGCCGCCCGTGAGCTCTTCCTCCGCCGTGCCAGAACCCGCCGGAATAGTCGCCGGAGCATCGCCGGAGCGAGCCCACCACCGCAGTGTTCTTCGTGTTCTTAACTCCGGCGAGCCACCGCGCGGAAAACTCGTCGCCGGCAACTCCGACCACCGCATACGCCATTACGGTAAGTCTTCGAGCTTCACTTTCGCGCCGTAGTTGGTAGGGGTGAATTTGGGGAAGATGACGTTGGATCCGACTAAAGAGCGTTTTCCGCCAAAACCTTTTCCTCAGATGTCTTCAACGACTCCGCCTCCGACCTCGGATCCTATCATGGCGACCCCAATCTCCTCCGCCCCTCCACCCTTTGTTCCAGTCATGCTGGACCCTTCAAAGGATTCTGGCAAAGAAGCTGAGGGGACCTCTGCTCACCCGGAGAAAGCCTCCGGGGCAGGTCAAACGGAGCACCAGGCGGAAGAGGTCGCCAAAAAGTCGAAAGCTCGCAAGCGAGACTCCGAAGCTAAGGGAAAATGGTGGCCCTACACCACCACCGAGATGGAGCTGAAGAACCTCGAGGCGGAGGGCTTCCTGCAACCCGGAAGCTGGAGGTCAGTTCCAGATGAACTAGCTCCGGCTCCGAGGGACGACGAGATGGTGCTGACGAAGGCACTGGTGGAGCGCGGATTTTCATTTCCGCCTTCGGACTTCTTCCTGGAGATTCTGAAGACGTATGGGCTCCAACCCCACAATATATCTCCGAACAGCGTGCTTGCCATCAGCAACCACGTCACCCTCTGCGAAGGCCATCTCCGGGTAACCCCCGAGCTCTCTCTGTTCCAATATTTCTTTACTGTCAAGAAGGAGAAGATCCGCCAGACTTCCGAGTTGGCAACTTGCGGATCCATCACCTTCATCCTCCGCCCGGGTCGCGTTTACCCCCCCACCGACCGCCATGAATCCGCGAGGTACTGGTCCGGGGGTTTCTTCTACTTGAAGGACGTCTCCGACCCCGCGAGCGAAAAGAAGCTGCCGCCTTTCAAGAACTGCCCCGCCACCGAGATTTCGGCATGGTCGCACTGCCCCCACCTTTCCGAGTCACCCCAGCTCACACGCGCCGTCAGGCGGATCTGTAAGCTGACGGAGGAGGGGCTGACAGGGAAGGATTTAACCCTCTCCTGGTTTACCAAGCGGATCCAGCCGCTCCAACACAGGGACCGCCTGATGTTTGAATACACAGGGCGCGACGACGAAATGCGCGCTACAAAAGATAATCTTTCCGCCGACGCCATCGACAAGAGGATCCGGCTCCTCCTCAAAATCCCACGTGAACTACACGTTCACGTGTGCAACAAAGACATTCATACGAATGGTTCCGGAACCGCGGTACGTCGTCTCGACTTTAATCTTTTGTTTCTCTTCTCATCTAAACTTTTTTGTCTAAGTGTTTAACTTTGCATTAGCTCGAGGCGCTTGAAGAAAGCGAACTCGGAATTCTCCTCCGGGTTCCTTCCACCGGTAACACGGATCCGGATGTCGCATCGGAGGCGGAAGCTCCTGAAGCCCCACGCCCTGCTAAGAGGAAGAAGCCGGCTCCTTCCAGCCCCCATGCGAAACGCCCCCGCGAAGTGCTTAGCACTGCGGCTACCCGGAAAGCGGAGGCGGAAAAGAAGCGCCTCTCGCTGATTAACACCAGCAACAAGGGGCAGCCTGCCATCCAGCATTTCTTCAAGCCTTCCGGGTAAGCTCCTATTTCCGAGATCCAAGTTCTGGTTTCACGCTCAAACTTACTTTTATGTTTTTTCTGAAGTTCCGGAAGCTAGCCCCCCAAGGCCCCAAGGGTCCCAAAGAAGAGAGCTAGGCCATCTCCGGCCTCCTTTCCAATTACTCCTGAGGTTGAAGTTCCGCCCAAGGCTTCATCTGCCAGCAAGCCGGATCCGAAAGACGTCATCGACCTTGATGACCTTCCTGAGGATCCCGCCCACCATGGCGACTCCGCCAAGGGGACCTCCTCACCCGTTCCTCCGCCAGATCAGCCAAGCTCCGCTTTCGCGGGGCCCACTGGAGAAGAACAGGAGCAAAAAGCTAAGCTCCTCCAAGTTACCAATGCGACTCGAGTCAACCTCCAACCAACTCCGTCCCTCCAAAAGCTTACCCTTGCGCAACGTCACGCGGAAGTTTCCGCCATGCTGAACAAGGTGTGGGGAAAACCGGACGAGGAGGTGCGAGAGCTCGCGGACCTGGAGGACAGCCTGAAGGATTTTTTCGCCAAGCACAAGGAAGTGCGGCAGGTGATACTAGCCCCCAAGCATTGGGTGATATATTTCCGTGTAATATGTATTAGCCGATGCTTTCCCAAAATGTACCTTTAGGCGGAATCTTGGAATTTTTATCCCAAGACTGAATTTTTCGCTAGCTCCCCAGATTTTAATATCCGACTAACTCTTTGCTGCTTCACAGACCACGCGGAAACTGCATGAAGATCTGCGCGTGCACGTGCTGGAGCAGATCGCGGAAATCGAGGGGCTGCGCCAGCACGCGGAAAATAGCAAAAGAGATATCCAGCTGCTTGAGACCCGCCTTCAAGGTACGAGTTCCAGGTCTTTACTTTTTGTGCTAACATAGTTGGTCAAGATGCATAATATGTGCAACTTTCTGCCTTCAGAAGAAACTGCCAAGCACTCCTCGTTCGATGAGCTTTCCGCCAAGGTCAAGGTGCTTGAGGCGGAGAACGAGTCCCTCAAAACCTTCATCCAAGAATCCTCAAGTAAGGAGACTGAGGCGAGGAAAGAGCTCTCCGAGAAGCATGCCCGCGACCTGGCGGAGCTGAATGAAAAACTGGAGAGAAGCCAGGACCGCGTGATTTCCACAGTTGCCAAGAACAAAGTTCTAGAAGCGGAGGCGGAAGCCATCGACAAACTTATCTTCCGTAAGCGTTTTTTCCGCGTCGTTGCTCCGAGTATCTTGTATGCTTTCTCTCTAACGGAACTGAACCTCCTTCTTTCACAGCAAGCCTTGGCTTTGAGTGGTCAAAAGAGTCAAACCTGAAGAGGACGGAGGCATACGACGAAGCGCGGATCTCAATTGACGCGTTGTTTGAAGCCTGTCGTGGAATCGCCGCGGCTCTGTCTCTGAAGAAGGCCAAAACCACAGTCATCGATACGATGACCAAACTTATGCGACAGGTGCCGGATTTCATCAAAGACTGGCAAAAATCTTCAGCACGCGGGGCCGCCTCCTTAGTCCTGGCCACCTGCAAGGCTCACTTCCCCTCGCTCAACCTGGCGGATGTTGCACGCGGAGCCCCCGAGAGTTCCGACATGGGTGCCCTCCTCGCGGAAACCGAAGGCTATGAGCAGTTGTTTGTCAGGCGAGTGGATCACTCGTTCTGGTATAACAAGCATGATCTGCCCGAAGGATTTTCCGATGCAGAGGAGGAGGCAGGTGAGCCGGAGTATTATGGGGAAGGATCCGGGTCAAGCGGCGAGCATTCCGGAGGAAACTCTGGTGACGACTCCGAAGCCGGATCTGGTGACAGCGACGACGGCTCCACCTACCAGCAATCTGAAGAAGAGGACTCCGAGTAGAGTTCCTGTTTAAACAATGAGAAGTTGCATCATTTTGGCCCCAGAGTGGGTTTGTAATAAGACTTAAATTCTTAAGTAGCTAGGAACGAAACAATTATGCATGGGGCGGAAACACTTATCCTGCTATCCGTTTAATGTTATGTGCATGTTTCGTTTTCTGTCGGAAAGCAAGTGCTGATTTCGTTGTTTTCCGGCTTGCCCGCTTGACCTTCCGCGAGCCGGAAGACCTTAGCCGGAAACGCTCGCCAGCGGCGACGAAGCCCAATGGCAGTCCGTCAATAACCGCGGAAACAAGCCCCCAAGCATAGGTGCCGGAAATCGCTACTAGGAATCCACGAGTTCGCAACAGACAACAACTTAATCAGAAAACTTAAGCTTACGTCCTAAAGGACGATTTTTGAAAATCACAACTTTTATACACGCCTAGGCGGAAAAAATCCAGCTCTGCGGTTTTAGTCGAAAAAAACATACACGATCTAAAATGAACAAGTAAAGGAGGTAAAGGACTCGAAGAGTGAACCATAAGCTTTATTTCATTGATCATGTATAACTATTACAGAGTTTGTAACTCGGAAAATATATGCTAAGTGTAGAAAGGACGTAGCTGTGCGATGTTCCAAGGGCGATCTGTTTCATCGTAGATGTCATCCGGATCCTCACGCTTGCGTTTCCGGTGCCAGTTAGCAGGTCTATCCCTCAGCTCGCGGAAATCAACAAGGTAGTATGACCCGTTATGGAGCACTTTGCTAACGACGAAGGGTCCTTCCCATGGAGATTGCAGCTTATGGTCTTTCACCTGTCGAAGGCGGAGGACCAGGTCTCCTGCCATGAAGGAGTGATTCCGAACTCGAGGACTGTGATAGCGTCGGAGCTTCTGCTGGTAGATGGCGGAGCGCTGATCAGCTAGGTTCCGAGCTTCCTCGATCAGGTCCACAGATAGTTGTCTGGCCTCGTCAGCTGTTTCTTCATTGTAGGCGGAAACTCGCGGTGAATCGTGGATGATGTCGGAGGGAAGCACGGCTTCGGATCCGTATACCAGGAAAAATGGGGTAAACCCTGTTGATCTGTTAGGGGTAGTTCGTAAACTCCACAAAACAGCTTCCAACTCGTCAGCCCAAGCTCCAGCTGCTCGTCGCAGCGGTTCTTCAAGGCGCGGCTTAATTCCTGATAATATTAGACCGTTAGCCCTTTCAACCTGACCGTTAGATTGTGGATGAGCCACAGATGCAAGGTCCAATCGAATCCCCATCGTCTCACAATAATCCCTCAACTCTCCTTGAGCGAAGTTTGTGCCGTTATCCGTGATTATGCTGTGTGGGATGCCGAATCTCATCACGAGGCTGCAGACGAATTTTAGTGCCGTAGCACCATCGGCTTTTCTCACTGGCTTAGCCTCGATCCATTTGCTGAACTTGTCAACAGCAACCAGGAGGTATTCAAAACCGCCAGGAGATGATCTTTTTAACTTACCAACCATATCGAGCCCCCAGACCGCAAATGGCCAGGTGATAGGTATGGTCTTCAGCTCTTGGGCTGGAGCGTTTGGTTGAGTAGCGTAGTACTGACAACCTCGGCAGGTTTTTACCAACTTGTCAGCATCTTCTTTAGCTGTTAGCCAGTAGAATCCTAGCCGGAAAGCTTTGGCAACGTGGGATCTGGGAGCGGCGTGATGCCCGCAATCCCCTGCGTGGATCTCTCTGAGGATTTCAATGCCATCTTGATTGGAGACGCATTTGAGAAACACCCCTGCTGCACTTCGTTTGTAGAGCTGTCCATCAACAATTGTGTAGGTTCTCGCTCGTCTGACGATCTGTCGCGCGAGGACCTCGTCCTCTGGCAACTTCTGATCGATGAGGTAGTCCAGGAAAGGCTGTGTCCAAGCCGGAATGATAGCCATCACCTCCCTAGCCGGAGACACTGCCACCTCTGGGTTTTCCGGGTTAGCGCCCTTAACTGAGGGTATCCGGAGATGCTCCAGGAAAATGCCGGGCAGAATTCGCTTCCTGCCGGATCCGAGCTTAGATAGCATGTCTGCTGCTGTGTTATCGTCTCTCCTGACGTACTTGACTTCGTATCCGAGGAAGCACTTGGCGATCTCATCAACTTCGTCTCTGTAGGCCGCCATGACGGAGTTTCTGGCGTTCCAGGTTCCGGCTACTTGTTGTGCCACCAGGTCGGAATCTCCACAGCATATGATGTGCTTGATCCCAATTTCCTTAGCGATGCGCAGACCGTGTAGTAGAGCCTCATATTCCGCCATATTATTTGTAGCTTCGAAGTGGATCTGCAGAATGTACTGCAGTTCTTCTCCAGTAGGGGACTTCAGGGTGACTCCGGCTCCTGAGCCTTGATGCTGCTTGGATCCATCGAAGTGCATGACCCATGTCTCTGGTTCCGGCTCCAGACTTGCATCCGGAGCTTCTGTCCAATCTGCGACGAAATCTGCCAAGACTTGGGATTTAACCGCAGTCCTGGGCTTGTAAGCGATGTCGAAGGCGGATAGTTCAATGCCCCATTTAGCCGTACGTCCTGTTGCGTCAGCGTTGTTGAGAATTGTTGACAGCGGAGCCTTGCTCACGACTGTTACTGGATGCTCTTGGAAGTAATGTCTCAGCTTCCGGCTGCCTAGGAACACACCATAAGCTAGCTTCTGAAAATGAGGGTATCTCTGTTTTCATTCCGTCAGCACCTCGCTAATGTAGTAGACAGGTCTTTGGACGTCGTATTCATGACCTTCTTCCTTTCGCTCCACCACAATGACGAGGCTGATGACTTTGTTGGTAGCTGCCAGATAAAGGAGCATTGGCTCTGACTCTGCTGGGGCTGCCAAGATAGGTGGGGAGGTGAGTATTTCCTTCAACCCTCGAAGAGCTACGTCAGCTGCGTCGTCCCAGACAAATTTGTCTGTTTTCTTCAGCAGTTTGTACAGAGGTAGCGCCTTCTCGCCAAGACGGCTAACAAACCTACTGATTGCTGCGACGCAACCAGTTAATCGTTGCACATCTTTGAGACAAGTTGGCCGTTTGATGCACAGGATTGCCTTGATCTTTTCCGGGTTAACCTCAATGCCTCTGTGAGAGACTATGAAGCCAAGGAGTTTTCCGGCTGGCACGCCAAAAACGCACTTCAGCGGATTCAACATCATCTTGTACCTGCGGAGGTTGTCGAAGGTTTCTGTGAGGTCGCTGATCAAGTCGGATCCTTTCCGGGTCATGACCGCGATGTCGTCGACGTAAGCGTGCACGTTCCGGCCAATTTGGTCCTTCAGGCACCGCTGCATCGTACGTTGGTAAGTAGCACCTGCATTTTTTAAACCAAAAGGCATAGTAACATAGCAGTAAGTACCAAACGGGATAATGAATGAAGTCGCCTTTTGGTCGGATTCCTTCATCCGGATCTGATGATACCCGGAATACGCATCAAGAAAACACAGAAGTTCCGCCCCCGCCGTCGAATCAATGACTTGGTCAATGTGCGGCAAGGGGAACGGATCCTTCGGGCAAGGATTGTTCAAGCCAGAGTAATCGATGCACATTCTTAGTATTTCAGTGTTCTTTTTGGGTACAAGGACGGGATTCGCGACCCAATCGGTGTGGATAACTTCTATTACAAAACCTGCTTCTAGTAACTTTGCTAGTTCCATTCCTATGGCGCGGCGCTTCTTATCTCCAAAGCGTCGCATAGCTTGCTTCACCGGTTTAGCCCCCGGATTTATGTTGAGGTAGTGCTCGGCGAGTTCCCTAGGTACTCCGGACATATCAGAAGGTTGCCATGCGAAGATATCCATGTTAGCGCGGAGGAACTCGACGAGCGCGTCTTCCTATTTGGGGTCCATGTTGGCTCCGACTGAAACCTGCTTGGAGGAGTCGCCTTTGATGAGGTCGTGCTTCTTGGTTTCTATCGCGGCCTTGAAGGAGGTTTTCTGCTCGGAGATCTGCTTCTTGGTGGTCTGCATCTCAGTCGGATCCACCGCGGCTCTGTAGCCTTTCAGCTCTTCTCCAGATATCACGTACTGCGAAGGCGGCTTCGCCTAACTCGCACTCATGAGCCTTTTTGTAGTCTCCGGATACGGTAATCATACCTTTAGGACCCGGAATCTTGAGCTTGTTGTAGATGTAGCACGCTCTTGCGTGGAACTTGTGGTAGGTGGGCCTGCCGAAGATGACGTGGTAGGAGCTCTTGAAGGGCACAACTTCAAACGTGATCTTCTCTTCGCGGAAATTATGAACATCGCCAAAAACCACGGGAAGTGTGATGCTGCCAAGGGAATTCGCCTTCTTACCCGGAACCACGCCATGAAACTCAGTGGTGCTGTGTTTCAGCTGCTCCTTGGTGAGGTTCATCCGCTCTAGGGTCTCCAGGTACATGATGTTCAGGCTGGCTCCACCATCCATGAGGCACTTGGAGAAGTCATACCCATCTATGCGGGGACTTACAACCAAGGCGTAGCATTCTTTTGGCACAATTGTGGGGTGATCCTTCCTATCAAATGTGCACGGGATTTCCGACCACCTGACGTACTGCGGCACAGCCGGGACTATGGCGTTCAGGATCCGGGTAGCTGACTTGGAGGCGCGTACTGTTGGTGTCCCGAGGAAAGTGTGGTAAGCCCCCACGCTCTTTTTATCGAATGGGTTGGATTTTCCTGCGGATCCTACCTTGGGATCCGGCGAGTTATCATCCTCATCCATCGCCTCGGAACTATCCTCCTCTTTGTCCTTGTTCTTGCCCTTGCCACCTTTGCCGCGTGGGCGGTGTTTCCGGGCGCGCTTGTATCCTGCCTCCGGGTCGTTCTTTAGATCATTGACCCACTTGCAGTTGCGGTTGGTGTGAGTGGACTTCCCTGTAACCGGATCCAGATGGGCCAGGCAGGGCATGTCTCTGTACTCCTCGTAGGTTTGCGGGGCGCGGGATCCGCCAGCTGTGACCTCGAAGGTATGCTGCTGACCCCTGCCGGCTCCGCCTCCACGTCCGCGTCCTCTGCCGCCTCCTGAACCTCCGCGTTGAAATGCCATGGCGACCATCTCGGATCTGCCACTCTTCTGGTCATCAGGGTTCTTGCGCTTATGACTGCTGCTGCTACCGTTATCACGGTTCTTCTTTTGTTGATGCAGGGGGATTGCTGTAGCTGCGAGATCACCGCCTGCGTCGTCATCAGCGGCAGTGTGATCGCTGGCGATGGTGATCATGTCGTCCAACGTCAGTTGATTTGCATTGACCATGCAAGTTAGCTTGTGTCGCAGCAATCCTCCTCGCTGCAAGCCCCCAATGAAGGCGTGCATTGCTGTGCGGTTGTCGACGTTCTCGCACTCGTTTCTGCATGCCAACCATCGGGTGAGGAAATTCCTCGATGTTTCGCCCTTCTTCTGGATGCATGCCTGCAGGTCGCTTGTTGTGGCAGGTCTCTTGTAGGTGCCCCTGAAGTGTTTCTCGAAAGCGTTCTTCAGGTCGAACCAGCAAAAGATGGAATTCTTCTCGAGGTCGCTGAGCCAGATCCGGGCTGGACCTACAAGGTACAACTGAAGCATGCGGCAGGCGATGTTAGGGGTTCCTCCGGCGAAGGTTACAGCATTGTAGTAATCCTCAATCCAGGTATCCGGCCTTTCGGTGCCATCATAATGCTTCAGATTTCCGGGTAGCTTGAGGTTCATCCTTGGCTTTGGTTCCTCTCGAATCATCCTGCCAAAGCACTTCGGACCAATGTAGTCGGTTCTGTACTCGTTGAGGCGATCCCGCGCGTCGCGTGAGCCGTGGCGAGGAGACTTTGAGCGAGAGCGAGATCTCCGACCATTGCCTCCGCCTCCACCTCCGCCGCCACCGCTAGGTGGTGGTGAGGGAGACCTGCGAGGTGGGCGGTCTGACTTCTTGCTTCCGCCATCTGAATCTCCTCGGCCTTCCTGGTGCTGGCTCCGGCTCCTGTGGCTGCCTTCGCCCTGGCGCTGGCTACCCTGGTCGTTCCGGCGCGGCTCCGGGTCACGGCTCCGGCGAGGCTCCGGGTCACGGCTCCGGCGAGGCTCTGGGTCCCGGCTCCGGCGAGGCTCTGGGTCACGGCTCCGACGAGGTTCTGGATCGCGGCTCCGACGAGGTTCTGGATCGCGGTTCCGGCGAGGTTCTGGACCGCGGTCCTCATTCCGACTCCTCCTGGGCTCGGGCTCATGAACATTGTTCTGGTTCCGGCGAGGTTCCGGCGAGCGCTCCCTGTTTCTGTTTCTTGGCAGCACGTTGTCGCGGATAACAATTCCACCATGCCCTGGGGGCCTGGTGTTTCCGGCTGGACTACGGCGGCGAGGGGGTCGCGGGTAACCGTTGGGCGGAGGAGAGGGGTTGCGGTATTTGTCTCGTCCAGAGTACATCGCATCCTTTCCCTTTCTTGGATCTGACGAAGGCGTCTTTGACGGAACGGGGATCGGATTTGGGTGTTCCCTGGTCCTTCTTCTGCGCTCCGAGGATCCGGTGTGTGATTCATCGTCGGGATGCCGGTCAGCGTGGGCGTCCTTCTGCGCGGTAGATACACAGTTATCCGGATTGGATTCCAGCCTACGCGAAGTATCCGCCTTGCTTTGCTGCTGCATTGCTGAAGCGACAAGTGTGCGGAGATAGTTGATATCAACCTCTTCGTCCTTCTTCTTCAGCAATTCCGCAGCTTTTTGCATGTTGTCCTTTGGGGTTTCCAGCGGCTGGTGCTCTGCGGGCGTGTTGAAGGGTATCCTGCGAGGCGGAATTGCTTCTCTAACAATTCGATCGGCCTCCGCCTGCGCATAGATCATCTTTACTTCCCACTCAGCCCTCATGCTCTTGACCTGCTCGAGTGTGGCAGCAATCTCGCGGTCCTGTCTGTCGAAGTTTTCCGCCAATCCTGCAGCTTCTGCCCTCTCTTCCCTTAACGTGGCTTCGGTATCGGCGAGCTTCTTGGCTGTGGCCAGCATTTCCTTTCTAGTGGCCTCTAGGGCCTCCAGATCTGCGGCGTCGCCCGGGGTTATAGGTGTGTTAAGGACTGCTCGCGCGACCATCTCTTCTGCTGACAGGATTTCCTCCGAGGAAGAATCCCTGTGGGGTCGCACCCGAGACATTGGAGATCCTTGTTGGGATGGTTGGGGGTCGGATTGGCTGGTTGGCTCTTCAGATCCAGTTTGTCCCAGCGCTGCTACCGTTGCGAGAACCTGCTTAGGCTGGGCGGAGTCGACTTCAGGCTGATCGCCGAAACCGTACTCCCCTAGCTTGCGGACGAAGTCATCAGACTCCATGGAGGGGGTATCTCCGGAAATTGGGCTCAGATTGCCCAAAATCGACTCTTCAACCGGAGCTTCGCTTTCTCCGACAGGCTGAGCCTGATCCGGATCTGCGCCGTTTTCCGGTGCCTCTACCTGCTCAGGACCAGCTCCGGCTTCTTGAGGGGCGGTTCCAGCGGTATGGGCCAAGAAGTGTACGAAGTGGCACCTCTGCTTTTCTAACACCTGGGAGACCCAGGCGGATCTGCATTGGTCTTCCACCATTGTTTCCTGCACAGGGGCGGATTGGGTGGGCTTTGAAATTTCCAGATCCGAGGCGGAATCTTCCTTGGGAAGCTCCTGCATCTCAGATCGGATCTTCGCGACAGCGTCCAGCTCTGCGGCGGTCGCGTCTGCGTTACTTACCAGTGGGTTTCCGTCGGAATCGACGGTTTCCCCGATGAAGATGTGAATGCCGCCAATTGGGACGATGGAGAGCTTGACAGGGTTTGTCCTAGCCGGAATCCAGCACTCATCCGGAGGGACGATCGGCAGATTTCCGGCGTAAAGGACGCGCCCCACAGCGATGGTGTCGTCGTAGCTTCCCATGGCGGAACCCTCCCGGTTCCGGCCTCCAGACGCCACAGGCCCCACGGTGGGCGCCAACTGTCGTTGCCTATTCGACGGTACCTCGGAGGAGGGATCCTCACGAGGGGGAGAAGAAGTAGGGGCCATAGGGCGGAGTGCACACGGGACGGTGGTACGCGAGTTACCCAGCTTCGGAACACCTGCACGATGACAGGGCCTACTGCTGCTTGTCTGGAATTATCTGGGCGCTTTCGCGTTGTTACAATGAGTTGTGGTTGTGCCTCTAGGGCTCCCGGGATCCAGCTTATAAAGGCGCACGGATCTAGGGTTTACACGGAGAGTCCTAGCCGGATTACAGACAGCCTAGCTACGGTACAATATCTTGCCGTGCACGTCACGGATCCGCCTTCCATATACGTCGTACTGGATCCGGGTTCCTCATGGGCCTTCGTGGATCCGGGTTACTCCTAATGTCGGTGCGGATCCGCCATCGATCTGGGCCGGACTTCTTCCTTCATGATCAACAGCAACTGGGCCGCCCGATGGGCCACATGCCTCATCACCATCTGTGGGCCACCCAGGCTTGCCGGATCTAGGCACTGTCGATGGTACACCCATGAAGTATACCCACAACAGTCAGATACACTCAAGTCTTGTTAAACCTTCACATGACAAGAACATTTTCTTTAATATTTCTATATTGAACTATTTCAATATCCATTCTATGTACTTTGACTTAAACTTATTATGTGTTTCAATCTATCTTCATAGATCTTGACACTAAATATGTTTTAGTCCATATCCTTTCATTGAAGTTAATTTTCAATGAAACATTTTTAATCAAGTATATAATTACATTATTTATAACCAACTATATCTCATCTACATAAAGTATTATAAATATGTCTCAGCGCTCCCACTTAATTTCTTGCAAATGCAAGCCTCTTCTTCATTTCTGATGAAATCAAAAACTCTTTGACTATTTCATCTGGTGAAGATTCCAACTCCGTAATACTCACTTCATCCAATTGAAGTTCGTATACCTATCTAGTATTCTACGGACTAGCAAAACAATTGGTTGTATCTTGTATACATACTTCTGTTAAGTAGTGTATTTTGCTATCCTACTAGCATATCTCATAAAAGAAATATGTAGTGATTACTAGAATAATCCACATAGACTATAAGCATTGCTACGGAAGATCTAATCTTATCGTAGTCAACTCTTTGAACTTTGTCGTAAACAATTTTTCGACAAGTCGAGCTTCTTTAAGGATATTTCATCCAAGTCTATAGATCCATTTACTTTCAAAAAGTATTCATCTATTATGGATTTCATGGCGTATGGCCATTTTAACGGAGTCAGGGCCCATCATAACTTCTTTGTTTGTAGTTGGTTTATCATTGTTCAAAATCAATCCTTTGTCTACAAATCATTTATTTGATCACAAAGTAAACCATACCTACAAGGTTCAATATGTACCTTGATCTCCATGGCTAAAACACTTTGTAGTCATGGGAGCCATGATCGTTGTGGCCGCTTCCGAAACCAATTCCGATGCTGCGCTACTCTGATCATTATGCTCAGGTTCATAAACCTTATCAAATTATATTGTCCTCCCACTCAAATACTTCACTAGAAACAATTTCTCGGAAATAAGAAACATTGACAAACACTTTTGTCTTTGTCTCGTGGGAAGAATTCCCAATCAATTCTCTAGGATAACCAACAAAGACATTCATCCGATTTTGGTTGTAAACTCTTTAGACCAAAATTTAAAGAAAGGACTATTCGGGTTTATACCCATGCCATAACTTGTATGGTGTCATTTCATCAGATCATGATGATGCTCTATTTAGTGTAAAAGCGGTAGTCACTAAAGCATAATCCACAAAAATATAATGACATTAATATTTTATCTCATCATTGACCCAACAAGTATTGGATACATCTCTTGGATACTTCTTCATCACTATGATACTCCAAGAAACGTGAGTTGTAGAACAATTTCATAACTCTCTTAGATGTTCGCTAAAACTCGTAATTCAAATATTTCCACCATGATCCAATCATAGATATTTGACTTTTCTATTACGATGATTTCCACTTCATGCTGAAATTTATTTGAATCCATTCAAATGTTTCAAACTTTACCTTATTGAATATATCCACATATATACTCAATTCATTGTTTGAAAGTTTTCATGAAGTAGAAGAATCTTCCGCACACAACTATGCCCAGTGAACCACATATATCATTATGTATGTTTTCACTAAGTTTGTTGCCCGTTCATCTCTTGGCCTATGAACGATATTTTAATCATTCTCTTTAGAAAAGATTTGCAAGCGCCAAATGATTCAAAAATCAAATGACTCCAAAAATCCATTTGCATGGAGTTCCTTCATGCGTTCCTTTCTAACATGACCTAAATAGCGGTTCCACAAATAAGTGGAATTCAAATCATTTGCCTTATGGCATTTTTAGCGTCAGTGTTATGTATGTGTGTTT
Organism: Lolium perenne; assembly: GCF_019359855.2. Classification (NCBI taxonomy): domain Eukaryota; kingdom Viridiplantae; phylum Streptophyta; class Magnoliopsida; order Poales; family Poaceae; genus Lolium; species Lolium perenne. The sequence goes on from NC_067246.2 coordinate 138,008,876, forward strand.
CACCATTAAAATTTATAATAACTTATCCATCGTACATGGAGTAATGTCATAATTTAAACAACTCATTGTTTTCATTTGACCAGAGCAAAATAACAATTATTAAGTTCTTTATTATAAATTCTAAGGGCTAGATAGAATGCTAATGACGAACATAATAACACTTTATTTTGTTCCAGGCGTGCATTCTTATCATATTCCTTGTCAGTCACTTAGGCCATTGTATTCTTGTATTGTGTTGTTTTGTATGACACTTCATACCAACCAATATAGTACTAATACCCAAGAATTTCATTGTGTGACTTAACTAGGAATACAACCATAACATGTATATCATTTATATACACCTGAGCTAGACTTTCTAGTCTTTTCTTATCTTTTTGCCAGAATATCTTTTGCAGTTTCTCTTTTAGCTTTCCTCATTATTCAGAAAAACACTTCAACATCAATAACTTCTAGGTTTGTTGGTCAAATACCAATAACCTTGAGGTTCTTACTTTGAAGTTGATCATCATATGACAAGTGTTCTAGATTTCACTTATTAGTAACTATGTAATATGATGAACAATTTCACTCATAATTTTATCCATCAATTCATGACAACTTTTTGAGACCATGTCTGTACATGCTAGGCTCATAAAGTTTAACCTTAGTATTCGCATGTGCAAATCTGGCTTGCACCCGTTGTAAGCACACGTAGAATCTATAACACCCGATCATCACGTGATGCTTCGAAACGACGAGTCTTAGCAACGGTGCATACTAAGGACAATCACTTCATGGATATGCGAATATCGTTAGTGCCCCAATAGTTGGAGGATTGGGACGCCTTGCGTCTTCAACCTTCGTACATTCCCATAAAACTTATGAGTTTATGTAGTCTCACCAAATTTATATTCTATCATCTTGCAATAAGGTCTTAGATATCACATATATCTCATACCTTGATTATTTCTAAAAACTAAATTTGCAGCTCCTTACTTTTCAAACAGATTTGAACTTCAAGTTTCACGGAGACAAGATAACTTTAGGTACTAATTGAAATCATAGCTCTTTGAATCAATAATGTGAGGTTTACTAAAAGTTTGCAATGGGACTTAATTAATTCTTGATTCTTTAACAATACGGTACCAATCCGTAAAGTTTCTTGTCAGATTTTAACAGTATTTCTATCTCAATTACAAGACTAGCGCATAGTAGTAAACGGATGCCAATACTACAAAATTAATTCAAAATACTACTCAAACTATGTTTATGATAATTAGTTCATGTTTTAATCTAATTACTAATGAACTCCCACTTAATACAACATCCCTCATAGTTGTCAAGTGGTACACGATCCAAATTCACTACACCAAAAACCGATCATCACGTGAGATGATGTAGCTTCAATGGTGAACATCAACATGTTGATCATATCATCCATATGACTCGTGTTCAACCTTTCGGTTTCCGTTGTCCCGAGGCCATGTTTGTACATGCTAGGCTCGTCAAGCAAACCCAAGTATTCCGCGTGTGCAACATGGCTTACACCCGTTGTATGTGAATCGTTGAATCTATCACATCTGATCATCACGAGATGCTTCAAAACGACGAACTGTTACAACGGTGCATACGAGGGGAGAACACTTTATTATCTTGATATTAATGTGAGGGATCATCTTATAACGCTACCGTCGCGATCTAAGCAAAATAAGATGCATAAAGGATTAACATCACATGCAGTTCATATGTGATATGATATGGCCCTTTTATCTTTGCGCCTTTGATCTTCATCTCCAAAGCACGGACATGATCTCCATCATCTTCGGGCATGATCTCCATCATCGTCGGCGTAGCGTCAAGGTCCATGGCGCCGTCTTCATGGTTGTTCACCTCATGTAGCAACTATTACAACTAATTTGAAATACCTCTCAACATGAAATATAAAGACAACCATAAGGCTCCTGCCGGTTGCCACAATACAATAATGATCATCTCATACATATTCATCATCACATTATGGCCATATCACATCACCAAACCCTGCAAAAACAAGTTAGACGTCTCTAATTTGGTTTGCATATTTTACGTGGTTTAGGGTTTTCGAGTAAGATCTAATCTACCTACGAACATGAACCACAACGGTGATACTAGTGTTGTCAATAGAAGAGTAAATTGAATCTTCACTATAGTAGGAGAGACAGACACTCGCAAAGCCTCTTATGCAATACAAGTTGCATGTCGAACGAGGAACAAGTCTCATGAACGCGGTCATGTAAAGTTAGTCCGAGCCGCTTCATCCCACTATGCCACAAAGATGCAAAGTACTCAAACTAAAGATAACAAGAGCATCAACGCCCACAAAACCATTGTGTTCTACTCGTGCAACCATCTATGCATAGACACGGCTCTGATACCACTGTAGGATAACGTTGCATAGAAAACAAAACAAAAAATTCCTACCGCGAACACGCAACCCAAGCCAAGATGCAATCTAGAAGACGGGAGCAACGAGGGGTTTATCGAGTCTCACCCTTGAAGAGATTCCAAAGCCTACAAGAGGAGGCTCTTGTTGCTGCGGTAGACGTTCACTTGCCGCTTGCAAAAGCGCGTAGAAGATCTTGATCACGATCGCTTCCGGCGCCACGAACGGGCAGCACCTCCGTACTCGGTCACACGTTCGGTTGTTGATGAAGACGACGTCCACCTCCCCGTTCCAGCGGGCAGCGGAATTAGTAGCTCCTCTTGAATCCGACAGCACGACGGCGTGGTGTCGGTGGTGGTGGAGAAATCCGGCGGAGCTTCGCTTAAGCGTACGGGATGTGGTGGAGGAGAGAGACCGCTAGGGTTTGGGGAGAGAGGGGGGTTGGGCGCCGGCCCTCTAAGGGGTGCGGCCAAGGCTGAGGCTTGAAGTGATCAGCCCCCTCTCCTATGCCCCTCATTATATAGGTGGAAGCACCAAGAGTTCTAGTCCAAGTCTTCGAATAAGACCCCAACACTAAAACCTCCCATATGTGGGAAACCTACTCAAGGAGGGAGTCCTACCCAAGGTGGGACTCCCACCTTTCCTTGAGGTGGGTTGGCCGGCCACCCTAGGGGAGTCCACCTTGGACTCCTCCCCTTTAGGGTTGGCTGGCCATGCAAGGTGGAGTCCCTCCGGGACTCTACTTTCCATGGTGATTTCTTCCGGACTTTTCTAGAACCTTCTAGAACCTGCCATAAATGCACCGGATCATTTCCAAACTTGGAATATGACTTCCTATATATGAATCTTATTCTCCGGACCATTCCGGAACTCCTCGTGATGTCCGGGATCTCATCCGGGACTCCGAACAAATATTCAAACTCCATTCCATATTCAAGTTCTACCATTTCAACATCCAACTTTAAGTGTGTCACCCTACGGTTCGTGAACTATGCGGACATGGTTGAGTACTCACTCCGACCAATAACCAATAGCGGGATCTGGAGATCCATAATGGCTCCCACATATTCAACGATGACTTTAGTGATCGAATGAACCATTCACATACAATACCAATTCCCTTTGTCACGCGATATTTTACTTGTCCGAGGTTTGATCTTCGGTATCACTCTATACCTTGTTCAACCTCGTCTTCTGACAAGTACTCTTTACTAAATGCCGTGGTATGTGGTCTCTTATGAACTCATTCATATGCTTGCAAGACATTAGACGACATTCCACCGAGAGGGCCCAGAGTATATCTATCCGTCATCGGGATGGACAAATCCCACTGTTGATCCATATGCCTCAACTCATACTTTCCGGATACTTAATCCCACCTTTATAGCCACCCATTTACGCAGTGGCGTTTGGTGTAATCAAAGCACCTTTCCGGTATAAGTGATTTATATGATCTCATGTTCATAAGGACTAGGTAACTATGTATCGAAAGCTTATAGCAAATAACTTAATGACGAGATCTTATGCTACGCTTAATTGGGTGTGTCCATTACATCATTCATATAATGATATAACCTTGTTATTAATAACATCCAATGTTCATGATTATGAAACTAATCATCCATTAATCAACAAGCTAGTTTAAGAGGCATACTAGGGACTTCTTTGTTGTCTATATATCACACATGTACTAATGTTTCGGTTAATACAATTATAGCATGATATGTAAATATTTATCATAAACATAAAGATATAAATAATAACCACTTTATTATTGCCTCTAGGGCATATCTCCTTCACATGGTATATAAACATTTATCATAAACACAAAGATATATAATAACCACTTTTATTATTGCCTCTTGGGCATATCTCCAACATTAGTTTGTAACCTTGTCTAGTGGAGAGGGAAATCAATTGCCGATGACGCGGCACCAACATTGGATAGCCACTCAAGCCGTCAACACAAGCCTCAATGAACTAAAGGCAAGGATGGACGAGACCGTCATACGCTATGAAGAACGAGCTCAAGTGCAAAGAATGTACCTCAAAGTCCAAGTACAAGACCTCCATGAGAAGATTGACGCACAAGGCCACAATTTGAAGGCCACACTAGCTACTCAAGGCCAACAAATCATGGCAAGCATGAGAAGACAAAAAGAAAGGTTGTCACGCCTTGAACAAGCTATTGCCAACATCGCCAACAACCGAAGCCAACACTCAAGGTCATCACACTCTCATAGTTCAAGGCATTGAGCTCTGTCTCATCATGCCTCCAATGAATACCCACGTCACCATAATGTGGGCAATCAAGTGCTTCAACAACAAGCTCAAGATGTGGATCAAGTACGTCTTCAACTTGAACAAGAGAGGATCCGACAAGAAAATCTTGAAGCTCAATTCCAACAAGAACAACAACGTCTTTGCCATGATCAAGACCTCCTTCGTGCACGTGAACAAGAACGTCTTCGCCATGAACAAGAAGCACGTGAACAACAAGAGCAACTTCGTCAAGCTCAAGTGGCCAATGCTCAAAGGCAACCCCAACATGATGCCGAATAAGAAGTGAATCAAGAACGCTAAATCATCAATATTGAAGATCCTCAAGATAACGGCGCAAGAAGGAGCAACCTTGACAATAGAAGACACAATCCTTTCAATCATAGAGCTCGTCAAGCAATGGATGGCCATCAAGGTGTAGCAAGTCAACACAATGATGACGATGCTCCCAATGGAAGAAATCGTGATCTTCAATGCTAATCCTCATGGCCATCACGAAGCATCAAGTGAAGCAAGTGTATTACCACACCCTCGACAACCGCATGGAAGGCGTCCTCCTCAAGCACCACATCAACAAAACTGCCGCAATGAAGATGACAATCATCGTCAACAACCTCGCAACCATAATGAGGATCAAGAGGATGCAAGACCATTACATCGATGCAATGTCCATGATGAGGAAGAGATCTTTGGGAAGCTCAAGTTCACCATGCCCAAGTTCAAGGGAGAAGACAACCTCGAAGCATACTTATCATGGGTTCGCAAAGTAGACAAGATATTTCGCATCCACAACTACTCCAATGCCAAGAAAGTGGCCATGGCATCTTTAGAGTTCGAAGATTATGCAAGTGTATGAACTCAATGACAAACGTGAAGCCAACCTTCTTGAACCCATTGCAACATGGGAAGAGATGAAAGAAGTGATGCACACTCGATTTGTGCCCTCCCACCACAAATGTGACCTTTTCAACAAGCTCACCCAACTCAAGCAAAGTTTCAAGTCCGTTGAGAAATACTACAAGGAGATGCACATGACCATGATGAGTGCGAATGTCGATGAGCAAGAAGAGCAAACAATGGCAAGGTTCTTAAATGTATTGAACACCCCCCTCAAGCAGATAGTGGAATTCTTGCCTTACACCAACATGGTTGAGTTACTTCATCAAGCTACAAGAGCCGAGCGCCAAGTACGAGCAGACTTTAGCAAGTGCAAAGTCAAAGAACTTATTCGCCACAAGAAATGCAACGAATGCTTCCTCAAGCACAAAGAATACAAGTGATAGTTCCTCCAAGGACCCTCCCAAGCAAACAAGAAGTGCCATCAAGACCACAAGCTTCAAGCCGGATCCATCAACTATGTCCTTCAAAGCTTCCACGGGATCTAGTAGCATCAGTTGCTTCAAGTGTGGTGTCCAAGGACATAAATCCTTACAATGCAAAAACACTAGAGTTATGATAACTCGGGATGAAGATGTGGAATACTTAAGTGAAGGTGAATATGAAGCTTTAGTGCAAGCCGCAACCAATCTTGAAGATGATGCATTGGAGATCAAGAGCAAATCATATATGTGCATGATGCAAGCCCATCACTCGTAGTGACCAAAGTTTTGACAACTCGTGCACTTCCCAATGAAGACCAAATGTGCAATATCTTCCAAACAAGATCCGGAATCCATGGCAAGTCAATCAAGGTCATCATCGATGGAGGAAGTTGTCACAACCTTGCAAGCACCAAACTTTGTTCTAAGCTCAACCTCAAACTCTGGAAATATCCCATCCTTACCATGTCCAATGGCTAAGTGACAACGGGAATGTGAAGACTGAACACACCGTCAAAATATCCTTCAAGATTGGAGCATATGAAGACACCATTGAGTGTGATGTGGTACCAATGACGGTGTGCCATATGCTACTTGGTCTCCCTTGGCAATTCGACAAGAAAACAAACCATGATGGTTACACAAATGCCTATAGATTCAAGGTCGACGACAAGTCCTTCATCTTACGCCCAATGACTCCTAGCCAAGTAATTGCATACAATGCAAAGGCTTTAGCGAGTGCTAAGGAAGCTACTATCAATAGTGAGATGAGAGGTGAGAGAGTGATCCACCTAAAAGAGAGTGAGCACCACAAGCCAAATGTGAGTGAGATGAAGAGTTTTCTCATAGCCACCAAAAGTGAGATGAGAGAAGTGCAACACAACCCATCCACAACATTACACTATGTGCTCATATGCAAGGGGCCACCGTTGGACACTAACGACTTAACAACACTTCCTTCATCTTTGTTGTCTCTTTTGAAGGAGTTTCAAGATGTCTTCCCCGACGAGCTCCCTCCAGGACTACCACCGCTTAGAGGCATCGAGCACCGCATCAACCTCATACCCGGCGCTCTGCTACCAAACTGTGTCGCCTACCGCACCAACCCCGATCACACAAAGGAGATTCAATGACAAATTCAAGATCTCCTCGCAAAAGGGTATGTTCGTGAAAGCCTAAGCCCATATGCGGTCCCGGTCATTCTTGTGACTAAACCGGATGAGTCACAAAGGATGTCTATGGATTGTTGACCCATCAATGCCATTACTGTCAGATACCGACAACCCATTCCTCATTTAGATGACATGCTTGATGAGTTGTGGTGCCACTATATTTTCGAAAGTTGATTTGCGTAGTGGCTATCACCAAATTCGCATGACCATTGGTGATGAATGGAAGACGACATTCAAGACCAAGCTTGGTCTCTATGAATGGCTCTTCATGCCGTTTGGTCTTTCCAATGCTCCTTCAACCTTTATGTGTCTTATGAACCATATCTTGAGACCTCTCATTGGCAAGAGTGTTGTTGTATATTTTGATGATATTCTCATTCATAGCAAGAATCTTGAGGACCATGTTGGACATGTGAGAGAAGTCTTGTGCATCTTACGCAATGAGAGGCTCTATGCAAATCTTCCACAATGCACTTTTGCACAAAACAAGTTGGTTTTAGTTGGATTCGTTGTTTCCTCCAATGGCATTGAAGTGGATTCTTCGAAAGTTGAGGCTATTCATAATTGGCCTACACCAACCACCGTTGGCCAAGTTTGAAGCTTCCATGGCCTTGACGGTTTCTATCATCGCTTCGTGAAAGAATTTAGCACCATTGCTTGCCCTTTGAATGAACTTACTAAAAAGAATGTTCCATTTGTCTCGGGCAATGCCCAACAACACGCTTTTGATGAATTAAAAAAGAAACTCAGCGAGGCACCATTCCTTGTTCTACCCAATTTTTCTAAAACTTTTGAGATTGAATGTGATGCAAGTGTACTTGGAATTGGTGGTTTTCTTATGCAAGATGGAAAACCTGTTGCATATCATAGCGAAAAGTTAGATGGTGCTCGCCTAAACTATCATATATATGACAAGGAACTTTATGCTCTAGTTCGTGTTCTTGAAGTTTGGTAACATTATCTTTAGCCTAAAGAATTTGTTATTCACTCCGAGCATGAATCCTTAAAATATTTGAAAATCCAAACCAATTTGAACAAAAGGCATGCTAAGTGGGTTGAATTCACTAATGCAGAAATGTGTAATGCTGTGTTTGGATGCATAGAAATTGGCCGTGGAATTGAATTGGACTAAAATTCCAAATCTGAGATGGAAAGGAAATGGCCTCCATTTCAATTCTATTGTTTGGGTGTACAAGATATTTGTTGTTGGAATCAAAAATTGGCACCCAATTCTATTTCTTGTTTGGATGCGCAATCGTGGAATCGAATTGGAGAGAGGCAGGGAGGGCAGGAAGAGGCCTACCGTCATCGTTCCCTACCATCGCCGTTCCCCTATCACCCACCGCCGTCGTTCCCCGACCGCCGCCGTTACCCTACCGGCCGCCACCTGTTCCCCTCCTGCCGCCATTCCCCTCCTGACGATGTTCCCCTCCTGCCGTCATTCCCCTACCGGCGGCCAGGGAGAGGCCACCACTCGCCGCCCCAACCCTACTGGCCAAGGAGAGGCCACCGCCCGCCGCCCTGCCGTTCCCCTCCCTACCGCCGCCGTTCTAGGGTTAGGGGTCGATGAGGATGACCGAAGCCGGAGAGGAGGGCGCAGATGGGGAGAGGAGGGCGCAGATGGGGAGAGGAGGGTGCATATGGGTGGCTTACCGGAGCCGTCGCCTCCGTCGTCGCCGGGAACGTCCGCATCGCTGGCCGGCGGAGGAGGCCGAGCTCCCAACGCCCTCGTGTCCTCGGTGTGTCGTGCGTTGACAAAGGGGTACGCCCGAGATGTGATTCCACGCCTTTCCGAGGTCCCGAGCTCGGAAAGTTTCCAAGTGAAACGGTACGCGCGGGTGGGCTGCTCGGAATTTGCCCAAAGTTTCCAGGCCTCAATTCTAAAGCAATCCAAACAGTCGAATTGGGCCAATTAGCTCCAAATTCCAATTCCATGGCCAAATTCTATGCATCCAAACACATCATAAGGGTATATTGCCCCTATGTGTGGTTTTGGTAATTAATGACAACCCCTATGGACTAATGTTTTCATTGAGTTTATATGAAGGAATGTTCCATAGGTACTACTTGTATTCCATGTGTTGGATTCAAGTATGGATGCCGTCAAGATAAAGATACACATTGTGTATTGGCATCAAGATCATCGATCAAGATAGTATGAAAGAGCATGAGAAGATACAAGGTTGACCAATACAAAGAGTGAAGAATAGATTCAAGTTTGGTCAACACATGAAGCATGAAGAATGTGCCACATGAAGTCACGTGGTATGCCCATGAGAGGATGACGTCAGGTGATGATCGTCATCAAGGTTGAGTTGGGCAAGTTCAAGTTGATCATCTCAAGAGGATCATATACTTGAAGCTTGTCGTACATTTGGTGATAATGGACATGTGAAGAGGTGCATCAATGGAGCTTTCCCATCATGGTGTATGGGGGAGCATTTGTGAGTCTTCACGAAGTAACGATGATCAAGTGAGGCATTCCGGCTTGAGTGGAGCTTGAAGAGTTATCATCAAGATCAAGCGGGATGCGCAAGGAAAAGTATGGCCTTGCTAGGTTTTCCTTTTACAGGTCTCAAGGTGGTTGATGGGAGACCGGATTATAGGATAGATAGATAGCAGCACTATCAAGAGGGGCTTTTGGTTGGGTAACTTGATCACATCGTCTTAGGGAGCTCAATCCTTTGCATACTTTGCATATCCCTATTGCTTCTTGGTGTTTCTCTGTGAGAGGTTCTTGAGCTTGTTGCTAGCTTTACAACAAGCCCAAGTTCATCAAAAACGGAATCCGTATGCATTTTCTATTGCGTTTTCGAGTTTGGACGTCTTCACCGTTTCTTGACGGTGGTAGATTCCCTCTCTAAAATCATCTAAAAATGTCCTGTGAGGAGACTCCCTCTCTAAAATCATCTCAAAGTACCTTCCCATGGTTCTAGTGTTTGCCAAACTCCATTAGTTCAGTCGAACACTATACCTCATGCTATGTGTATTCCTGGGTAAGCAGCATCATTAAAAATTTCTGATCCTCTGACTATGTTTGATGTTGACTGTGAAATGGAACATGTCTGCAATGATGGGTGCTTGTTACTCGTGCCTGGCAATGATATCCTTGACAGATTGACTGAAGAAGCCATAAAAGATGGTCAGGTTCCTGATATCGACTCCATTATTTCTGCTATGCAATCTCTTCATAGCCCAAGCAGTCTAGGTCAAATCACCTGTAACTTTGAGTTATTGGAGCAAATGAACCCGGCTAAGCCTGACTTCACTCAGTTTTATGACTCTGCATCATCAGGAGTTGACATGCTTCAGTATGTTAAAGATCAAGCTACAGAAGAGAGGAAAGTTATGGATGCAAGAGAAATGCATTCACAGGTGTTGTTTGAAAAAAATTACTTCTCTGTTGATCTGGACAGTGTCACCAGTTTCAGGAGACCCATTTCCTAAGGGTCCCCTTGCAATCAAATATTATCCTCCAACAAAAGAAATGCAATGATTTCAAGCAATGATTTTGGTTCTGAATCTGCTTGCTTGATAAAGAGGCCAAGGATGTTTGGAATTAACAAAGAACCTGCAGTTTAGAGCATGGATCCAGGTGGTATAAATAATACAAAGGAAACTTGTTTTAACGATGGAGATACATCTTTTATTTCTCCCAGCAACAGTACCATAGCGCACACACATGTTGAAGCTCCCCTCGTATTCATGGGATGAAAGTGAATTTGACAGGGAGTTATTAAGAACAACGCTTCAAGCAGAGGCTGAGCATGAATCAAAGCTAAGATCGACGCAGTTTCCAAGTTATGAAAACCAAGCATTCAATGTCACAGAGATCAGCCCTAATAAGGTCATATCAGTATTCAGTTCTACACTGGTCGAACAAGATGTTTTCAAGGACATTGTGCACAGAGTCCCCAAAACTGCAAAATCAAAGACATAAGTTGATCTCTCATTGATCTTTTTTTTCATTTTCTCTACAGTACATGTTTTTTTTATCCTGTCTATCGTTTTTTTGTGTGTTGTGTTCACTGTTTAATTGTTTTGTGTTTCGTTGATGTTCCTTTTGCCAGTGTCAATATTGTGCGGATGGGTAGTACTTGGGATGAGCATCGTGTTTTTGCGCTTAGCATGCAAGTGTATGGTAATGTGAACAAATATGTTATCAATATGTTAGGGAAAGCTGTCATTGTTGAGGATACAGAGAAATGTACACTTAATCTTTTACCTGAAGGCCATTGGAAAAGATATTTCATCCCTTTTGATGAATCTATAAGATTCTTTTCTTTTCATGTTTTTTTCTTTTTATATATATATGCTTCTGATACATATAGGTTGGAGTGTTTTTGATAAACCTGCATTAATGTTTCATTATCAATATGTAGGCTCTGTTTGCAAAGCCTTATGAGAATTCTGGAACCCTGTCCAGAGTCATATCCCATGACATGACTGGTTTTAAGATTGATTCAATGGATCTGGTATGTTTTTTAAAATTCATATGTTTGAACTAATGGTTTTATAACCCTCTTTTTATTTATTTTTTTGTCTTATTCATTTCACCAGCTTTGAAACTTTTCTACCAGATGTTGTATTTGTGTTCTCACACTTCTTATCTCCTTTTTTGTTATGCTTTTTATCGTAGGTACATGTGTTGTTGATGACATCTGGGTTCTACTACCTTCTTCTTATCAACTTTAGGTTAAAGTTGTTTGAAGTGTTATACCCTAACACAAAATTCAACCTTGTGTCTGATCATGTCGAGGTTGCAATTAAGAATTTCAAAATGGCATTCAATTTATCGTACATGCACTCATTGGTCAAAGTTGATGCCATGCAAACAATTTACAGGAGTGTATGTTCTTCGGACAGAGAGTATGTGACAAGTTTCCTACTTTTGTTTGCCATGTATATATTTTATAGAGATTGTGTTGTATTTTCTTCTGTTTTGTATATAAGCAATCATGCGCCCTGCAGTTGTTGTTTTTTATATGTTTTGGTTTGTTGAGTTTTTGTATTTTTATTAAAAGTTATCAGGGTATTGGTTATGTAGTTACCATTGGTAGTGATAATAAGTTATCAGTCTAGTTATCAGTCTAGTAAGTATGTACTTACCAGAGTTTTTTTATTTTTGAAATAATAAGTTATGATTGCTTTTTTGAATTATGTAGGTAACAGACATATTGATAAGAAGTTATCAGTCCCTTTTTTTCTTTTCATGTTGTCGATTAGTTTTTTGGAAAGGTATTCATGAGAAGTTTTTCAGGCTATTTTTTCCTTTGTGTTTGTTGCACTAGGGTGTAATGATAATAACTTACCAGGGCATTCATTATATAGTTACCGGGGGGTTGGGATAGTTATGAGTCTATACAGGTTTTTTCCTTTATAGGTTTTGCGTTTTGAGTGTTCACAAATTATGTTTGTTTAAGAAGGTGTTAGGCCATTTGATTGTGTAGTTACGAGGGCTTTTGTTTCTTTTCTTTATATATCCTAATGCCATACAAACTCATTTTTCTTTTTCTACTGTAATGTTATCCTTTTTTATATATTTTTCAGTTCTGATAGTGGTGTGTTCGTCATGGAATTAATAAGAAATCAGAAGGGCGGAAACAAACTCTGTTTCGAACCAGTATGTATTTTTTTGTTAATTACTTATCATATGTGTTTTCATTTCCTTTCTTTTCTTTTGTTACCGATGAATGAAATATATTTTTAAAATGTATAGTTAATATATGTCTTCTTTTTTGTTTTTAGAACCATGCAAAACCACTGCGCGAGAGCCTTACTTACTATATGGTTGCTCATCCTTTCAATGAGAAGATGCCACCCGAAACAAAAGAAATCCTTAGGAAGCATGTACAATTTTCACATTTTGATTCCTTTTTCTGAATATGTAAATCTTTCTTGATCAATCTATTGATTAGTATTCTTTTTTTTATTTTGGCATGAATTTCATGAGACAGGGAATTCCCTTTGACTATAAGGTTTGTATTTCTTAAATCTATTTTATATGGCCTTTTTCCCATAATTTTTTGTGTGTTTTCGTTGTACATGTTTATCTTTTTATGAATCTTAACTTATTTCATTTATTTTTTTCGGACACCAGGTTACTATCCCTGGATGCATGAGCAAAACAAGCTTGTCAATGGTGAATTTCACATAGTCTTTTTGTCAGAGCTTCATTTTTCTTTTTTTGTTCATATATGCAATGAAATTATTCTTTTTTCATGATATGAGTTTCTTATCTTCTTTTAATTCATTTTTTTCAATGCAGATGGTACTGATTCCCTCAAAGAAATGCTTATCTTTTGATCTATTTCGTTGTATGGAATGGAAGGTACTTTTATTTTTGTTCATGTTCTTTTTGTTTTGTATGATGGACTTTTTTAAGTTATTCATAATTAAATTATTTTTTATAAATACACTTGTTCATTTTTGTCTCTTTCTTTTTGTGTGTTAATCGTTTTTTGCAGATGTTTTTGGAGTGTCCCATTGTCGTGAAGAAGAGATAAGATGTGACCGATAAGATGTAGTGTAGACAATCTTTTTTTATCAATCCTTTTATGTTTCTTCTTCTTTTTTAATTATTTGACTAGTCAATTTTCGAGTTTATGGCAGTGTACTGACATTTAGACTATTTTTTTTTGTTTCTAGCTTATGCTTGTTCACCTGTGACTTCATGAGTTGATTTTTTACATATGTATTAATCTGATTTTGTGCAAAACCAGCTGATGGAGGCTGTAGCAATTGTTATTATTTGTCAGTTGGATTATAATGTCGACATATCCATTGTTTTATAAACTTTTCATCTAGTGGGAGTCTGAGAGCCCATTTTTATGTACCTTGTTTTATCAAATAATAATCACAACTTATTCTTTTTTTCCTGATTGGGGGTTCGCACTATGCTTGGCCCATCGTGGCCCAATAATTAAACTCCTTTTTATCGTGTCTAATTTTCTTTTTGGGTCGTCTCTTCAGGTCCAATCCAGTTAAAAACTCTATAAGTATTCCTGTTCTGGAACCGACGGAGCCCCCACACCTACAGTTTCGCATTTACAGTTCTCCTCGCCTGAGAAGTGGGAGGGGCGGTTGAGAGCAAGCAGATAGAACGCTGGTGTAGGTTCAATATCAAATCTTCCCCCATCAACTCTCTTTTTGATCTATATTTCTTCTTACTCTCTTTTCGCATTTCTGTCTAGTTGATTTGTAGCATTTCTCAAGTTTTTAGGGTTTTTTTCTTGGTGGAGAAACTAATCTATGTTCCTTTGGTGTTCTTTTTGTGGAATCTGAGTTGCCACTCGAGCATTTTTTTGATGTCTTTGTTCGAATTTGATCTGAATGGACTTTTTTCTTCTCATCCATTCTACTCTGAATCGACTATCTGATGTCGGATAGATTTTTCAATGTCGCAGGTGAACAGTAAGTGCGAACAAAAGGGGGGTTTTCTCTCTGGAGGTTGTTGGTGTTCATCCTTTTTGGTGGAGATCTGCTTTTGTTCCTCGGTGGTGACCACTTCTCCTCTTTTTATATATATTTGTATGACCTTTTATCTAGATTTAACTATCTTATGTTCATGTTATTATTTACGCATTTTCCTCCTGGCAGTAAGCCAACAAATTGGATCCAATATATTTTGTAATCTATGGGTCTGAAATCCAGGTTATTTGTCAGTAATGAAGTAGATATCATGGTAGTTATCAACATTCATACATTGTAGTCATCAAGGTGCTTTCTATACTGCTTTTGTTTGATGTTCTTCACCGTCAGTTATTTGAGTTTTTTATATTATGAGACGAACAACAGTTATCATAGGTTTTGTAGACTAACTATGAACTTTTGTTGTATGTAGTTATCAACTGCATCTCTGGTTTGTCTGCACCTTCTTTTTGGTTTTTCATGTATATGTGTGACATTTTCTAGATTAACTATCTTTATGTTCATGCTTTTTATTACGCATCAACTTGTAGCACGAAGCCAACAAATGTGATCCAATATAATTGTAATATGTGCGCGTAGACAGCTGGTAGTCTGTCAGCACCACGGTAGATATCATAGTAATTATCAACATTCATATATTGTAGTTATCAAGGTGCTTTATCTACTGCTCGTTGTGTCCTTCACTATCAGTTATCAACATTCGTATAATTTGATTAGTGCTTTTGTACATTTTAGGGGAGTGAAATTCAGTATGTTTACTTCTGTGACTGAAGATACGAGGGTTCAGGTGTCTAAGTTCCTTCTTAGTAAACTAGGACTTACTGCTGGTTCAGTTACCAACCTATTTGTTGTCAAGAACCTTTCCTGTTTTGAGCATGCTGGAGTCTTCAAGTGTCTCCATGTCATCAACAAGCTGGTTGGCACAGAGTTTGATTTCATAGTTAATCAAAGCCGCCAGTGTGAAGTATTTGTTAGGTGCACGACCCCTGTTGCGTTTGCGAAGCTTCACGATGTGCTTCCTTTAACCTTTAAGTTTGATGAAGCTCGCGTGAAGATTTGCAAGGTTACCTTCCTTGAAACACTTCCAGAAGATGAAGACATTTTCCTCAAGGAACCAGCTAAGACCTTTTCAGCCAGCATGGAGAATCGTAGTATTACTCAGCAGAAGCTTCTAGGGTATCCTGTTGGGTACTATGATGTAAGACTTTACATGGAGTCCGAGGAGAACATCAGAATGACGAACACCACGATGAAGATTCTCGGTGTTTCTGAGGGTTCCCAAGAGGGTCTAGTTAGAGTGAACCTAAAATATCTGCTTTGAGCTCAGTACATTGCCCATGCATACTCTATTGTGAATCCCCAGAGCTTGTCAAGCTTGCTGTTAACTACAACTCCAAGCTTTACATGAAGTTCAAGATCCCAATGATAGCTGAGGTGATGACCAAGAGCCACTACTTTGTTGATAGATTTATGATCAAGTTCTACTCAGTCAAGACAGTCAAGAAGTGTTCATTCATGGAAGATATTGGCAGGAAATGTCCAGTATACAGTAGGCTCAAGAATGAAGACCACTTCGAAGACCACTTTCAGTCTGCTTGATTGATAGGGAATAGAGTGCTTTTCTAAGTGTTTTAGAAGCACGGTATGAAGTCTATGTAATGTGGTGTTTGTATCAAGGCTTAGAGCCCTTGATGTTGATTGTCTACTCTATCATTATGTTGAATATTTTATGTGTCTAGCTGGTTTGATGAACCCTATTTTTAATGCTGCTTTTCGTCGTGTGTATGTATGCTATTTTTGTATTATGTAAGTTTGTGTTGGTGATGTGTGTGTGTGCTGCCATGTTTCATGCACATGTGTGACAAATATGAGTGTTACTTCCTTTTCTATCTTTTTTGTTTATTCGTTCATGATTTTTAAATTGTGATTTTCTTTTTTCGTAAACTATTATTTTTGTTTATAATTGTCTAACATACAATATCTTATTCTTTTTAACCTATCATTTTTTTCTGTTTTTGCCAGGGTATGTCGTACATCGTTAAGATGAGGAGACCATCAGTTACTCGTCATGTTATGAGTACCCTTGGAGAGTATCCTGGAAAAGTGCATGATCTTTACCTTTTCCATGTGATGGATTTTCGGCTTGATGGTATATTCATTTGTCTTGCACTAGCAAAGAAGCTGCTGACTAGGGAATTTCAGTACACTTTTAACCATGGCAGCAAAACCAAAGTGTTCTCTTCTAGCTGCTTCTGAATTTAAGTACATGCTGAATCACTGTCATATCAAGATCATCAAGACAGAAGAGATTCACTACAAGCCATTTTCCAAGGATTACTCTCTCAACAAACCACTGTCGATATTCCCTTGTTTGTACGATCATCTCTCAGTTGAAAGGATGACTCAGTTATCTTATCCTGTTGGTTTTTCTAACCAAGGTGATAACATTGATGCTTTTTGCAACACAAGAATGTCAGCGACGACCATGAGTCTACTGGGTATATCTGAAGGAGTGCAATCTGGTCTTCTCAATGTCATCGTCAAGTACTTCGTTCAACCTTCAACCATTGGACTTGCACTTGAAGTCATCTCTTCAGACTTTGAATTCAAGTCTGCCATTGACTAGAATGGAACTTTTTACATGAAGTTCAAGAAGCCCGAGCAAGCGGAAGCTGTTGCTACGAGGCATTACTTCATTGGAGGCAAAATGATCAAGTTTTACTATGTGAAGACTGTCGAACAGTTGGATGAAGAAACTGAAAAGGGCAAACTGCCTTTCTCCAAGAAGCATCATACCGATGATTTCTATGAGCTTTTCTAGTCGATCTATGAACGTGTAGTTATGCTTTCGTGTCGTTAGTTATCTCCAGTCATTGTTTTGTTTCAAAAACTTGTTATGTAATAAGTGGGTAGCAAGAACTTTACATGTTTATTCTTCAGTGCTCTCTTTTGCTTTATCTTATCTGCAGTCAGTATGTTATTTTTGTCTTGAACATTTATGATGTAATAAGTTTGTAGCAAGATCGGCTATGTTCTTTTTTCACCTTCTTTTACTGTTTTGGTATCTCTTTTTATATGAGTGGTTAAAGTTTCTTCACTTGTACCCTTTCATCTGACTTTTTTTGTCATTTGCCCTGTTTGTATTCAGATTTTCTATTTTCTACTGGATGTCCAAAATAATGTCTAGCTTGCCGTCTATTTTTACAAGCAGTTATGAATATATTATCATTGTTCATGATGCCGGCATCTAGTCTATATTTTTATTCTTTTATTTTTTACAATGGTTTTCTTTAAATGGTTTTTCCATAGTCGACATATCAAATGGTTTTCTTTTTCATAAGGCATCAGTACTCATACTTTAGTTTGTAATAGTTATCAAGCGTGACTATATTTAGTTACCAACGTTGGACGAATGTATTTACCAACACTGTGCATTACAGACATTTCTTTTTGTACGTCCTCTTTTTTTATTAGCTTATAAAATATAAATGTTGGATATTTTTTAATGCAACAAGGGACTATTTATCAACCCACCTATTCAGTTTTCATCAATAGGTTAATCAATGTTTTACCAACCCTCTTTTCCTTTTTATCGTGTGGTATTTTCTTATTGGGCCGTCTCTTCATGTCCGGTCCAGTCCAGTCCAGCCCAGTTATAAGTATGCTTGTTCTCCTCGCCCCCACACCTCCAGTATCCCATTTATAGTTCTCCTCGCCCGAGAAGTGGGAGGACGGTTGAGAGCAAGCGGAAAGATAACTCTGGTGTAGATTCAATCTCAAATCTTCCCCCATCAACTCGTGTTTCGATCTATATTTCTTCTTACTCTCTTTCGCATTTCTGTCTAGTTGCTTTTGTAGCATTTCTCAAGTTTTCAGGGTTTTTTCCTTGGTGGAGAAACTAATCTATGTCTCTCTGGTGTTCTTTCTTTTGTGGAATCCAAGTTGCCACTCGAGCATTTTTTGATGTCTTTTGTTCGAATTTCATCCGAATCGACTGTCTTCTTCTCATCCATTCTACTCTGAATCGACTATCTGATGCCGGATAAATTTTTTCATTTCGCAGGTGAACAGTAAGTGCGAACAAAATATGGGTTTTCTCTCTAGAGAATTTGTTGGTGTTCATCTATTTTTTGTTGGAGATATGCTTTTTTGTGTCTCGGTGGTGAGCACTTCTACTCTGTTTTTATATATTTGTATGACCTTTTTTATCTAGATTTAACTATATTATGTTCATGTTTTTATTATGCATTTTTGTTTCTAGCAGTAAGTCAAGAAATGAGATCCAATATATTTTTGTAATATATGAGTCTGAAATCCAGGTTATTTGTCAGCAACAAAGTAGATATCATGATAGTTATCAACATTCATATATTGTAGTCATCAAGTTGCTTTTTTATATAATGCCCGTTGATGTTCTTCACCATCAGTTATTGGGTTATTTTTATTTTGAGACGCACAATAGTTATCATAGGTTTTTTTGTAGATTAACTATGAACTTTGCTGCATTTAGCTATCAATTTTCATATCTGGTTGCCTGCTCCTTCTTTTTTTTGTTATACTTGGCTATGTATGACATTTTTCTAGATTAAATATCTTTTATGTTCATGTTTTATTACACATTATTTTGCCTAGAAGTAAGCCAACAAATGCGATCCAATATATTTTGTTTACAGGGCAGTTCCCACCGAGTCATTTCCCATGTCGTTCCTTCTCCTCTTTTTCTCCACTGACCTCTTTTGTCTTCCTATCGTAATGGATTAGGAAGGCAAGGTTAGCAATCACAGCTGTGAGATGGATCAGGAAGAGGAGGTTAGCAATCACAGTCGTGACATGGATCAGGAAGAGGAGGTTAGCAGTCACAACAGTGACATTTATCAGGAAGCGGAGGTTAGGAGTCACAACACAAAAATCCGTAAGATTGTTGCACATACAGCCGAGATTGAGGTTGTCTACAACGATGACAACCAGAAAGTAGCCGAGATTGTGGACATGTACGAGCAGTGGCTTAGCAAGGATGAATACAAGTTCGTGGGCCTCGACTTCGAGTACTGCGACCCGCAATACGAAGGTGACTATCGTACCGCTGTTGTTCAACTGTCGATGAAGAATCATGTATTGGTCTACCAATGGTCAAGGTATGTAGATCCATTTCTTTTTTTACAGTAGTGGTTTTACATTTTGTTGTTTAATATGGATATATGTTTTTCTTTAAAGTATGATAGTTCAACTTGCATTTTGTGTGTGTTCTAATCTGTTTTTGTGAAAGCAAATGTTTCATAACTTATGTCATTTTAGATCCAATGATTTAATTCTACTTTTGTTTTATTTTGCTGATGATACTTCAACTACCATTTTTTATGTGTTCTAATCAGTGGTGAAAGCAGATTTTTCATATCTTATACCATTTTTTAGATCCTATTATTAATGCTAGTTTTTTTGCCCTATTTTTTTTGGATCTCTTGTTCATGTAGCAGTAGCGACAAGTGGTGTCCGAAACTCATGGATTTCCTACGCAGTGGTGTACATTTTGCTAGCGTTGATATAAGGAATGACAAAATAGCAATCAAGCAAAGTTAGAATATTGACATACCAAGTTAGTACCACATTGATCTGCATGACTTGTTCAAGCTCAATCGTGACAGGACTGGGATGGCTGACATGGCAGCCAGCTTGATAGACATTAGCTACAAAGGAATGAAGAAAGAATTCCCAGCTATCCAGCACAAGTTCCGGAAGAAGAATCCGCTTGATGAAATTAATCTTGAGTATGAAACCAGAGATGGTTTTGTGGCGTATGAACTGTACCGTATAATTCTTAAGGTCAACTATGGACAGCGCCACCTGCTACCTCCGCTGGCAACACCAACAGCAGTTCAACCCGCTTCAACGAGCGACATAAATGCTTCTTCATCAAGCAGCAGCAAAGGAAAAGAATTGGCTGGCAGCAAGCGCTCCAGGGGTGATGAAGGGTGGACTTACACGCGCATCACCGATGGACATGAAAATTGGAGTGCCGTCGCGTGGGGGTTTTCTACTTATGATCTGACAAGCCCTTATCGTTTTCCTCGGGACCCTTGGGCCAACTGGCCGGAGGAGAAGAAGCCGAAGTTAGGGTGGAGTGGAGATGCCACAAACACACCCTGAAATAGCGCCATGTTTTATCGTGAAGTGTATATGTTGTAGGTTCTGTTTTTGTTTGTCAATGGGTTGAACTACTTTTCTGTAATGACTATCAGACCAATTTGTTTGTCAATGGAACCTATTGATCAACCCTCCCGTTCACTTTTCATCAACTAGTAACTCAATGTTTTACCAACCCTTTTTCCTTGTTACCTCCTTATTTTTCATTATAGAAATTTTGGTCCTTTCTTTTTTAAGGGAACAAGGGAACCTATTTATCAACACACCCATTCACTTTTAATCAACAGGCAACTCGTTGTTTTACCAACACTTTTTCTTTGTTACCTCATTCTTTTGTAAGGGAACAAGGTAATCTATTTATCAACTCACTGATTCACTTTTCATCAACAAGGTAAATCATTGTTTTGACCAACCCTTTTTCTTGTTACCTCATTCTTTTTATTATAGGAATTTTTGGTCCCTTGTATTTATCAACCCACCCATTCACTCTTCATCAACAGGTAACTCAATGTTCTGCCAACCCCTTTTTCTTATTACCTCATTCTTTTTTATTATAGAATTTTTAGTCCTTTGTTTTTTAAGGGAACAAGGGAACCTACTTATCAACCCAACCATTCACTCTTCATCAACAGGAAACTCAATGTTTCACCAACACCTTTTCTTGTTACCTTCTTTTTTTATAGCAAATTTGGTCCTTTGTTTTTTAAGGGAACAAGGGAATCTTTTTATCAGCCCACCCATTCACTATTCAACAATAGGTAACTCAGTGTTTTACCAACGCTTTTTCTTTTGTTACCTCCTTCTTTTTCATTATATGAATTTTGGGCCATACTTTTTTAAGGGAACAAGGGAACCTTTTTTGATCAACCCTCCTGTTCACTTTTCATGAAGTAGCAACTCAATGTTTTACCAACCGTTTTTTCTTTGTTACCTCCTTCTTTTTATTTATATGAAATTTGGGCCTTTTATTTTTTTAAGGGAACCAAGGAAACAATAAATATCAACTCACCCATTCATTATTCATCAATAGGTAACTCAATGTTTTATCAATCCATTTTCCTTCTTAGCTCCATCTTTTTTTATTATATGAAATTTGGTCCTTTGTTTTCTTAAGGGAAAAAGGGAACCTACTTATCAACCCTCCCATTCACTCTTCATCAACAGGTAACCCAAAATTTTACCAACCCATTTTCTCTTTGTTACGTCCTTCTTTTCTTATGGAAAAGTTGGTCCTTTATTTCCTTAAGGGAGAAAGGTAACCTATTTATCAACCCTCCCATTCACTCTTCATCAACAGGTAACCCAATGTTTTACCAACCCATTTTCTCTTTGTTACGTCCTTCTTTTCTTATAGAAAAGTTGGTCATTCGTTTCCTTAAGGGAAGAAGGTATCCTATTTATCAACCCTCCCGTTCACTCTTCATCAACAGGTAACTCAATGTTTTGCCAACCCATTTTTTTATTACCTCATTCTTTTTTATTATAGAAATTTTAGTCCTTTGTTTTTCTAAGGGAACAAGTGTAATGTCCCAGGTTTAGAGACGATCGAGGGATAGAATTTAGAAAGGGATGTGCATTGCATCGTAAATTCTGGGGAAATTTCGCGCTTTTAAAACAAAACTGCATCGAAGGGGGACAAATTTCTCTCTCGACACCTTACAGGGTTAGGGTTTCGAGAGTGCGACAAACTTGTATCTCACTTAACTAACTTAGGGTTTTAAGAAGAGAGGAGAGTTAGTGCATTACAATTTAAGTTGCATGATTGAATTCAAACACTTAACTAACTTAGGGTTTGAAGTTACATGTTTTATACATACTTTATGTCATATTTATGCATTTTCCGTCACTAACCTATTAACGAGATGCCGAAGAGCCAGTTGCTGTTTTTTGCTGTTTTTGGTTTCAGAAATCCTAGTAAGGAAATATTCTCAGAATTGGACGAAATCAACGCCCAGGATCTTATTTTTCCACGAAGCTTCCAGAAGTCTGAAAGGGAAACGAAGTGGGGCGACGAGGCGGCGACACGCCAGGGCGGCGCGGCCCACCTCCTGGCCGCGCGGCCCTAGCGTGTGGGGCCCTCGTGGCGCCCCCTGACCTACCCTTCCGCCTACTTAAGCCTTCGTCGATAATAACTCCAGTACCGAGAGCCACGATACGGGAAAACCTTCCAGAGATGCCACCGCCGCCAATCCCATCTCGGGGGATTCAGGAGATCGCCTCCGGCACCCTGCCGGAGAGGGGAATCATCTCCCGGAGGACTCTTCACCACCATGGTTGCCTCCGGAGTGATGTGTGAGTAGTTCACCCCTGGACTATGGGTCCATAGCAGTAGCTAGATGGTCGTCTTCTCCTCATTGTGCTATCATTGTTGGATATTGTGAGCTGCCTAACATGATCAAGATCATCTATCTGTAATGCTACATGTTGCGTTTGTTGGGATCCGATGAATACTGAATGCTATGTTATGTTGATTATCAATCTATCATATATGTGTTGTTTAAGATCTTGCATGCTCTCCGTTATTAGTAGAGGCTCTGGCCAAGTCGTTACTTGTAACTCCAAGAGGGAGTATTTATGCTCGATAGTGGGTTCATGCCTCCATTAAATCTGGGACAAAGGATGTGAGAAAGTTCTAAGGTTGTGGATGTGCTGTTGCCACTAGGGATAAAACATCAATGCTATGTCTAAGGATGTATTTGTTGATTACATTACGCACCATACTTAATGCAATTGTCTGTTGTTTGCAACTTAATACTGGAAGGGGTTCGGATGATAACCTGAAGGTGGACTTTTTAGGCATAGATGCATGCTGGATAGCGGTCTATGTACTTTGTCGTAATGCCCAATTAAATCTCACACTACTCATCATAACATGTATGTGGATTGTCATGCCATCTTTATTTGTCAATTGCCCAACTGTAATTTGTTCACCCAACATGCTATATCTTATCGGAGAGACACCACTAGTGAACTGTGGACCCCGGTCCATTCTTTTACATCTAATACAATCTACTGCATTACTCGTTCTACTGTTTTATGCAAACATCATCATCCACACTATACATCTAATCCTTTGTTACAGCAAGCCGGTGAGATTGACAACCTCACTGTCACGTTGGGGCAAAGTAATTTGGTTGTGTTGTGCAGGTTCCACGTTGGCGCCGGAATCCCTGGTGTTGCGCCGCACTACACTCCGCCGCCATCAACCTTCAACGTGCTTCTTGACTCCTACTGGTTCGATAAACCTTGGTTTCTTAATGAGGGAAACTTACTGTTGTACGCATCACACCTTCCACTTGGGGTTCCCAACGGTCGCGTGCTGTACGCGTGGCACACGCCGAGAGGGAAGCCACATGGGAAAAGGAAGAAGACCTGAGGAAAACATACCCCGAACTGTTCAGGTATTACAACCACAACTTTGGGACGAAGTTTTCTTTGAGGGGGAAAGGTTGTAATGTCCCAGGTTTAGAGACGATCGAGGGGTAGAATTTAGAAAGGGATGTGCATTGCATCGTAAATTCTGGGGAAATTTTGCGCTTTTAAAACAAAACTGCATCGAAGGGGGACAAGTTTCTCTCTTGACACCTTACAGGGTTAGGGTTTCGAGAGTGGGACAAACTTGTATCTCACTTAACTAACTTAGGGTTTTGAGAAGAGAGGAGAGTTAGTGCATTACAACTTAAGTTGCATGATTGAATTCAAACACAAGTTGAATTTGAATGTCAAATTCAAACCCATATGAATATCTCATAATTCAATATTGAGTTAATTCTTTAAACAAATGATAAATAATACTCCCTCCGTTCCTTTATATAGTGTCTATAGATTTTTGGCATTTGTTTCATAATATAAGGTTGTAGCTTAGCTTTTTTTCAATTACCCCTCCCTGTTCAGCTCCCAAATTGTTCAGCTCCCAAAAATTGTTATGGTGAGTTAGAAAGATATGTATTTACCAAATTTTACATTGATCTTAAATTGTTCAGCAAGGGGTCTTGTGTAAAAAATACTCTTGCGCTAATTTCCGTGCCAAAAAACAATAGGCACTATAGAATGGAATAGAGGGAGTAAAGAATATGAACAATACAAATATTAAGTAAAGCTCATTAGAGAAAATTGGAGCTTTATTGATAATCACACATGATACATTGTCATTACAATATTCAAAATTGAAATAAGAAATGTTACAACACATTACATAAATTGAATAAAAGGAAAAAGAAAAAGAAAGATTACAACTTAATGAAATTTCCTAAACTACAAGTTGATCTTCATGAAATCCTTGACCAAGATGATCTTGCACTTCATCTTGATCATCTCCAAGTCCCTGCAAACACACAAAGAAGAAAAACAAGTTATGCCAAGTGGCAAAGCCACTTGGCAGATTAGAAAAGAAGTGAATATGGTGGATAATACCACAGCTCTGCCGAGCTGATCCTCTCACCAGCCCAAGTCCCAAGCACACACACACACACAGGCTGCTCACACAGCTAGTGTGCATGCACAACAGCAAGCTATTGTGTGTGCATGCATCACAGCACACACACACAGCCAGAGAGTCACCAACAGGTTGCCAGGCCTTGTTGTCGACCAGAGAAGAATGAGCAAACCACATAAAAGCTTTTCACAACAAACCCTAGTCATTCATCGACAAGGAGCAGCTGGGTAAGATCACCAAGAACACAAGAACACAAGAACAGGAAGAACAACCACTGCTGTTCAACCTGCTCAAACAGCCACAGAACTTAATCAAGCACCACAAGCTTGCAAGGAGGAGCAGGGCAAGCAAACCAAGCATCACAGAAGAAATCCTCTACACCAACACCAAATTCTAGGAGCTGGAGTGAGGTATACCCAGATGAACATGAGCAAACCATGGTTTTGCTCATAATTAAGCATGTGCATATGTCACAGAAGCAAAAAAGGGTAGAAACCCTGTTTGTGTCATCATCTGGCTACAAAGTCAGTTGGTGCAAACAAATATGGGAGAAACTAATAGGAAATGAACCAAGGGAACACTGGTTATGCCAGATCAGTGGCATAACCAAGGAAATCCAACAAGGATGCACACCTATCTGGCCAGCCCAAGTTAACCAGCACCCACAACCAGTACACCATCAGACAGATAGACCATGTGTGTCTATTTCTGTTTGTCATCATCAAAAGCTACTGAAAATTCCCTCAGGAATCAAACAGATAGCATGAGAAAGCCACAACAAAGCCACAGAGAGGGGGAGCTACCCATGACAGCATCAAAGAGCTGTCAGGGTCACCTCAACCCACAGCCAACACCTTAAGCCACCACATCATCACCCAATAGGGTTCAGTAGTGGGCTAGGGTACCCAACCAGTGGTTGGCATCCATCTAGCCTTACCAAATTCATTGAAATGATCATTACTGCAAGCAGTTCACACCATTTATCCATTTAACAAAGCAAGATAATACAGATAAATGAACTACACAAGTAATCAAAGCACCAGCACCTTGCATATGATCCAAGGGATCACTGCAAGCATCAGCTGATGCTTGAGCAAGCACCAGCACACACCAGCACATGTATGTGTGTCACACAGACACCAAAGAGAGCAGAAGTGAGGCACAAACATGAAACATCATCTTTCACAAGCAACTGCTGATCAGATGATCATCAGAGACTTGCTAACACATGACAGAGCATGCTATAGCTCAATCTAGCACCAATACATGAAACTTATGAGCTAATCAGTCACAGTACATGAACAATTTCATTACAGATAATCAAATAAGCTATATGCAATTGTATCCAGAAGCACACCATCAAGAGATGGAGCTGTCTAGTCAACAGCTGTGCTCAATTGAGCATTTCCAAGATTCACAGCCCTACACACCACTCACTAGGGCACTGGCTCTTGCAAATTTGCAAGAATTACACACAGTCATCAAGCCAGGGCAAGATAATTGAATACACTTGAGTGTCTAGCAAGAGTAATGACAAGAACAGAGGCACAGGGAAAGAATCAAGCAAGAAATGCCAGCTTAAACAAGCACATGGCTTAGGAACATTGCACAGAACCATGCACAACAAAGATAGCAATAATTAAGCATAGCTATTAGGCAGAGTAGGGCAGCACCGCAGCTAGGATCCATGGCAGATGCACAACAGCACAGCAACACAACACAGCAGCACACGCGCAAGCTAGCAAGGCGCAGCAACAGCGCATCAGCACGGCAAGCATCTCCACATGGAGAAGCAGGCCAGTGGCCGAGCAAGACGAAGAGGAGGAGGAGAGAAGAGAGTAGAGCAGAGAGGGAGAGAAGGAGGCGATGGAGTACTCACAGGTGAGGCTGAACGAAGGACGCGGCCATGGCGGCCACGGCGGCACACGCCGGGGGCACGACAGCGCCAGGCCAAGCCAGGCCACGACAGCGCCGCAGCAACCAGCAACCACGGCGAGGCACATAGCCGCGCCACGGCGCCAGGAGCATCGGCGGCGGTGAAATCGCCGCGGCACACCACGGTAGGCGAGCAGATGCGTTGCGGGCGAGTCGAGGAGGCAGCGAGCGTCAGATCGACGCTGATCATCAGGTCCGCCGTCGAGAGGCGGTCCAGATCCGCACCACCTTGTCGCCGGTGACGGCCAGAGGCGGCGGGATTTAATCGGCGACGGCGAGGGCGATTTCCATGTCGCCAGAGCTCAGGGGATTAGGGTTTTGCGAGGGAGAGAAGAGGAAGTGAGGGCGACCGAGTGGGCCGGACCAGGCCAGCGGGGTTGAGCCCAACCCACTCGGGTTCACCCTGACAGGTAGGCCCGAGGGCATTTTTGGAAATTCATAAATGCCCATTTAAGTAAAATATTTCACATAATTTTATAAAATAAATATATCTCTAAAAAATATTTAAAAATATGAAAACCTCTCAGGATAAAATTCTCTATCATAATAAAATATGAAATGGAATTTTTGAAGACAAACATTATTAAGTCCTAATTTGATGATTAAAATAATCATTTAATCACACTTTATATTTTCAATAATGAAAATAAGTCCATTAATGCTTTTGGACTTTAAAAACACCTTGACAACATTTCAAGGTTGTATTTTACCCTAAACAGAGTATCCCTAAATCATTCTTAGTATTAACTTCTCACATGAAATGATAAAAACACCGGAAGGGGGAAACAACCCTAAAAGCTGAATCATGCATAATTGCTTCTTTAACCATTGCCCTTATCGGACAATGATGCTATTTTTCAGGAACAGAGGACAAGGGTCAGTCCACACCATCCAACTGCAACACTTTGCAGTGTTCAGGCAAGTTCATCACTTGCTCATGTCATTCGAGTATTTTTACCAAATTACTTGCAAAGTACTATGTTTATCACTATTGCATAAAAAGCAAAACCACTATTTTCATAACTATGAATATGACTAAGTGGTGGGCAATGGAACCATGGATTGTGTTGATATGGTGGAGGTTCCATTGCAAGGGTTTATATCCATCTAGGATTAAACAACAAATGTCGTCCAGTGATTCTTGTGCCGTAATACCCGTGTTAACCATAAGATCCGGAGTGGGACGGAGTAGTCAAAAGTGTTTCCACCTCTCGTTCATCAACGGATGCGCTTTACCATAGTACACTTGTAATCCAAGGGGGCAAGCGGTGAGGCTGGGGAGTCCTAAGTCCCCACAGCATTGTCCGTAGTACACTTGTCGCCCGAAGGAGCAAGCGGTGAGGCTGGGGAGTCCTAAGTCCCCACGGTATTGCGGTCTATGATGGGTTGCAGCTACCGGCGAAGGAGTTTGGTTCGATCCCAGACTATCATCGTGGTCGGGGTCCATCCTTAATTGGTGTAAGAGGACCGGCGAGGACCCAGGGTCGGGGCATGCAACAAAGAGTGGGTGTTCGAGGCAGCGGAGGAATATGATTGGCTAGACCTTATACCGGGCCTCACACCGAAGGAAGTTTGGACGGGAAAGCTGCCCGGTTGGCACCAAGGTTAAGATCTCTTATGGGTAAAGCAACACACCTCTGCAGAGTGTAATGAATCGTGACCTGTCACTCCATGTTCCAGGATTTGGAACTGCGAACGCTGCCGGAAAGGAACTCCATGAAGTTCTAGTAAACCGGTGAAGGCTGACGGACATAGTTCTTTGGAATAAAAGCAACCTCTTGAAGAAATGTTTATCAAAACCTGCATTGGTATTAGACTTTCTGGTCTAATATCGTAGCTAGTGCATTAAACACCTCTTTTCTATAATGAACTTGTTGAGTACGCTCGTACTCATACCACTCTTAAATCCCCTGCTTAGATTGTCTGAATCATCTGGAGGAGGACAACAACGACCCTGAAGGAGCCGAAGTCATTGGCTATGAAGAACCAGACCTCTCTGGAGGTGTTGAAGGTGTAGACTACCTCATAGTCTACGGAACCGGGGAGGGTTCCGGAGGAGAGCACGTGTAGACCTACCAAGTAGTAGTAGTATCCGAGCAGTACGAACTCTTAGTACTTAACTGCTCGAAGAGAATAAATGTATAACCTAGTAAGACTCTTATATTGTAAGCTAAGTTGGGTTCACCTCGAAACCAGGAGTATTCCTCTTAGGACCCAAGAGGAGCTCCGAGATGAGATGTACATGTTGCTTGTGATAATAAATGAATGAGTTATGGACCTGCTATGTTCTGTTGTACTACTCTGAGGGATGTAATATTTGCGGATTGGTACTTCGTGAATGTTATATCAACGACTGGCATACTACAACATGCAGTGGTATGCAGGGTCACCACAATTGGTATCAGAGCAAAAGCTTTGACCTTAGGTTGGAACCTAGTAAATGGGACAGAACGTTAGGAGTCAAATAGGATTATTAAAGAATTCTCTAAAAATATGGTGTATATTCACTTGAGAATAAAACAATCATATCTTTTAGTGCGATAATTCTTTATTATCTCTATTATGATGCATCATTACTAATATTATATTCTTTCTATTCTACAGCCAACTATGGCAAGTTCACGTTCGGGACGTAACGTGAAAGTAATGGAGTCAACATTGAGTGACTATGACGGAGGACTCGCGAACATTCTTCGTGCCATGTTACTTGAATTTGGGTGTGATCCCCAGATCCAAGTAATGAAATACATGTACTATGACGGTACTGTAGGGATTCGTTGCATAGAAAACAAAAATTTTCCTACCGCGAACACGCAATCCAAGCCAAGATGCAATCTAGAAGACGGTAGCAACGAGGGGATTATCGAGTCTCACCCTTGAAGAGATTCCAAAGCCTACAAGATGAGGATCTTGTTGCTGCGGTAGACGTTCACTTGCCGCTTGCAAAAGCGCGTAGAAGATCTTGATCACGGCGCCACGAACGGGCAGCACCTCCGTACTCGGTCACACGTTCGGTTGTTGATGAAGACGACGTCCACCTCCCCGTTCCAGCGGGCAGCGGAAGTAGTAGCTCCTCTTGAATCCGACAGCACGACGACGTGGTGTCGGTGGTGGTGGAGAAACCCGACGGAGCTTCGCTAAGCGTGCGGGAAGTGGAGGAGCGGGGCGGCTAGGGTTTGGGGAGAGGGGGGCGCCGACCACTTGAGGTGGTGCGGCCACCTTGTGCTTGTTGGGGTGGCCGGCCCCCTCCCCTTGGCCCTCATTATATAGGTGGAAGCCCCAAGTGTTGGACTACAAGTCTCCGAATAAGACCCGAACCCAAAACCTTCCATGTGATAGGGAAACCTACCCAAGGTGGGAATCCCACTTGGGGTGGGATTCCCCCCTTCCATGTGGGGGGTTGGCCGGCCCCCTTGGTGGAGACCAAGGTGGACTCCACCCTCCTAGGGTTGGCCGGCCATGGGAGGTGGAGTCCTTCCGGGACTCCGCCTTCCTTAGTGGTTTCTTCCGGACTTTTCTAGAACCTTCTAGAACCTTCCATAGAACCTTCCGGATCATTTTAAATATTATAAAATGACTTCCTATATATGAATCTTATTCTAGGACCATTAGGAACTCCTCGTGATGTCCGGGATCTCATCCGGGACTCCGAACAAATATTCGAACTCCATTCCATATTCAAGTTCTACCATTTCAACATCCAACTTTAAGTGTGTCACCCTACGGTTCGTGAACTATGCGGACATGGTTGAGTACTCACTCCGACCAATAACCAATAGCGGGATCTGGAGATCCATAATGGCTCCCACATATTCAACGATGACTTTAGTGATCGAATGAACCATTCACATACGATACCAATTCCCTTTGTCACGCGATATTTTACTTGTCCGAGGTTTGATCATCGGTATCACTCTTTACCTTGTTCAACCTCGTCTCCTGACAAGTACTCTTTACTCGTACCGTGGTATGTGGTCTCTTATGAACTCATTCATATGCTTGCAAGACATTAGACGACATTCCACCAAGAGGGCCCAGAGTATATCTATCCGTCATCGGGATGGACAAATCCCACTGTTGATTCATATGCCTCAACTCATACTTTCCGGATACTTAATCCCACCTTTATAACCACCCATTTACGCAGTGGTGTTTGATGTAATCAAAGTACCTTTCCGGTATAAGTGATTTACATGATCTCATGGTCATAAGGACTAGGTAACTATGTATCGAAAGCTTATAGCAAATAACTTTAATGACGTGATCTTATGCTACGCTTAATTGGGTGTGTCCATTACATCATTCATACAATGATATAACCTTGTTATTAATAACATCCAATGTTCATGATTATGAAACTAATCATCCATTAATCAACAAGCTAGTTAAGAGGCATACTAGGGACTCTTTGTTGTTTACATATCACACATGTATCAATGTTTCGGTTAATACAATTATAGCATGGTATATAAACATTTATCATAAACATAAAGATATATAATAACCACTTTATTATTGCCTCTAGGGCATATCTCCTTCAGTCTCCCACTTGCACTAGAGTCAATAATCTAGATTACATTGTAATATACCTAACACCCATGGCATTCTGGTGTTGGTCATGCTTTGCCCTAGGGAGAGCTTTAGTCAACGGATCTGCTACATTCAGAGCAGTATGTACTTTGCAAATCTTTACTTCTCCATCTTCGATGTACTCGCGAATCGAGTGATAACGCAGCTTGATATGCTTCAGCCTCTTGTGTGACCTTGGTTCTTGTGCATTGGCAATGGCACCCATGTTGTCACAGTATATGACTAGTGGGTCCAATGCACTAGGAACCACACCGAGCT
Source organism: Lolium perenne (assembly GCF_019359855.2). NCBI lineage: Eukaryota > Viridiplantae > Streptophyta > Magnoliopsida > Poales > Poaceae > Lolium > Lolium perenne. The sequence goes on from NC_067246.2 coordinate 138,040,841, forward strand.
CTACAATGAACCTCTTCATCCATACCGCTTCTGATGAAGCCCCTGAAGCCGCTATGTACTCTGATTCTGTTGAAGACTTCGCCACCGTGCACTGCTTCGAGCTTGCCCAGCTTACTGCAGCACCATTCAATATAAACACGTACCCCGACTGTGACTTAGAGTCATCAAGATCAGTGTTCCAACTTGCGTCGGCGTAACCGTTTACAACGTGCTCTTGGTCACCTCCATAACAAAGAAACATATCCTTAGTTCTTTTCAAGTACTTCAGGATATTCTTGACCGCTGTCCAGTGTTCCATTCCTGGATCACTTTGATATCTGCTAGTCAAACTAACAGCATGTGCTATATCCGGTCTAGTACATAGCATGGCATACATGATAGATCGTACTGCCGAGGCATAGGGGATATTACTCATCCTTTCTCTTTCTTCTGCCGTAGCCGGTCCTTGAGTCTTACTCAAGACCTTGCCTGGTAACATAGGTAAGAACCCTTTCTTACTTTCGTCCATTCTAAACTTCTTTAGAATCTTGTCCAGGTATGTACTCTATGATAGCCCTATTAGACGTCTTGATCTATCTCTATAAATCTTGATGCCTAATATATACGATGCTTCACCAAGGTCTTTCATTGAAAAACTATTATTCAAATAACCATTTACACTGCTTAATAGTTCTATATCATTCCCAATCAATAATATGTCATCTACATATAATATCAGGAATGCTACAGAGCTCCCACTCACTTTCTTGTAAATACAGGCCTCTCCATGACACTGTATAAACCCGAAGTCTTTGATCACCTTATCAAAGTGTCGGTTCTAACTTCTTGATGCTTGCTTCAGTCCATAGATTGAACGCTGAAGTTTGCATACTTTGTCAACATTTTTAGGATCGACAAAACCTTTGGGTTGTACCATATACAACTCTTCCTCAATGTCTCCATTAAGGAACGCCGTTTTGACATCCATCTGCCAAATATCATAATCAAAAAATGCAGCTATTGCTAACAAAATCCTCACAGATTTTAGCTTCGCTACAGGTGAAAAAGTCTCATCGTAGTCAACTCCTTGAATTTGTCGGAAACCCTTTGCGACAAGTCGAGCTTTATAGACAGTAATATTACCATCAGCATCTGTTTTTCTCTTGAAGATCCATTTATTCTCGACAGCCTTGCGGCTATCAGGTAAGTCTACCAAAGTTCACACTTTGTTATCATACATGGATCCCATTTCGGATTTCATGGCTTTTTGCCATTTGTTGGAATCTGGGCTCATCATCGCTTCTTCATACGTCGCAGGGTCCTCATCATTGTTATCCACAATCATGACATTTAGACAAGGATCATACCAATCAGGAGTGGCACGTTCCCTTGTCGATCTGCGAGGTTCAGTAGTTTCCTCGTTCGAAGTTTCATGATCATTATCATTAGCTTCCTCTGTTGTCGGTGTAGGCGGTACAGGTACAACTTCCGATACTGCGCTACTCTGATCAACGAGTACAGATTCATCAATCTCATCGAGTTCTACTTTTCTTCCAGTCACTTCTTTAGTGAGAAATTCTTTCTCAAGAAAGGTTCCATTCTTAGCAACAAAGATTTTGCCTTCGGATCTGTGATAGAAAGTGTACCCTATAGTTTCCTTAGGGTATCCTATGAAGACGCATTTCTCCGCTTTGGGTTCTAGCTTGTCCGGTTGTAACATTTTTACATAGGCTTCGCAACCCCAAACTTTAAGGAACGACAGCTTAGGTTTCTTATTAAACCATAATTCATACGGTGTCGTTTCTACGGATTTTGATGGTGCTCTATTTAAAGTGAATGTGGCTGTCTCTAATGCATAACTCCAAAATGATAACGGCAAATCAGTAAGAGACATCATAGAACGAACCATATCTAAGAGAGTTCGATTACGACGTTCGGACACACCGTTTCGTTGTGGTGTTCCCGGCGGTGTCAATTGTGAAAGTATTCCGCATTTCTTTAAATGCATGCCAAACTCATAACTCAGATATTCACCTCCGCGATCGGATCGTAGAAATTTAATCTTCTTGTTACGTTGATTTTCTACTTCACTTTGAAATTCCTTAAACTTCTCGAAAGTTTCGGATTTATGTTTCATGAAATAGATATACCCATATCTACTCAGATCATCTGTGAATGTTAGAACATAACGATAACCACCGCGCGATGCTACACTCATTGGTCCGCACACATCGGTATGTATGATTTCCAATAAGTCAGTAGCTCGCTCCATCATACCAGAAAATGGAGTCTTAGTCATTTTTTCCATTAGACATGCTTCGCATCTATCAAGTGACTCAAAGTCAAGTGATTCCATCGGTATGGAGTTTCTTCATGCGTTTCACTCCAATATGACCAAGACGACAGTGCCACATATAAGTAGAATTATCATTCAATTTAATTCGCTTAGCATCAATGTTATGTATATGCGTATCACTACTATCGAGATCTAAAAGAAATAAGCCATTCTTTTCAGGTGCTCAACCATAAAAGATATTATTCATAAAAATAGAACAACCATTATTCTCAGACTTGAATGAATAACCGTCTTGCATTAAACAAGATCCAGATATAATGTTCATGCTCAACGCGGGTACAAAATAACAATTATTTAGGCTTAAAACTAATCCCGAAGGTAGATGTAGAGGAAGTGTGCCGACAGCGATCACATCAACTTTGGATCCATTTCCAACGCGCATCGTCACTTCATCTTTCAATAGTCTTCGTTTATTCTTTAGTTCCTGTTTCGAGTTACAAATATGAGCAACCGAACCAGTATCAAATACCCAGGTACTAGAACGAGAACCAGTGAGATAAACATCTATAACATGTATATCAGATATACCTTCTTTCTTTTTCTTGACAAGGCCGCTCTTCAGATCAGCCAGATACTTGGAGCAATTACGCTTCCAGTGTCCCTTCTCCTTGCAGTAATAGCACTCAGCATCAGGCTTAGGGCCGCTCTTAGGTTTCATAGGAGGCGTGGCAGCTTTCTTGCCACCCTTCTTGAATTTTCCCTTAGACTTGCCCTGTTCCTTGAAACTGGTGGTCTTGTTGACCATCAACACTTGGTGCTCTTTCTTGATCTCAATCTCAGCAGCTTTTAGCATGCCAAAGAGTTCAGGTAACTCCTTGTTCATGTTCTGCATATTGTGGTTCATCACAAAGTTCTTGTAACTTGGTGGCAGTGATTGAAGGACACGATTAATCCCCAGTCTATTAGGAATCACTATTCCCAAGTCACTGAGTTTCTTCGCATGCCCGGTCATAACGAGCATGTGCTCACTAACGGAGCTGCCTTCTTCCATCATACAGCTGAAGAAGTGTTTCGATGCTTCATAGCATTCCACGGCCGCATGAGTCTCAAATATAGCTTTCAGCTCATTGACCAACTCATGAGGATCGTGGTGCTCAAAACGTTTTTGAAGATCGGCTTCCAGACTGCACAGGAGGGCACACTGAACTTGAGAGTACCGAGTTTTCCGAGTTGCGTAAACATTCTTTACTTCCTCGGTTTCAGTTTCTGCAGGAGGGTCACCTAGCGGTGCATCAAGCACAAATTGCAGATTTCCGCCAGCGAGGAAGATCCTCACATGACGGAACCAGTCGGTGAAGTTGCTACCGTTGCTCTTAAGCTTTTCTTTCTCTAGGAACTGGTTAAAATTGATTGGGGACGCCATCTCTACAACATATATTTGCAAAAGTTTAGACTAAGTTTATGACAAATTGAGTTCAAATTTTAATTCAACATAATTAAAAATCTAGGTGAACTCCCACTCAAAACAATATCCCTCGCATTGTCTTAGTGATCACACGAACCAAATCCACCACACCTAAGTCCGATCATCACGAGACAAGGTGTGATTTCAATGACGAACACTCAAAGTGTTCATCATATCAGCCATATGATTCATGCTCTACCTTTCGGTATCACGTGTTCCGAGACCATGTTTGTACATGCTAGGCTCGTCAAGGCCACCTTAGTATCCGCATGTGCAAAACTGTCTTGCACCCGTTGTATGCACTTGTTGATTCTATCACACCCGATCATCACAAGATGCTTCGAAACGACAAGTCTTGGCAACGGTGCTACTAAGGATGAACACTTTATTATCTTGAGATTTTAGTGAGGGATCATCTTACAATGCTACCGTCGCGATCTAAGCAAAATAAGATGCATAAAAGGATTAACATCACATGCAGTTCATATGTGATATGATATGGCCCTTTTTGTCTTTGCGCCTTTGATCTTCATCTCCAAAGCACGGGCATGATCTCCATCATCTTCGGGCATGATCTCCATCATCGTCGGCGTAGCGTTAAGGTCAATGGCGCCGTCTTCATGATTGTCCTCCATGTAGCATTTATTACAACTACTTTGAAATACTACTCAACATTAAATTTAAAGACAACCATAAGGCTCCTGCCGGTTGCCACAATACAATAATGATCATCTCATACATATTCATCATCACATTATGGCCATATCACATCACCAAACCCTGCAAAAACAAGTTAGACGTTTCTAATTTGGTTTGCATATTTTACGTGGTTTAGGGTTTTCGAGAGAGATCTAATCTACCTACGAACATGAACCACAACGTTGATACTAATGTTGTCAATAGAAGAGTAAATTTAATCTTCACTATAGTAGGAGAGACAGACACCCGCAAAGCCTCTTATGCAATACAAGTTGCATGTCGAACGAGGAACAAGTCTCATGAACGCGGTCATGTAAAGTTAGTCCGAGCCGCTTCATCCCACTATGCCACAAAGATGCAAAGTACTCAAACTAAAGATAACAAGAGCATCAACGCCCACAAAACCATTGTGTTCTACTCGTGCAACCATCTATGCATAGACACGGCTCTGATACCACTGTAGGGATTCGTTGCATAGAAAACAAAAAATTTCCTACCGCGAACACGCAATCCAAGCCAAGATGCAATCTAGAAGACGGTAGCAACGAGGGGATTATCGAGTCTCACCCTTGAAGAGATTCCAAAGCCTACAAGATGAGGCTCTTGTTGCTGCGGTAGACGTTCACTTGCCGCTTGCAAAAGCGCGTAGAAGATCTTGATCACGGCGCCACGAACGGGCAGCACCTCCGTACTCGGTCACACGTTCGGTTGTTGATGAAGACGACGTCCACCTCCCCGTTCCAGCGGGCAGCGGAAGTAGTAGCTCCTCTTGAATCCGACAGCACGACGGCGTGGTGTCGGTGGTGGTGGAGAAACCCAGCGGAGCTTCGCTAAGCGTGCGGGAAGTGGAGGAGCGGGGCGGCTAGGGTTTGGGGAGAGGGGGGCGCCGGCCACTTGAGGTGGTGCGGCCACCTTGTGCTTGTTGGGGTGGCCGGCCCCCTCCCCTTGGCCCTCATTATATAGGTGGAAGCCCCAAGTGTTGGACTACAAGTCTCCGAATAAGACCCGAACCCGAAACCTTCCATGTGATAGGGAAACCTACCCAAGGTGGGAATCCCACTTGGGGTGGGATTCCCCCCTTCCATGTGGGGGGTTGGCCGGCCCCCTTGGTGGAGACCAAGGTGGACTCCACCCTCCTAGGGTTGGCCGGCCATGGGAGGTGGAGTCCTTCCGGGACTCCTCCTTCCTTAGTGGTTTCTTCCGGACTTTTTTAGAACCTTCTAGAACCTTCCATAGAACCTTCCGGATCATTTTAAATCTTATAAAATGACTTCCTATATATGAATCTTATTCTCCGGACCATTCCGGAACTCCTCGTGATGTCCGGGATCTCATCCGGGACTCCGAACAAATATTCGAACTCCATTCCATATTCAAGTTCTACCATTTCAACATCCAACTTTAAGTGTGTCACCCTACGGTTCGTGAACTATGCGGACATGGTTGAGTACTCACTCCGACCAATAACCAATAGCGGGATCTGGAGATACATAATGGCTCCCACATATTCAACGATGACTTTAGTGATCGAATGAACCATTCACATACAATACCAATTCCCTTTGTCACGCGATATTTTACTTGTCCGAGGTTTGATCATCGGTATCACTCTATACCTTGTTCAACCTCGTCTCCTGACAAGTACTCTTTACTCGTACCGTGGTATGTGGTCTCTTATGAACTCATTCATATGCTTGCAAGACATTAGACGACATTCCACCGAGAGGGCCCAGAGTATATCTATCCGTCATCGGGATGGACAAATCCCACTGTTGATCCATATGCCTCAACTCATACTTTCCGGATACTTAATCCCACCTTTATAACCACCCATTTACGTAGTGGTGTTTGATGTAATCAAAGTACCTTTCCGGTATAAGTGATTTACATGATCTCATGGTCATAAGGACTAGGTAACTATGTATCGAAAGCTTATAGCAAATAACTTTAATGACGTGATCTTATGCTACGCTTAATTGGGTGTGTCCATTACATCATTCATACAATGATATAACCTTGTTATTAATAACATCCAATGTTCATGATTATGAAACTAATCATCCATTAATCAACAAGCTAGTTAAGAGGCATACTAGGGACTCTTTGTTGTTTACATATCACACATGTATCAATGTTTCGGTTAATACAATTATAGCATGGTATATAAACATTTATCATAAACATAAAGATATATAATAACCACTTTATTATTGCCTCTAGGGCATATCTCCTTCAGGTACAGTATTGGCGAAGTGTAGGGTAGGACTAAGACTTCCAGAATCCCTAGGAATGAGTATAGTGATGCCAGCAGGTGAGGCTAGAACTATCCAAACAGTCTACCACATAGCCATTATGAGAGCCATCGCTGATATTCGGGAACATAAGACGAAAGAGCTTATGGGTTCCGAATTCGCACACATTCCTCATATGGAGGAGGAAGATGATCCTATGCTCAACCACTTCAAGCTTGCAAAACGCAAACCAGCAGAAGCCGCTAAGTACATGGATAACAGCCGCAACTTACTGTCATTGTTCTTTTAGTTGAACCGACATCTGTCGGGTGCGATTGATACAATGTTAGAAGAGTTCACTAAGCCCAAGGAGGAGACTAAGGGAAAGGAACCAATGGAGAATGAGGTTCACACACCAGTTTATTCAGCTGGTGATTACATTAGTATTGACCATCCCGAACAACAAACCACACCCATTACACCTAGGTACTATCCTAGTAGTTCCCGTGGAGGATATGAGGGTGGAGAGGAATCCGGAAACCATCAGCGTTCCGAGACTCCTATAGAGAACTCAACAGGTTGGCATTGGGGGTCAGACACGGGAAACTCTGGCGATCCAGTCAGAGGTAATTCTGAGATGAATGAGGACGCCACGACCTAGTTCCAGAACAATCAGTATAATAGGGGAGACTATGAGGAGTATCCTATACTGATTGAGTCGGATACTGATGGAGGAAATACCTATGGCGGAGTCACAGGGGAGTACATCCGATGGGTGGATTATGATGTTTTGAATAATCAGTTCATGAACACAGATTTCTCCCTGGGATCATCCTCTGATTCCGACTACCAGCCGACGGGAAGACCCTATGTTCCAGATTCTGTCAGGAGGACTACACGTTTTGACCAGATGGAAGCCTGGGATGTACCGGGAGTAAAGCACGACTAGAGACCACCAAGGGAGGCGAGACTACAATACAGTAGTACCACATGTATTGTAGTGTGTAATATTTGTAGAAATTTGTACATATACTTCAATAAGTGAGTTTGCATACTCACATCGTTACTGAGTATTGTAATAAAACCACTTAAGTATGTATATACATGGTATATGTTTTGTATTATTTGGATTTGCTTCTTGATTTCCATTGCGTGACTAGTTCTGTGCACAAAGTTGAGCTCAGAAAACTTGCGCATGGAGTAACTATGAGTACCACTTTGTGTTGCAGAACTAGGGGGATATGTCGGGAGCGACGGGTGAGGAGAGTGAAGCACAGCGCCTCGAGCGCGAGGCCAAGCAGAAGGAGGCTGATGAAGCAGCCAGAAACCAGTTTCCACCACCACCACCACCCATGACGCAGCAGAATTTCCTCCAATACATGCAAATGTTGGAGGAAAGGCAACGTATGACGATGGAGCAGCAAAACAAGTTCTTCCAGGAGCTTCTTTGTGGGGACCCCGGACTAACTGTCCGAAATACCCTGTTATGTATACAGTTCACGATCCCATGATCAGTGCGCCGTGAACACATAACCGAACTGATATCAAATTACATCATCCTTTACAAAATGGAATAAGAAAATTACAATAAGGTTACATGACCAATCTTTACATAATAGCCTTGAAGGGCCTAACTTATTCATCAGAGTAGCGGAATCACATCAGCAACGTAGAGCCCGAGTCATCTGCCTTATCCCTACAGGCAACTGACTGGGAGAACGTTCCTAGCTCGCATAGACGTCGTCCAATCCTTCTTCATTTGTCGAATTCCTCCAAGTCTGGCCAAGTAAATAGCCAGGGACAAAGCCGTGAGTACATTTGGAATTGTACTCGCAAACCATCAAGAAGGTACTTTGCAAGAGTGCAAGATAACAAGTGCTAATCTAGATGACAAGAGGGAAGAGCTAATTTCTCTTGTGGAAATAGCATGAAGAAGAGAAGTAGTTTCTCTTGTGGATGTAGCATCCCAACATCACAGTTGAAGGGGACACTAAGAAGATCCTATGACATCTCTATATCTTTGTTGAAGAAGATACTTCAAAAGAGTTCTACAACATAAAACACTAGGATGGGAGTAACCCAGTTTATTTCCTTTCCGACCATCTCCAAATGGTCATCACAACTTTCCAAGATCTTCCGGTACTCCGAAAACAAGTTCCTTCCTTTCCTTTGTCAAACACTTTCATAAAACAAAACTCTTTAGGCTAAGCAACAGCCATTCCAACCGTCCATGACCGCGGACACGGCTATTCGAATAGATTTGACTCTGCAGAGTTTGCACACTTTCCCCACAAGATCCGCGAGTTCATCATGTGGGCATCATCCCCGCATATCAACTATGCCATGACAAAAACTCGGACATAGCCTTTCGCCTATTCGTCTTAGCACGGGATCCTACCCTATGGAGTATGTACCTCCCCGGCACCGTGGCAGCTCACCTCACTTTGAGCGTGGCTCCACCGCCAAGCCAGGAGACCCATAGTGTCTTCCGGATGGGTCAGCCCCGAAGGCCTCCCGTTATACTATTGTCTCCACCAACGACAATCCGGATTCAGGGGTAACCTTACCCTTATATAGTTGTGCGGTGTCCCATGTTAAGAAGAACAAACTACGAGCTAAGCCCCGTCCCACTCCAGGGTAATGTGGTTGCGCGGGTTAATTGTCACGGGTGAATACTTAGGCGCCAAAGTTTTCGAAAACAAGATTTTCTTTTCAACCATCCTTGCCAAGATCCTTTCCTTTCATAAACACTCGCTTGGGTAAGTCCAACTCACCCAAGGTTTTCAAAAATTCTTTTCAACAAGGTATTTTTCCAAGGGGGTTCCCAACCTATAGTTGTATGAAGGAACTAAGAGTCACAATGACATGATGCTAGCCATCATACCACTAAGGGGATGATAATTGAGGTGTTAAGGGGATCATACAAACTTAGGATAAGCATGTATAGGGACAACATAATTAAGATGATTCAAATAGGGGTCATGATGTTAATCATCATACCACTAAGAAGATGACAACATGGATATGGTCAAGGGGGCATACATGCTTAGGGTAAGCATGCATAACATCAACAAGGGGGTTCACATACTTGGGAGCAAGTATGCAAAACATCAACAAGGGGTTCAACATACTTTGGAAATAAGTATGCATAGAGTAGAGGACCAAAAATCACACATGATACAAGGAACCAAGTATATAATGGAGCAATGAGCACAACAAGAAGGATAAATAGCAAGAGATCGAAAGATGGCTTGCCTTGGTTGGCTGTTTTGTCCCTGGACTTCGTCAACTCCATCAAAAAGAATTCCAACAATATCAATAAGATCCTCGTCCGAACCACTTCTTCTTCTTTCCCGGAAATGTTCGCATCTATCGCCGGAAAATATAAAAGGAGCACAATCAACACATTGTACCAACAAAGCAATCATGCAACAATTAGAAACTAACCACTCAACCAAGCGCTAATCATACTAAGGTCCTATAGATACTACAACACAACTTTAAGAGTTTTAATCTAGAAAACCCAATTTATTCACCTAATAAAGGCATGAGAGCCTAACAAATAAGAAATTTCCTCCAAGGTATAAATTAATTATCCCCTGGTTGATAACACCATAAAGAAGACAAGTGCAAAGGTTTGGCATCAAAAATATTCATATTTTATTTTCAAACTTTTTTTGGAAAAGTAGAAATCAATTCTCCTAATTTAATTTGCTCACATAACACTAGTAAAAAAGAAAAAAAAGGAGGTAAACAGTACACCACACTATTTGAAAACTTAACCAAAACAATAGAACTTGGCCTAATTTGCCAAAAAGGTTTTGTCTTTCAATTATAAAACATAAGTTGACCACTTTTTAAAATAAAAGAGGTGGCCAAAGATTTTAAATAAATACAAGTTTTGAGTTCAACAATTCATGTGACATACACATATTAATAACAGAAACAAATCTGCATGAAAATAGACTAGAAAGATTTTTCCTAGATGGCCAGTACTAAAACAAGACTATCCCAATTGGATTCACACAAAAATATTAATCCTATAATTTTAGGAATTAGCTAGAATCTGCACTACACATAGAACAAGTTTAATTCACCAAAAATCATATAAAAATCTAAAAATATGAGGCCAGTGGCATTGGAAAGATAATGAAATTTATGATCTACTGCAATTGGTCTCATGTGATTTGAGTTTGTATAACTGAAGTTATTGGCATTTGAGTGCTACTGGTTTTTGAACTAAAAACAGAAATTTCAAAATTTTAAAAGGGGCGGGAAAGCCTGGGCCGCGCTGATTTGAAAAGTGGGCCGGCCCAAGAGGATTTCCAGGTGGCGGTGGGAAAGAAAAGAAAAACAAAAAAAATGGGCCAGCACTGGGCCCCGCATGCATGGGCCAGCGTGGCCACTCGGCCATGCACGCGCGCGCACGGGGGACTTCTCCTTCCTCGCGACCTGGCTCGCTGGCGGACGGAAGAAAAGAGCAGGGGCGGGGGCGGGGCTCACCGGCGGAAGGCGGGGGTCGACGGCGGACGCCGGCGGAGTGGCGGCGAGCCGAGGTCGTCCAGGGGCGCGTGCAGGACAGCTCGGAGGCGTCTCCTTCCTCCACCGCAACTCCTCCCGGGGCTTCTTCTCCGCAGCAACTCCGGCCTAGCAGCGATGGCGGCGCACTCCGGCGAACCTGGGCAGCGAAAGGGGTTGGGTTAGGGCTTGCAGAGGTGGTAGTGGTGCTGGGAAAGTGGAGAGGGAGGGCAGGGGTCCAACGGGGTGCTGCACCACTTCGTCGCCCACACGGTGACCACGTCGGGAGTTGCTGCTCCGCCAATCTTGGGGTCAGAGGAGAGCCTTGGCGCCCTCAGGGAGGGGTTCTGAGGAGGGGGAGGGGTGGTGTGAGGGAGTGGAGCAGCTGGGGGCGCCTTTTATAGGCGGGGAAGGCAACGGGAGGGGGAGCCGGCGGTGGCATTGCCCAATGGTGGCTGGGGCTGGCGTCAGGGATGACATAGGAGTGTGGGGTCGGGGTGACGTCGCTCAGAGGACGTCAGCAGGGCGCGGGAAAAGGGGAGGGGTCGAGCGGGAGGCTTCCAGAGTCGCTGCTCCTCCTTCTCTATTAGCTAGGGTTTAGGTTTTGGGCCTCCTTCTTGGGCTGCTTCACTAGGACTGGTGGGAAGGGTATGGAGAGGGTCCAGGACCAGTTGGAGAGGGTTGGGGTTGGGCCAAGGAGGTGCAGGTGGTTGGGGTGGTGCATAGGCACCATGGCCTGTTCATGAGAGAAAAAAAAAGAGGGGGAGAGGAAAGGTGGTGTTTCTCCCTAGGGTTTGCAAAGAGAAAAGAGAGGGAGAAAATATATTATGCATTTGATACTCACAAAAGGTCATGTTGGTCCAACAAGGTTTGGAAATTTCTAAGACAAGGAGAGAGGGAGATGGTGGTGATGGTGATGGCGTGCCATTATGGTGGTCAAAGATGATGATGGTCCAAGTCTTAGATAGGCCGAGATGGAATAAACATCACCAAGAATAATATGGTGACATAAATCATTGGTTCAAGGTGGTGATGGTAAGAAATAGAGGAGTGAGATGTGTATGATACAAAGAGGATGTTATGTCAAAAAGGAATTGTTTGGTGAAGGGTGTGGTGATGACCCAAGAGAAAAAAAAAGAAGGGGGAGGCACATATGCATGCCCTTTTCATGGCATAGCCGATTCCATTCTTAGCCATGCAAGGTGAGCTAGTTCATTGTCCAAATGAACCATGTAGGCTAGATGATGATGATAAAGAATAGGTGAGTGAGATGTGGTTGAGGAATGGTCTTCAAAATTATATGAGAGATGGCTAAATTTTTTGGGGTAGGGTTTATTTGGAACTTGCCTTGGAATTTCTTTGGGAGAGGTATAGATGAACATTTGAATAAAATAGGTCTCGAAGGAATAGAATATTCTAAGTAGATTATTCTCAAAATTTTATTTGGCAACACAAAGTGCAAGAAAAAGGCATGTAAACCATTAACATGCATATTGGTGAAAACAAAATAAAACAAGAGAATAATTATACATAATTTATTTTTGGATGGAAATAAGGTGATTTTAAAATCCACTCTCATTCCCTATTTTATTTGAGAAAATTATTTGAAAAGTCTTGATAAAACTAGAAATAGTTTTGTGAGGAAACTAGAGAGGAAAGCATTAGGGTTTTAGGGATTTTGGGAGAAAGAAAGTAAATAAATTTTTAGGAGAGTAAGAACTCAAGGGTATGTGATGATCTCCTAGTGTGGATATCATTTTCACACCAAGGTGTTGAAGATTAGGACATCAATTAAAAGAAGACAAGGTATGGAAGTTGAAAATGGGATCTAGTGGTGTAACACTAGATAGGGTAGAGAAGGTCAAGTGAATATAAGAATTTCAAAGGTTGCATGGGACATGCATGACGTGGAAGTTGGAGAGGGTGTTGCATAGATGAGATCCATGCATTGAGATCACCAATAACAGTTGTGGGTGTTTAAGAAACAACTGCCAAAGTTGGAATATTTTAAGCCTGCCAAAATATCTTATTGACTTGGCTTCAAAATCATCAAAGATAAGTGGGTATAAGAAAGATTTGGTTCAAGGCAAGGACATGGTTGGGGAGTGCTCATGATAAGGTAGGTCTAGGACCAAGTGCATTGCCATAGATGGCAAGGGGTAGCTTAATCCAGGGGTTCCAAAATGGAACCTTAAACAGATTTTGGGACTTAGCCAAATTTATGATGCCTTAGGGTTTTTGACTAGGGTAAGAGAGAAGGATGTATTAAGGGGTAGATGATCCCATGTTTTGAATTCAAGGATGATTTTACCACTAGAGGTGTTGTTCTTTGAGGTAGCTCAAGACAAAACTTAACAAACAGAACAAGACACTACATCTGCCAACCGATCAAAGCAATTCATTATAACAAACAGATCAAGACAATCCATCTAATTAGTTTATAGAAAAAGTTTTTGTTCCCCCCGATTTTTGCATTATGGACAATAAAACATGGTTGCCAAAGTTGGGGTGTGACATGCTTCAGCAGAACAGGGTGGAGAGGCCTGACAATCAGGGAGTCACTTTGTCAGACTTCCAGAATACAAAGCCAATATCCTTCGCATACGCGCCCGAACCTGTGGATGCGGAGGATTGGTTGATGGACACTGAGCGAAAGCTCAATACTGTTGGATGCAACGACCTGGAGAAGGTCAGGTATGCAACACACTTGTTGTGTGGACCCGTCGCATCATGGTGGGATAACATAGTAGCCGTTTATCCGGCTGAGAAAGTATTCACCTGGGAGGAGTTCAAGAGGAAGTTCAGGGAATCCAATGTCCCTGAAAGCATAGTGGAACTGAAGCGTCAAGAATTTGAAAGTCTCGAGCAGAAAGATAAGGCCATCCTGACTTATGTCAGGGAGTTTTCCAAACTGTCTCGGTATGCCGTTGAGGAGGTCAACACCGAGGACAAAAAGAAGAAGAGGTTCTTGCGGGGATTAAGTCCCCAGTTCAAAGTACAGCTCAGAATGATGAGAGCAGCAGAGTTCCTGGAGTTGGTGGATGCAGCCATCACTCTTGAAGATGATTTCAAGCAACTGCAGGATGAAAAGAGAAAGAAGGCCAAGTTCGAGCCTAAGAGGTATGTCAGCAACAAGCCTAATACTGGCTTGAGTTTCAAGCCAAGGTACAACAACAACAACAACAACAACCACCTGATGGCGTGTATTTCACACGTTCGTTGGGCAACCCCAAGAGGAAGGTATGATGCGCACAGCAGCAAGTTTTCCCTCAGAAAGAAACCAAGGTTTATCGAACCAGGAGGAGCCAAGAAGCACGTTGAAGGTTGATGGCGGCGGGATGTAGTGCGGCGCAACACCAGGGATTCCGGCGCCAACGTGGAACCTGCACAACACAACCAAAGTACTTTGCCCCAACGAAACAGTGAGGTTGTCAATCTCACCGGCTTGCTGTAACAAAGGATTAACCGTATTGTGTGGAAGATGATTGTTTGCAGAAAACAGTAGAACAAGTATTGCAGTAGATTGTATTTCAGTAAAGAGAATTGGACCGGGGTCCACAGTTCACTAGAGGTGTCTCTCCCATAAGACGAACAGCATGTTGGGTGAACAAATTACAGTTGGGCAATTGACAAATAAAGAGAGCATGACAATGCACATACATATCATGATGAGTATAGTGAGATTTAATTGGGCATTACGACAAAGTACATAGACCGCCATCCAACTGCATCTATGCCTAAAAAGTCCACCTTCAGGTTATCATCCGAACCCCCTCCAGTATTAAGTTGCAAAGCAACAGACAATTGCATTAAGTATGGTGCGTAATGTAATCAACAACTACATCCTTAGACATAGCATCAATGTTTTATCCCTAGTGGCAACAGCACAACACAACCTTAGAACTTTCTCACATCCTTGTCCCAGGTGTCAATGCAGGCATGAACCCACTATCGAGCATAAGTACTCCCTCTTGGAGTTACAAGCATCTACTTGGCCAGAGCATCTACTAGTAATGGAAAGCATGCAAGATCATAAACAACACATAAGTATAACTTTGATAATCAACATAACAAGTATTCTCTATTCATCGGATCCCAACAAACGCAACATATAGAACTACAGATAGATGATCTTGATCATGTTAGGTAGCTCACAAGATCCGACAATGATAGCACAATGGGGAGAAGACAACCATCTAGCTACTGCTATGGACCCATAGTCCAGGGGTAGACTACTCACACATCACACCGGAGGCGACCATGGCGGCGTAGAGTCCTCCGGGAGATGATTCCCCTCTCCGGCAGGGTGCCGGAGGCGATCTCTGGATCCCCGAGATGGGATCGGCGTTGGGGGCGTCTCTGGAAGGTTTTCCGTATCGTGGTTCTCGGTACTGGGGGTTTCGTCACGGAGGCTATTTGTAGGCGGAAGGGCAGGTCAAGAGGCGGCACGGGGGCCCCACACCACAGGGCCGCGCGGCCAAGGGGGGGGGGGCGCGCCGCCCTAGGGTGTGGCTCCCCTGTGGCCCCTCTTCGTCTCTCCTTCGGACTTCTGGAAGCTTCGTGAGAAAATAGGCCCCTGGGCTTTGATTTCGTCCAAGTCCGAGAATATTTCCTTACTAGGATTTCTGAAACCAAAAACAGCAGAAAACAGCAACTGGCACTTCGGCATCTTGTTAATAGGTTAGTTCCAGAAAATGCACGAATATGACATAAAGTGCGCATAAAACATGTAGATAACATCAATAATGTGGCATGGAACATAAGAAATTATCGATACATCGGAGACGTATCAGCATCCCCAAGCTTAGTTCTGCTCGTCCCGAGCAGGTAAAACGATAACACAGATAATTTCTGGAGTGACATGCCATCATAATCTTGATCATACTATTTGTAAAGCATATGTAGTGAATGCAGCGATCAAAACAATGTATATGACATGAGTAAACAAGTGAATCATATAGCAAAGACTTTTCATGAATAGCACTTCAAGACAAGCATCAATAAGTCTTGCATAAGAGTTAACTCATAAAGCAATAATTCAAAGTAAAGGTATTGAAGCAACTCAAAAGAAGATTAAGTTTCAGCGGTTGCTTTCAACTTGTAACATGTATATCTCATGGATATTGTCAACATAGAGTAATATAATAAGTGCAATAAGCAAGTATGTAGGAATCAATGCACGGTTCACACAAGTGTTTGCTTCTTGAGGTGGAGAGAAAATAGGTGAACTGACTCAACATTGAAAGTAAAAGAATGGTCCTCCATAGAGGAAAAGCATCGATTGCTATATTTGTGCTAGAGCTTTGATTTTGAAAACATGGAACAATTTTGTCAACGGTAGTAATAAAGCATATGCATCATGTAAATTATATCTTATAAGTTGCAAGCCTCATGCATAGTGTACTAATAGTGCCCGCACCTTGTCCTAATTAGCTTGGACTACCTGGATTATCACCGCAATACATATGCTTTAACCAAGTATCACAAAGGGGTACCTCTATGCCGCCTGTACAAAGGTCTAAGGAGAAAGCTCGCATTTGGATTTCTCGCTTTTGATTATTCTCAACTTAGACATCCATACCGGGACAACATAGACAACAGATAATGGACTCCTCTTTTAATGCTTTAAGCATTCAACAACAATTAATTCTTTTCTCATTAGAGATTTGAGGATTGTTGTCCAAAACTGAAACTTCCACCATGGAACATGGCTTCGGTTAGCGGCCCGATGTTCTTCTCTCACAATATGCATGCTCAAACCATTCAACTCAGTGTAGATCGCCCTTACTTCAGACAAGGCGAACATGCATAGCAACTCACATGAAATTCAACAATGAACAGTTGATGGCGTCCCCAGTAAACATGGTTATCGCACAGCAAGCAACTTAATAAGAGATAAAGTGCATAATTACATATTCAATACCACAATAGTTTTTAAGCTATTTGTCCCATGAGCTATATATTGCAAAGGTGAATGATGGAATTTTAAAGGTAGCACTCAAGCAATTTACTTTGGAATGGCTGGAAAATACCATGTAGTATAGGTAGGTATGGTGGACACAAATGGCATAGTGGTTGGCTCAAGTATTTTGGATGCATGAGAAGTATTCCCTCTCGATACAAGGTTTAGGCTAGCAAGGCTTATTTGAAACAAACACAAGGATGAACCGGTGCAGCAAAACTCACATAAAAGACATATTGAAAACATTATAAGACTCTACACCGTCTTCCTTGTTGTTCAAATTCAATACTAGAAATTATCTAGACCTTAGAGAAACCAAATATGCAAACCAAATTTTAGCATGCTCTATGTATTTCTTCATTAATGGGTGCAAAGCATATGATGCAAGAGCTTAATCATGAGCACAACAATTGCCAAGTATCACATTACCCAAGACATTTATAGCAATTACTACATGTATCATTTTCCAATTCCAACCATATAACAATTTAACGAAGGAGAAACTTCGCCATGAATACTATGAGTAGAAACCAAGGACATACTTGTCCATATGCTACAGCGGAGCGTGTATCTCTCCCATAAAGTGAATGCTAGGATCCATTTTATTCAAACAAAACAAAAAACAAAAACAAACCGATGCTCCAAGAAAAAGCACATAAGATGTGATGGAATAAAAATATAGTTTCAGGGGAGGAACCTGATAATGTTGTCGATGAAGAAGGGGATGCCTTGGGCATCCCCAAGCTTAGACGCTTGAGTCTTCTTGATATATGCAGGGGTGAACCACCGGGTGCATCCCCAAGCTTAGAGCTTTCACTCTCCTTGATCATGTTGCATCATACTCCTCTCTTGATCCTTGAAAACTTCCTCCACACCAAACTCGAAACAACTCATTAGAGGGTTAGTGCACAATATAAATTGACATATTCAGAGGTGACACAATCATTCTTAACACTTCTGGACATTGCATAATGCTACTGGACATTAGTGGATCAAAGAAATTCATCCAACATAGCGAAAGAGGCAATGCGAAATAAAAGGCAGAATCTGTCAAGACAGAACAGTTCGTATTGACGAATTTTAAAATGGCACCAGACTTGCTCAAATGAAAATGCTCAAATTGAATGAAAGTTGCATACATATCTCAGGATCATGCACGTAAATTGGCTTAATTTTCTGAGTTACCTACAGGGAGGTGGACCCAGATTCGTGACAGGAAAGAAATCTGGAACTGTGCAGTAATCCAAATCTAGTACTTACTTTTCTATCAACGGCTTAACTTGGCACAACAAAACACAAAACTAAGATAAGGAGAGGTTGCTACAGTAGTAAACAACTTCCAAGACACAAAATAAAAACAAAGTACTGTAGGTAAAAACATGGGTTGTCTCCCATAAGCGCTTTTCTTTAACGCCTTTCAGCTAGGCGCAGAAAGTGTGTATCAAGTATTATCAAGAGACGAAGTGTCAACATCATAATTTGTTCTCATAATAGAATCAAAAGGTACCTTCATTCTCTTTCTAGGGAAGTGTTCCATACCTTTCTTGAGAGGAAATTGATATTTTATATTACCTTCCTTCATATCAATAATAGCACCAACAGTTCGAAGAAAAGGTCTTCCCAATATAATGGGACAAGATGCATTGCATTCAATATCCAAGACAACAAAATCAACGGGGACAAGGTTATTGTTAACGGTAATGCGAACATTATCAACTTTACCCAAAGGTTTCTTTGTAGAATGATCAGCAAGATTAACATCCAAATAACAATTTTTTAGCGGTGGCAAGTCAAGCATATTATAAATTTTCTTAGGCATAACAGAAATACTTGCACCAAGATCACATAAAGCATTATAATCAAAATCTTTAATCTTCATCTTAATGATGGGCTCCCAACCATCCTCTAACTTTTTAGGAATAGAGGCTTCACGCTCTAGTTTCTCTTCTCTAGCTTTTATGAGAGCATTTGTAATATGATGCGTGAAAGCCAAATTTATAGCACTAGCATTAGGACTTTTAGCAAGTTTTTGCAAGAACTTTATAACTTCAGAGATGTGGCAATCATCAAAATTCAAACCATTATAATCTAAATCAATGGGATCATCATCCCCAATGTTGGAAAAAATTTCAGCGGCTTTATCACAGGCAGTTTCAGCAGTTTTAGCAGTTTCAGGCAGTTTTTCGCGCTTTGCATTCGAGGTGGAAACATTGCTAACACCAATTCTTCTATTAGTATGGGTAGGAGGTGCAGCAACATGTGTAGCATTAGCATTACTAATGGTGGTAATAGTCC
The DNA here is from genome assembly GCF_019359855.2 of Lolium perenne. Taxonomy (NCBI): domain Eukaryota; kingdom Viridiplantae; phylum Streptophyta; class Magnoliopsida; order Poales; family Poaceae; genus Lolium; species Lolium perenne. Next base: position 138,060,286 of record NC_067246.2, read on the forward strand.
AAACTTTAGCTATATTCTTCTCTTTAGCTAGTTTTTCATTTTCTTCTCTATCCCACCTAGCACGCAGTTCAGCCATTAATCTTATATTCTCATTAATTCTAACTTGAATGGCATTTGCTGTAGTAGTAATTTTATTATGATGATTCTCATTAGGCAAAACTTTTGATTTCAAAAGATCAACATCAGCAGCAAGACTATCGACTTTAGAAGCAAGTATATCAATTTTCCCAAGCTTTTCTTCAACAGATTTGTTAAAAGCAGTTTGTGTACTAATAAATTCTTTAAGCATGGCTTCAAGTCCAGGGGGTGAATTCCTATTATTGTTGTAAGAATTTCCATAAGAATTACCATAGCCGTTGCTATTATTATAAGGATATGGTCTATAGTTGTTACTAGAATTGTTCCGGTAAGCATTGTTGTTGAAATTATTATTTTTAATGAAGTTTACATCAACATGTTCTTCTTGTGCAACCAATGAAGCTAATGGAACATTATTAGGATCAATATTAGTCCTATCATTCACAAGCATAGACATAATAGCATCAATCTTATCACTCAAGGAAGAGGTTTCTTCGACAGAATTTACCTTCTTACCTTGTGGAGCTCTTTCCGTGTGCCATTCAGAGTAATTGATCATCATATTATCAAGAAGCTTTGTTGCTTCACCAAGAGTGATGGACATAAAGGTACCTCCAGCAGCTGAATCCAATAAATTCCGTGAAGAAAAATTTAGTCCTGCATAGAAGGTTTGGATGATCATCCAAGTAGTCAGTCCATGGGTTGGGCAATTTTTAACCAGAGATTTCATTCTTTCCCAAGCTTGAGCAACATGTTCAGTATCTAATTGTTTAAAATTCATTATGCTACTCCTCAAAGATATAATTTTAGCAGGGGGATAATATCTACCAATAAAAGCATCCTTGCATTTAGTCCATGAATCAATACTATTCTTAGGCAGAGATAGCAACCAATCTTTAGCTCTTCCTCTTAATGAGAAAGGGAACAATTTTAGTTTAATAATATCACCATCTACATCTTTATATTTTTGCATTTCACATAGTTCAACAAAATTATTAAGATGGGCAGCAGCATCATCAGAACTAACACCAGAAAATTGCTCTCGCATAACAAGATTCAGTAAAGCAGGTTTAATTTCAAAGAATTCTGCTGTAGTAGCAGGTGGAGCAATAGGTGTGCATAAGAAATCATTATTATTTGTAGTTGTGAAGTCACACAACTTAGTGTTTTCAGTGTTGGCCATTTTAGCAACAGTAAATAAAGCAAACTAGATAAAGTAAATGCAAGTAAACTAATTTTTTTGTGTTTTTGATATAGCAAACAAGATAGCAAATAAAGTAAAACTAGCAACTAATTTTTTTGTATTTTGATTTAGTGCAGCAAACAAAGTAAATAAAACTAAGCAAGACAAAAACAAAGTAAAGAGATTGAGAAGTGGAGACTCCCCTTGCAGCGTGTCTTGATCTCCCCGGCAACGGCGCCAGAAAATATGCTTGATGGCGTGTATTTCACACGTTCGTTGGGCAACCCCAAGAGGAAGGTATGATGCGCACAGCAGCAAGTTTTCCCTCAGAAAGAAACCAAGGTTTATCGAACCAGGAGGAGCCAAGAAGCACGTTGAAGGTTGATGGCGGCGGGATGTAGTGCGGCGCAACACCAGGGATTCCGGCGCCAACGTGGAACCTGCACAACACAACCAAAGTACTTTGCCCCAACGAAACAGTGAGGTTGTCAATCTCACCGGCTTGCTGTAACAAAGGATTAACCGTATTGTGTGGAAGATGATTATTTGCAGAAAACAGTAGAACAAGTATTGCAGTAGATTGTATTTCAGTAAAGAGAATTGGACCGGGGTCCACAGTTCACTAGAGGTGTCTCTCCCATAAGACGAACAGCATGTTGGGTGAACAAATTACAGTTGGGCAATTGACAAATAAAGAGAGCATGACAATGCACATACATATCATGATGAGTATAGTGAGATTTAATTGGGCATTACGACAAAGTACATAGACCGCCATCCAAGCTGCATCTATGCCTAAAAAGTCCACCTTCGAAGTTATCATCCGAACCCCCTCCGGTATTAAGATGCAAAGCAACAGACAATTGCATAAAGTATGGTGCGTAATGTAATCAACTACTACATCCTTAGACATAGCATCAATGTTTTATCCCTAGAGTCAACAGCCCAACACAACCTTAGAACTTTCATCCTTTGTCCCGGTGTCAATGCGAGCATGAACCCACTATCGAGCATAAGTACTCCCTCTTGGAGTTACAAGCATCTACTTGGCCAGAGCATCTACTAGTAATGGAAAGCATGCAAGATCATAAACAACACATAAGTATAACTTTGATAATCAACATAACAAGTATTCTCTATTCATCGGATCCCAACAAACGCAACATATAGAATTACAGATAGATGATCTTGATCATGTTAGGTAGCTCACAAGATCCGACAATGATAGCACAATGGGGAGAAGACAACCATCTAGCTACTGCTATGGACCCATAGTCCAGGGGTAGACTACTCACACATCACACCGGAGGCGACCATGGCGGCGTAGAGTCCTCCGGGAGATGATTCCCCTCTCCGGCAGGGTGCCGGAGGCGATCTCCTGGATCCCCCGAGATGGGATCGGCGTTGGCGGCGTCTCTGGAAGGTTTTCCGTATCGTGGTTCTCGGTACTGGGGGTTTCGTCACGGAGGCTATTTGTAGGCGGAAGGGCAGGTCAAGAGGCGGCACGGGGGCCCCACACCACAGGGCCGCGCGGCCAAGGGGGGGGGGCGCCGCCCTAGGGTGTGGCTCCCCTGTGGCCCCTCTTCGTCTCTCCTTCGGACTTCTGGAAGCTTCGTGAGAAAATAGGCCCCTGGGCTTTGATTTCGTCCAATTCCGAGAATATTTCCTTACTAGGATTTCTGAAACCAAAAACAGCAATGACAAAGAATCGGCACTTCGGCATCTTGTTAATAGGTTAGTTCCAGAAAATGCACGAATATGACATAAAGTGTGCATAAAACATGTAGATAACATCAATAATGTGGCATGGAACATAAGAAATTATCGATACGTCGGAGACGTATCACCACCAGAGAAGGAACCAAGGATTCCAGGCGGCAAACCAGATTGTTTGCCGTAGCTGTGGAATGAAAGGACATCTCTCAACAGAGTGTCGTAAACCCAAGATAATATGCTTTGGGTGTCGCCAGGAGGGGCACATGATGAAGTATTGCCCCAATAAAAAGAATGGAGGAGGTCAGTCAGGAGGAGGAGGAAACCGAGGCGGGAACACCGGAGGGAACTGGAAGAACAAGAAACCCTTCGGCAAGTTAAACTGCACCAGCTTGGTGGAGGTGGTGAACTCCGATCAGGCAGTGATAGGTACGCTTCAGATACTTACTCATCCTGGCAAAGTAATTTTTGATACTGGTGCAACTACATCATTCATTTCTCAGCAATTCATCATCAAACATGGGATTAGTTGCACTAAGTTAGATACACCCATAACCATACTTTCCGGGGGGGGAACGATAATAGTAACCCATACCAAACAAGGACAAGTCATTATGATCAATAAATGCGCGTTTGACGCAGACCTGTTCATTTTACCGATGAAGGACATTGATGTCATTCTTGGTATGAACTAGTTAGAGGCTAATGGAGCATTGATCAACTGTGTGAACAAGACAGTGTCTTTGAAAAGCCCCGATGGAAGTAGAATGATCTACCAAGGAGATAAACATACACAGATTGAAGTAGAGCTACAGCTAAATAGCATGAAGGAAGTAAAGCTGGGGGATATACCTGTAGTAAATGAATTCCAGGATGTTTTCCCTAAGGAATTACCTGGAATGCCACCAGATAGGGAGATAGAGTTTACTATCGACCTAATTCCAGGAACAGCTCCGATTGCTAAAGCACCATATAAGATGGGGCCTAAGGAGTTGAAAGAACTCAAGGAGCAATTGGATGACTTGAAACAGAAATGATTTATTCAGGAGAGTATCTCACCATGGGGATCACCTGTGATCTTCGTGGATAAAAGAGATGGAGGCCGAAGGATGTGCGGAGACTACAGGAATCTGAATAATGTTACTATCAAGAACAAGTACCCACTTCCTAGAATACAAGATCTATTTGATCAAGTTAGAGGCGCGGGAGTCTTTTCCAAGATTGATCTAAGATCCGGTTATCACCAGATAAAGATCAAGAAGGAAGATGTTCCGAAAACAGCCTTTGTCTCAAGGTATGGACATCATGAATACCTAGTAGTACCTTTTGGATTAACCAATGCCCCAGCAATCTTCATGAACCTTATGAATAAGATCTTCATGCCATGCCTAGACAAGTTTGTCATCATATTCATCGATGATATCTTGATATATTCCAAAGATAAAGCTGAGCATGCTGAACATCTGAGGATAGTGTTGCAAACACTAAGAGAACATCAACTCTATGTCAAATTCAGCAAGTGTGAGTTTTGGCTAGATCAAGTAGAATTTCTTGGTCATGTTATTAGCAAAGATGGGATAGCTGTTAACCCAAGCAAAGTAGCAGTAGTTTTAGATTGGGAAGCACCCAAGACTGTCAAAGAAATCCGTGGATTCTTAGGAATGGCAGGATACTATCGGAGATTCATTGAAGGATTTTCCAAGATAGCAGGACCGATGACTAAGCTGTTAAGGAAGAACACACCATTCGTGTGGTCTGATGAGTGTGAAAAGAGTTTTCAAACTCTGAAAGAGAAACTCACCACAGCACCGGTGTTAGCAGTTCCAGAAGTTGGCAAGGATTACACCGTGTACGGTGACGCATCCAAACATGGATTGGGTTGCGTACTCATGCAAGATCGGAAAGTAATATCTTATGGATCGAGGCAACTCAGACCTCATGAAGTGAACTATCCAACACGTGATTTAGAGTTAGCAGCAGTAGTATTTGCACTTAAAACTTGGAGACATTTTCTCTATGGAGCCAAGTGTGAGCTCTATACGGATCATAAGAGTCTCAAGTACTTCTTCACTTAGAAGGAACTCAATATGAGGCAGAAAAGATGGCTTGAACTGATCAAGGATTATGATTTGACCATCAATTATACTCCAGGAAAGGCTAATGTTGTAGCAGATGCCTTGAGTAGAAAGAGCACTAGAGGAGTGGAACAAGAATTATCACCGGAGTTGAGGAAGGAAATAAGCCAAGCCCAGATACAACTCTGGGAGAAAGAAGCTCATGAAGGACTATCGGCTTTACAAGTAGCCGATGAATTAAGTGTTAATCTGAAGAATGAAATAATCATGGGTCAATTAGACGATCCATTCATTGTGGAGGAGATGAGAAGGATTGATGAGGGAAGAGCATCAGAATTTCACCGAGGAGAGTCGGGATCATTATGGTTCGAGAAAAGGATTTGCGTTCCGGATATTGATGAGATCAAGGAAGTTATACTCCGGGAAGCACATCAAACACCATACTCTATACATCCGGGAAGTACAAAGATGTACATGGATCTCAAGGAACTATTCTGGTGGAATAACATGAAGAGAGAGATAGCACAATACGTGGCAAAATGCCATACCTACCAAAGAGTGAAAGCTGAACATCAAAGTCCGGCAGGAAAGTTACAACCTTTACCAATCCCAGAATGGAAATGGGAAGAGATAGGAATGGATTTCATCACCGGACTACCCATGACTAATAAAAAGAAGGACATGATATGGGTAATCGTGGACTGGTTGACGAAAAGTGCACACTTCTTAGCAGTAAACCAGCAGGATAAAGGAGAGAAACTCATCGATCTTTACATTAAAGAGATCGTGAGTAAACATGGAGTGCCCAAGAAGATCGTGTCAGATCGAGGATCCGTGTTCACATCAGCATTTTGGAAGCAACTACATGAAGCTTTAGGATCCAAGTTAGACTATAGCACCGCCTATCATCCTCAGACGGGAGGACAAACAGAGAGAACAAACCAGATATTGGAAGATATGCTTAGGGCTTGTGCCCTAGACTTCGGAGGATCATGGGAGGAGCACTTACCACTAGCAGAGTTTTCATATAATAACAGCTATCAAAGCAGCATCAATATGGCACCATTCGAAGCTCTGTATGGAAGGAAGTGTAGATCACCAATATGTTGGTATGAGGCGAGATCAAGCAAGGAGTTCAATCCATATTATGTCAAGGAAAAGCAAGAGATCATTGACATCATAAGAGATAGGCTGAAGATAGCTCAAAGTCAACAAAAGAGCTATGCAGACCAAAAGAGAAGGACATGGGAGCCACAAGTCGGAGACATCGTATACCTTAAGGTAAGTCCGATGAAAGGTCTTCAGAGATTCGGAGTAAAAGGGAAGCTTAGCCCTAGATACATCGGACCTTTCAAGATACTGAGTCAGAACCGAGGGTTAGCCTTTGAATTGGATCTACCGGGAAGGTTAGCTCAAGTTCACAATGTATTCCATGTGTCTCAACTCAGGAAGTGCTTAAAGACCCCAGACGAGCCATTATCACATGATGAGCTCGAGTTACAACCAGACTTGACCTACATCGAGAAGCCAGCTAAGATTCTCGAGGAAAACTGGAAACAACTCAGGAATCGAGCCATTAAGTATTGCAAGATTCAATGGAAGCATCACCCTCATACGTCTCCAACGTATCGATAATTTCTTATGTTCCATGCTTGTTTTATGACAATACCTACATGTTTTATACATACTTTATGTCATATTTATGCATTTTCTGGTACTAACCTATTAACGCGATGCCGAAGAGCCAGTTGCTGTTTTTTGCTATTTTTGGTTTCAGAAATCCTAGTAAGGAAATATTCTCGGAATTGGACGAAATCAACGCCCAGGATCTTATTTTTCCACGAAGCTTCCAGAAGTCCGAAAGGGAAACGAAGTGGGGCGACGAGGTGGCGACACGCCAGGGCGGCGCGGCCCACCTCCTGGCCGCGCGGCCCTAGCGTGTGGGGCCCTCGTGGCGCCCCCTGACCTACCCTTTCGCCTACTTAAGCCTTCATCGATAATAACTCCAGTACCGAGAGCCACGATACGGGAAAACCTTCCAGAGACGCCGCCGCCGCCAATCCCATCTCGGGGGATTCAGGAGATCGCCTCCGGCACCCTGCCGGAGAGGGGAATCATCTCCCGGAGGACTCTTCACCGCGATGGTTGCCTCCGGAGTGATGTGTGAGTAGTTCACCCCTGGACTATGGGTCCATAGCAGTAGCTAGATGGTCGTCTTCTCCTCATTGTGCTATCATTGTTGGATCTTGTGAGCTGCCTAACATGATCAAGATCATCTATCTGTAATGCTACATGTTGCGTTTGTTGGGATCCGATGAATACTGAATGCTATGTTATGTTGATTATCAATCTATCATATATGTGTTGTTTAAGATCTTGCATGCTCTCCGTTATTAGTAGAGGCTCTGGCCAAGTCGTTACTTGTAACTCCAAGAGGGAGTATTTATGCTCGATAGTGGGTTCATGCCTCCATTAAATGCAGGACGATGTGTGAAAAGTTCTAAGGTTGTGGATGTGCTGTTGCCACTAGGGATAAAACATCAATGCTATGTCTAAGGATGTATTTGTTGATTACATTACACACCATACTTAATGCAATTGTCTGTTGTTTGCAACTTAATACTGGAAGGGGTTCGGATGATAACCTGAAGGTGGACTTTTTAGGCATAGATGCATGCTGGATAGCGGTCTATGTACTTTGTCGTAATGCCCAATTAAATCTCACACTACTCATCATAACATGTATGTGGATTGTCATGCCATCTTTATTTGTCAATTGCCCAACTGTAATTTGTTCACCCAACATGCTATATCTTATCGGAGAGACACCACTAGTGAACTGTGGACCGCGGTCCATTCTTTTACATCGAATACAATCTACTGCAATACTCGTTCTACTGTTTTCTGCAAACATCATCATCCACACTATACATCTAATCCTTTGTTACAGCAAGCCAGTGAGATTGACAACCTCACTGTCACGTTGGGGCAAAGTAATTTGGTTGTGTTGTGCAGGTTCCACGTTGGCGCCGGAATCCCTGGTGTTGCGCCGCACTACACTCCGCCGCCATCAACCTTCAACGTGCTTCTTGACTCCTACTGGTTTGATAAACCTTGGTTTCTTACTGAGGGAAACTTACTGCTGTACGCATCACACCTTCCACTTGGGGTTCCCAACGGTCGCATGTTGTACGCGTGTCACACCCCGAGAGGGAAGCCACCTGGGAAAAGGAAGAAGACCTGAGGAAAACATACCCCAAACTGTTCAGGTATTACAACCACAACTTCGGGACGAAGTTTTCTTTGAGGAGGAAAGGCTGTAATGTCCCAGGTTTAGAGACGATCGAGGGGTAGAATTTAGAAAGGGATATGCATTGCATCGTAAATTCTGGGGAAATTTCGCGCTTTTAAAACAAAACTGCATCGAAGGGGGACAAGTTTCTCTCTCGACACCTTACAGGGTTAGGGTTTCGAGAGTGGGACAAACTTGTATCTCACTTAACTAACTTAGGGTTTTGAGAAGAGAGGAGAGTTAGTGCATTACAACTTAAGTTGCATGATTGAATTCAAACACAAGTTGAATTTGAATTTCAAATTCAAACCCATATGAATATCTCATAATTCAATATTGAGTTAATTCTTTAAACAAATGATAAATAATAAAGAATATGAACAATACAAATATTAAGTAAAGCTCATTAGAGAAAATTGGAGCTTTATTGATAATCACACATGATACATTGTCATTACAATATTCAAAATTGAAATAAGAAATGTTACAACACATTACATAAATTGAATAAAAGGAAAAAGAAAAAGAAAAATTACAACTTAATGAAATTTCCTAAACTACAAGTTGATCTTCATGAAATCCTTGACCAAGATGATCTTGCACTTCATCTTGATCATCTCCAAGTCCCTGCAAACACACAAAGAACAAAAACAAGTTATGCCAAGTGGCTTCCACTTGGCAGATTAGAAAAGAAGTGAATATGGTGGATAATACCACAGCTCTGCCGAGCTGATCCTCTCACCAGCCCAAGTCCCAAGCACACACACAGGCTGCTCACACAGCTAGTGTGCATGCACTACAAGAAAAGTTGCCATGGCCGACGAAGTTGAAGTCGCGCCGTGGTTGCTGGTGTACCATGGCCGACGATTTTGGGTCCCTCCGTGGTGCATGTCAAAACTTTTTTTTTCTCATTTTTGAGGCCACCTAGCCCGACGAAAGCGGCCAAAACGTCACGTATGGTGGCCCGGGACGTGGTGCATCTCGAAATCTCGGGTTCGCCGGCCGAGTCAACGCAAATCCGCACCGCCGAGGGATGTAGGGCCCAGATGGCAGCCTCTCTGGCATTGTTTTTTTTCTCGATCGCGCCATCTCGTTCAACGTTCTCCGATCGAGCCGTTTACGATGCAGGATCATGGGTCCCGCATGTCATCCTCTATGAACCAAAATTCTTTCTATTCTAGGATTTTTTTGACCCCCTGATTTCTGGCTACTTCCTTTTTCTTTTGATCCCTTGCCGCCTTGGAAACGTTGAGACCGCTGCTGCTAAATGGGACCCGCATGTCATCCTCTATGTGCAATCAACTTTCTTTTCTTGGAGTTTTTTTTGGCACCTCATATTTGGTCACTTGCCTTTTTTTCGATCCTGCCGCCTCTCAAACGGTGATACCGCTGCTGCTAAATGGGACCCGCATGTCATCCTCTATGTACTATAAAACTTTCTTTTCTTGGATTTTTTTGGCACCTAATATTTGGTCACATTCCTTTTTCTTTCGATCCCTGCCGCCTCTCAAACGGTGATACCGCTGCTGCTAAATGGGACCCGCATGTCATCCTCTATGTACTATAAAACTTTCTTTTATTGTATTTTTTGGCACCTCATATTTGGTCACTTGCCTTTTTCTTTCGATCCCCTGCCGCCTCTCAAACAGTGATACCGCTGCAGCTAAATGGGACCCGCATGTCATCCTCTATGGACTATAAAACTTTCTTTTCGTGAATTATTTATCCCTACTGATCTTTGGTCACTGGCCTTTTTCTTTCGATCCCCTGCCGCCGCTCCAAAGGGGAGACCGCTGCAGCTAAATGGGACCCGCATGTCATCCTCTATGAGCAATCAACTTTCTTTTCTTGGAGTTTTTTTTGGCACCTCATATTTGGGCACTTGCCTTTTTCTTTCGATCTCATGCCACGTTTGAAACGTTGAGGAACCTGCAGGCTCATGGGACCCGCATGTCATCCTCTAAGTACAATAAAAGTTAAATTTCTTGGATATTTTCACCCTACGATTTTTGGCAATTTCTTTTTTCTTTTGAACCCCTGCCGCCTCTCAAACGGTGATACCGCTGCTGCTAAATGGGACCCGCATGTCATCCTCTATGTACTATAAAACTTTCTTTTCTTGAATTATTTTTGGCTCCTCATATTTGGTCACTTGCCTTTTTCTTTCGATCTCATGCCACGTTTGAAACGTTGAGGAACCTGCTGGCTCATGGGACCCGCATGTCATCCTCTATGTGCTATAAAAGTTTCCTTTGTTGGAGTTTTTTTCACCCTCTGATTTTTGGCTTGCCTTTTTCTTTTGATCCCCTGCACCCTTTGAAACGTTGAGTAAGCTGTTGGCTCGAGGGACCCGCATGTCATCCTCTATGTCCATCAACTTTCTTTTCTTGGATTTTTTTTCACCCCCTAATTACTAGCTACTTTCTTTTTCTTTTGATCTCAAGCCGCATTACAAACATTGAGACCGCTGCTGCTAAATGGGACCCACATGTCATCCTCTATGTACAATAAAGTTTCTTTTCTTGGATTATCTTTTGCTCCTGATATTTTGTCACTTGCCTTTTTCTTTCGATCTCATGCCGCCTTTGAAACGTTGAGTAAGCTGCTGGCTCATGGGTCCCGCATGTCATCCTCTACGAACAATAAAAGTTTCCTTTCTTGGAGTTATTTTTTACCCCTAATTTCTGGCTATTTGCCTTTTTCTTTTGATCTCCTGCCCCTTTGAAATGATGAGGACACTGTTGGCAGGTCGGTCCCACATGTCATCCTCTATGAACAATAAATGTTTCCTTTGATGGATTTATTTTGAACCCCTAATTAATTTCTGGATATTTCCCCTGCCGCCTTGGAATCGTTGAGGATGCTGCTGCCTCATGGGTCCCGCATGTCATCCTCTCGGAACGGTAAATGTTTATTTTCTTGGATTTTGTTGACCAAACGATTTTTGGCTTATTTTTCTTTCGATCACTGCAGCCTTTAAAACGTTGAGGACGCCGCGGCTCACGGGTCCCACATGTCGACCTCTATGAACAATAAACGGCGAGGATGCGGCTGCCTCATGGGTCCCGCATGTCATCCTCTCGGAAACGAAAATGTTTCTTTTCTTGGATTTTTTACCAACAGATTTTTGGTTTATTTTTCTTTCCATCCCCTGCCGCCTTTAAAACGTTGACGATTGTTGGCTCATGGGTCCCCAATGTCAGCCTCCCGTACAAGAAACATATGATATCTTGATTATTTTGCGGACAATAAACAATGTATTGCGCTCGAGCTATTTCAAACGGATAATTAAATCTTTATTTTTACATAAACAAACTTATATGTTGAATCTCCTTGTTTTTTTGTCTTTGCGAAGCATAGGACTTTCTGTTTTTTAGAAAATTCGGAACTTTCCTGTTTTGGAGTGGGCTAAAATTGTACGAGTCAAAAGGCCAAGCGGGATAGTTCGAAGGCCCGGATGTCCAGATGCAGCCCAATTGAAATCTTTCTTCTTGGATTTTTTCACCCCTGATTTACGGCTACTTCATTTTTCTTTTGGTTACTGTGCCGCCTTGGAAACGTTGAGACCGCTTCTTTGCAAAATGGGACCCGCATGTCATCCTCTAGGTACAATAAAATTTCTTTTCTTGGATTGTTTTTGGCTCCCGATATTTGGTCACTTGCCTTTTTCTTTCGATCCCGTGCAGCCTCTCAAACGGTGATACCGCTTGCTAATTGGGACCCGCATGTCATCCTCTAAGTCCTATCAAGTTTCTTTTCTTGAATTATTTTTGGCTCGATATTTGGTCACTTGCCTTTTTCTTTCGATCTCATGCCACGTTTGAAACGTTGAGGAACCCTCTTGGCTCATGGGACCCGCATGTCATCCTCTATGTACTATAAAAGTTCATTTTCTTTGTTTTTTTTCACCCTCTGATTTTTGGCTATTTCCTTTTTCTTTTGATCCCCTACCGCCTTGGAAACGTTGAGTAAGCTGCTAGCTCATGGGACCCGCATCTCATCCTCTATGTCCATCAACTTTATTTTCTTGGATTTTTTTTGACCCCCTAATTTCTGGCTACTTTCTTTTTCTTTTGATCTCAAGCCGCATTTGAAACGTTGGGACCGCTGCTGCAAAATGGGACCCGCATGTCATCCTCTATGTAAATAAAGTTTCTTTTCTTGGATTATCTTGGGCTCCTGATATTTTGTCACTTGCCTTTTTCTTTCGATCTCATGCCGCCTTTGAAACGTTAAGTAAGCTGCTGGCTCATGGGTCCCGCATGTCATCCTCTACGAACAATAAAAGTTTCCTTTCTTGGAGTTATTTTTTACCCCTAATTTCTGGCTATTTGCCTTTTTCTTTTGATCTCCTGCCCCCTTTGAAACGATGAGGAATGACTTTGTTGGCAGGTCGGTCCCACATGTCATCCTCTATGAACAATAAAACTTTCCTTTGATGGATTTATTTTGAACCCCTAATTAATTTCTGGCTATTTCCTTTTTTTTTCTTTGATCCCCTGCCGCCTTGGAAACGTTGAGGATGCTGCTGCCTCATCGGTCCCGCATGTCATCCTCTCAGAACGATAAATGTTTTATTTTATTGGATTTTTTTACCAACTGATATTTGGTTTATTTTTATTTTCGATCCCCTGCCGCCTTTGAAATGTTGACGACGATGCTGGCTCATGGGTCCCTGATGTCAGCCTCCCCGTACAAGAAACATGTGATATCTTGATTATTTTGCAGACAATAAATAGCGTATTTCGCTCTGAGCTATTGCAAACGGATAAATTAAATCTTTATTTTTACAACTTATATCTTGAATCTCCTTGTTTTTTGTTTTGGCGAAGCATAGGACTTTCCTGTTTTTTTTGAGAAAAATCCGAACTTTCATGTTCGGAGTGGGCTAAAATTGTACGAGTCAAAAGGCCCGAAGGATAGTTCGAAGGCCCGAGATGTCCAGATGCAGCCCAATTGAAATCTTTCTTTTCTTGGATTTTTTCACCCCCGATTTACGGCTACTTCATTTTTCTTTTGATCTCAAGCCGCATTTGAAACGTTGGGACCACTTTGCCGCACAATGGGACCCGCATGTCATCCTCTATGTACAATCAAGTTTCTTTTCTTGGATTATTTTTGGCTCTGATATTTGGTCACTTGCCTTTTTCTTTCGATCTCATGCCACGTTTGAAACGTTGAGGAACTTTCTTGGCTCATGGGACCCGCTTGTCATCCTCTATGTACTACAAAAGTTTATTTTCTAGGGTTTTTTTTTTCACTCTCTGATTTTTGGCTATTTCCTTTTTCTTTTGATCCCCTGCCGCCTTGGAAACGTTGAGTAAGCTGCTAACTCGTGGGACCCGCATGTCATCCTCTATGTACAATCAATTTTCTTTTCTTGGAGTTTTTTTTACCCCCAAATTTAAGGCTACTTAATTTTTCTTTTGATCTCAAGCCGCATTTGAAACGTTGGGACAGCATGTCATCCTCTATGTACAATAAAAGTTTCTTTTCTTGGATTATTTTTCACCCTACGATTTTTGATCACTTGCCTTTTTCTTTCGATCTCATGCCGCCCTTGAAAACGTTGAGGAACCTCGCGTGGCCCATGGGACCCGCATGTCATCCTCTATGTACTACAAAAGTTTCTTTTCTTGGATTTTTTCACCCTCTGATCTTTGGCTATTTCCATTTTCTTTTGATCCCCTGCCGCCTTGGAAACGTTGAGTAAGCTGCTTGGTGATGGGACCTGCATGTCATCCTCTATGTACAATCAAGTCTCTTTTCTTGGATTTTTTACCCTCTTATTTTTGGTCACTTGCCTTTTTCTTTCGATCTCATGCAGCCTGCGAAACGTTGAGGAAGGCTGTGGCTCATGGGACCCACATGTCATCCTCTATACTATAAAAGTTTCTTTTCTTGGATTTTTTTCACCCTCTTATTTTTGGCTATTTCCTTTTTCTTTTGATCCCTGCCGCCTTGGAAACGTTGATTAAGCTGCGACACAAGGGCCCCGCATGTCATCCTCTATGTACAATCAACTTGCAAGATCTTGGAGCGAAAGAGCTTGTATAAGTGGGACCCATATGTCATCCTCTATGTACAATAAAAGTTTCTTTTCTTGGATTATTTTTTGCTCTGATATTTGGTCGGTTTCCTTTTTCTTTTGATCTCATGCCGCCTCGAAACGTTGAGTAAGGTGCTGGCTCATGGGACCCGCATGTCATCCTCTATGTACAATAAAGTTTCTTTTCTTAGATTTTTTTTACCCCCTGATTTTTGCTAACTTGCCTTTTTCTTTTCGATCATATGGCGCCTTTGAAATTGAGGTCGCCGCTGGCTCATGGGTCCCACATGTCAGCCTCTATGAACAACAAACATTTCCTTTGTTGGATTTATTTTTTACCCCTAATTTCTGGCTATTTGCCTTTTTTTTTTCTTTTGATCCTGCGGCCTTTGAAACGATGAGGATCTTTGGCGAGTCGGTCCCACATGTCATCCTCTATGAAGAATAAAAGTTTCCTTTTTGGATTTATTTTTGACCCCTAATTTACGGCTATTTGCCTTTTTCTTGATCCTGCCGACTTCGAAATGATGAGGATGCAGCTGGCAGATCGGTCCCACATGTCAGCCTCTATGAACTATAAATGTTTCCTTTGTAGGATTTATTTTTTACCCCTATTTTCGGGCTACTTGCCTTTTTCTTTGAAACGTTGAGGACGCTACTGTCTCATGGGTCCCACATGGCATCCTCTCTGAACGATAAACCTTCATTTCTTGTTAACGACAGGTTTATCGGTATTATTTTCATGAGACTAATACAAGCTCTTTCGCTCCAAGATCTTGCAAGTTAATAGAATAAATCATGGAATTATTAGGATATGTTTTAAATTTCAAATCCACTTTATGAATTTTTGAAAATACCGTGATCTTTGTGGGTATGGAGCGATCAAGGATTTTCATATTGGCCATGAGCAGTTTCAAAAATTGCAACCCAATAATTCAAAATAAATACAAACAACTTTTATGTAGAATCTCCGTGTTTTTGTTTTTTGCCAATCATAGGATCTGTGGTTCTTTAGAAAAGGGCCAACATTGCATGAGCAGAAAGGCCCATTTGTAGTTATTGGGCTTCGACAGCCGGAGCAAGTAGGCCTATAGCAAATACCTTGTAGATGGCCGTTGGAACCCAAAAGTATTTGTTGCCTAGACTTAGATGCCAAACTCAGCCTTATTGACATGAACCTTGCTATGCACACGACAATTTCAGTCCGATCCGTGTACGAAACACAAGATCCAACCCTTCGTGTGAGGAAGCGGTGGCAGCACACCTCCAGATGCTCAATCGTACATACGCATATCATATAGGAGTTGTCGTATGTACATCAGTTCCGTATTGACATGTTTTTCTTTGGTTCACATGTGGGGTCCGCACGAGTCACCTAGGTCGCACATCTACTTCCTTGCTCGTAGTTGATGCATGTTCGGTTTGGGGATGGGGTGGAACCGAACACACCCCGTGCCAGTGGATGTACTTTACCCTTTAGCGGCGAAAAAAATAGGAATGGTCCTCTCATGAGTATGATCAACAAGAGGTGGCTATATTATAAAGGACGTACACACATTGTAATTATAGTGCTGAAATAAAGTCAATCCTAAAACAGCCATGCATGGGTTATAATATGAAGGCAACACGAAATACAAAAGCGGGCGGTGTTCAAATAAAGCTGATTCAAACTAGTACATACTAAAAACAGTGTACTACTTCTCAACACTTCAAGCATAATAAAAAAGTGTCACTTGTTTTTTAAAGGTAACACCGAACGGGCAATGTTTAAAGCAGGCTTAAACCACATAGCCGCTTGTCGGACACTATCCCAACCATCCTTGGGAAGGCTGATAACTCCCACAGTCTCACCTTCATGCGGCTGGAGGTTGCGGCGCAAAATTTTAGGGTATTGATTATAACGAATATTCCGGTATCTTTGTGTAGACGCAGTTTTTCCTCATGAATGGAACCAATGTGCCATCGAAGCTTTGGATTCACGCTTCTTCAGGTTGGCAATGATTGGGTAATTGAGTCCGAGGAACAGAGAGTGGTCGGCGAGGCTGTTAACCTGCCTCCAAAGAAAGTCCCACACGTGCGGTAGATAAGGGATCCAGCTCAAAGACGTAGGTGGCAACAGGAGGATCTGCCGTAGCTGAAGCCCATTAGTAGCATAGGGAATGTCGGGAGGTACTTCGCATTGGCAATCCCAATCTTGTTTCTTGTAAGGATGATCATCAATCGCTTGCCATCGCCAGATGGAGGCGAGGAACCACGCGTCTTGCTGATCATCCACCACCGGTGGCGGGATTACAAACGGGAGCATCGGGTTTTCTACAATATTAGAAATGGAGACGAATAGGGTGTTACGGCAACCATATTCAAACAGCAGCATTGTTCATCGTTCATGCTCACGGTATAAATACGACTATGTAAGCTAAGGACATTGGTCATTCATGTGTTCAAATCGAGTGTCCAATATATCGGTTATCGCATCCATCCCACGAAACTAGTCTAAACTTCGCCAAAACTAGACACTAGTTAGTGTATACACAGTTATATACTACCTACTGTCACCGAAAGTGTCTGAGATTTGTCCAAATTCAGATGTATCTAGACGGTGAAAGCATATAGATACATTCAGAATTTTGACAAATATATATCATCTTAAGTTTAAGTCTGTGTTGTACTTAATTCCCTTTGTCTTAAGTGATCTATTAGAGAGCTTCCTGTGACCACCCGAAGGGTAAGAAATGTTTAACTGTATAAGTGGATTGCCTAGACCTTTCCATCAGTTCGGACTTTTGGTTGCGTTGGCTAGTCCATGAAGCTTGACATGGTGTCAGAGCCAGGGTCTCGAGTTCGAGTCCTGGCTTTCGCAATTTATCCTAAAATTGTTGTTGCCCCCTCGGAGTCCACGTATATGCCTCTTGAGCTATACCGCTGAGTCTTTCCACATGTTGACTTGTCTCCCATCACACGTGAGGGGGGTGTTGAATTGTATAAGTGGATTGCCGCCCTTGCGATCAGTTCGGACTTTTGGTTGTGTTGGTAGTGCATGAAGCTTGACAAGAAAGAAATGCTCTTTGTAGCTAACCCCAAGTCTGGTAACATTTGCAAAATAGGTATCAGATGCAGCTATCCATTCAGTAGAAGAATTTGCATTTTAGAGTTGAAGGTTCATAATCTCTTCTCTACTATTGATAGTAAAGGGTACACATGGTATTTGTTTACCTCATTTTCGCGTTCTAAAAAAGGTACGCTATATGGTTGTGCTAAGTTAAACTGATTTAAGTCTGTTCAAGTTTATCGAAAATTATACTACCAACATCTAAAACATCAATATAGGTTCATATATTACAAAAGATATTTAGATTTTCTTTTCTCGAACACATGCCTAGTCATGCATCATTATATATTAGAGCATACAGGGTTGTAGCAAGGCTACGAAAAACTGAGAAAGCAAAAAGAAAGAACTATACAGGGGACTAGAGGCAGCTAACTTTGTTAGGCCTGCAGGTGCTAAATCTTATATATATATGAGGTTGTAGATATTAATCGTAAACTTACTCAAACTTAAATATCATTGAATTAGGAAAAAGATAACCTGAGTTATTTTGAATGAGGGGACGTCACAATCACTAGTGAAAGATAATTGTGGGAAACTGAAATCTATTCAAGAAAATGGGAGAAAAAATGTATCAAAAACAAAATTAATTATACCATTCTGCAGATTGTTCACCGATATAAACAAAGAACTGTTTGATCTGCATGTGGGTACATCCAATCAAGGCTTTTTCCCCGATCTCTAGAAAATATAAGCTATGCATGTAATTACAAACGATTTTCTTCTATTTTTCTGTTTCTACGTTAACATTTGAGATACTTGTTAATTACATCCATATTCTGCAGTTGCATAGAGTTACTAATTCAGGAATGCATTCACATACGGAGTATACTATGTTTGCTGATGACTGACTAGTACTAATTCATTGCAAGCAACGGTTCATTCATATTCAGATAAATGATGTGATCGTTAAGTCATATACTTATGAAAGTCCTTATGCATCTCTCTGATGCGAGATGGCGGGGTCTCTCGTCCTCCTTTTGGAGGCAAAATCAATTAGTTATATATGAAACAATGGGTGTAAAAGGTTATCAAAAAGGGTGCCTTCATAGTGCCACGTTATCTTTTGAGATACTGGTTAATTACACCCATATTCTGCAGTGGCGTAGAGTTACTAATTCAGGAATGCAATCACATACTGAGCATACTATGTTTGTTGGTGACTAATTAGTACTACTAATTCATTGCAAGCAACGATTCATTCATATTCAGCAAAAGGGGGGTGATCATTAAGTCATATAAGAAAGGTAAAATATAAACAAGGTAGTTCATGAATAACTTCATTGGTTAAGGCAGTGTATCATGCAATGCAACATAAGGACTGAAAAAATACCATTTGCGGTGTCCCAGTACGTGGAGCCGTCAGTTTCGTCCACCGCAAAAACGTGGCCACGGAGTTCAATGGCATCACAGTAATTTGGATAATCAGGTGCAGGTGTAAGGGCCTCCAGCATTCTCCAGTCGCCACCCCCTTCAAGGTAGAAAATCGTTTTGTCGAACAAGGCGATGAGCTTGTAATCTGCGTACCTCCCACCTTTTGTGGGCACTTGGCAGATTACAATCTTCAACAAATTAATTGCTGGACCCAGATTAAAAGAGTATGCAGGTCAATATGAAACAATACTATGATGAATCTTCGAATCAGGTAGGGATGGAAGGGGGATATGTCGCTCGGTGTAGACGTTCACGAGGCACCACTCATGATGATCGGCGGCGGCGATCCGATCGCCGTTCGCGCCAAGCCATTTTCTCGTCGTGCATGAACGGCAGGGCGACGAACGGCGAGGATGGTCGAGGGCACCAGGTCGTACACGGTATCATGCGGACGAGATGCTGTCGCCAGGTCCCGGTGTTCACCGAACCAATAAGCGAGGCGGAGGCATCGGCGAGCGGGGTTCATCCCAATGGTGCATCTTACCTTCATCCTTGCTGATCATGTCGTAGAGCTCCCTGGAACATGCAGCAAGTCGGACGGTGTAGGTAACATCCGGATGCGCAGCGATGAGGTCGATGTTGTCGCCGGTGAGAGCCTCCAAGTGGCCGTCCCCGCCGCCCCGGCAAAGCCTAGAATAATCCATCACGTGAAGATGGATTTAGGTGGATGGCGGATGCAACTGCGCTTGGGGTTTTCGGAGGAGAGGGCGAGCGCTATGGAAGGAACGATGTGGCGCGCGGCCGGCCGGGGTAAGGAGAGAAAGGTATACGGAGTAGTACTAGTGATGCGGCGTGGTGGGGATCGAGATCCTGCGCGTGCGCGTGATTCTGGGAGGGTGAAGAAGAAGATTTTTTATTTTTTTTGTAACGGGGTGAAGAAGAAGATGATAGACATGCAAGGGGCTAAAACTAGGTAGTACTCTAGGCTGCTGCTGCGGCGGCGCCGATTTGACTGTTGGTAGACTAGCACGCCACCCATCTATAAATTTGCGACGACGTTTGGTGCAGTGATGTCTCGTCACATCAGGTTGACCAGAGAGGGCTTTTTTTTACAGTTTCCATTTCGATATATTTTTCGCCAATAATCGTAGTTCTCTACATGCCAGAGACACGTACCTTAACACGTGGGCAGCATGCAACCGCGCGAGCACCAAAATGGAATGAGAAATGTTTTAGAGCAAAACTTCATTTTCAATGCCTTTCCTAGCTTGGTTTGGAAACCGGACAGAGCTTCAGTGACTTGATGCTTCCAAGATACATTGTGACTGTGTCCCACCATCTACCATCCATTTGAGATCCAACGTTCCAAACTATCTCTTATTTCGAAGCTAAAAAGAAAAACTATTCAGAAAATTTTGAAAAAAATCCAGTAATATGTAGATTCCTTGTTTTAAAATCTATGAATATTTCATCCCATTCGGATGACTAGCTTGTGATTAAATAGATTCTTACGTACTCGAGCACTAGTTTAAACTAAATATATATTTGCTCACAAACCTATGATTCAAATCGAATGAAACTTCACCAAAATATAAATCGAAATATGCATGATTCTTGGAAGTTTTTCAAAATTTTCATGGTCCATGGGGTCCTCCAAAGTGCAAGCTTTTTTTTTCTTGGTTGGTACTTCAAAACTGAGTTTGGATGGTGGCAAGACTTGCACAAAGCGGATGTCAAAATTTTGGCCTTTGTGAACTTTGCAATCAACATCAAGTGTCGGACTCTCGAGAAAAAAATATGAGTTGGCGCCCACCTTTCTTTCAACCGTTGGTTCTCAATCCGAGGGTGGTCCAACTAGCTAACAAAATTGGCTTGGTATTCATGGTCTTGAACCAACGATTTGGCATGGCTTTCAATCGGTATGAGAGGTGATGTATGGAGGTGATTCATACGAGAGGGCAATAAAGAAATGTTTTGTCATCCTCGCAAAGCTAGTCTATTTGGAAAGAAATGAATAATTGGTTTTTCGCAACATTGCATGATACTAATTCATGATACTATGCATTGAAGGTGTTGTATCATAGACTAGTATCGATCTACGATACTTCCCATTGTGACTAGTCTAAGTGCTTTTGCACCATGAACACTAGCTATGCCTGAGACCTCAAAAAACACTTCTCCATCATTCTACTATTCACACTTTCTTTTTCTAATAGAACTATGTACCATTGTTTTTAATATAATCTTGTGTCGAGAGTATATATTTCTAAAATAGTCATTTATGTTTCGCATAAGCTCAAAGAGGGGTACTTACTTATGAGAGATATCTTTCAACTAATACGTTGTAGGAGTACTTTAATTATGTGAGCTATAGTGTGAAGTGCTTACTAGAACGAGTACAAAAGGTGTTTGATAACATTACAGGCCACACGCCCAGTGTAGCCTGCATTGTAGGAGCATTACATCAATTTAACAACTACGGAGGAGTAGCCTAGGTAGAGATAACAGGCAAAGGAAATAGTTCAACAGATAGTACAACACAACTACGGAAAGGGAGTAGCCTAGGTAGAGATAAACATGCAAATGAAATAGTTCAATGAGATACAAATCTTGCATTACAACACGAGTATTACATAAAGTACATCAGCCCTTCTTTACGGACCTGTGACGTGAAGGCAGGTTCCATTGCCGGGCGTTAGCGAAGCTTGGGATGAGCCACAACGGAACCTGCCGCCATGTCCATCTAATGTTGGTTTGGAAACCAACGATGCAGTCTTAATTCAAACTGAAGCGGCAAATTTACGGAGAAGGAGGATATGCAAGGCCTCTTGCATGGTGCGATGTGTAAACAGAGTTGCTTCTCGCCATATTTGGACGGTCATGTTCTGCCCCGTCTTCTACTGGAAGGATAATCGGATAGTTCACTCCAAGGAAGAGAGAATATGATCCAAGGGAAATAATCCTCCTCCATGGCCTCGGTGGCATCAACTGACTGGTGTCCATGCTTGTACACCTCGCAGCCAAGTAAACCCTTACCATACCCGCGAATAGTGCGACCATGACGACCCTCGAGAGGTAGCAGCGGCGGGTAAAATCCGAACCAGTCCAGTATAATCCCGCCCGTCGATAACGCCCCGGTATGGACCAGAAAAAGTCTAGAACCATCGGGAGATCATGCTAACCACCAGGAGCCAAGATTGTACCGACCTTGTTCATCAAGTTACGGCGGAATAGGTGCCGTGCTGATCAACAAAGGACCTTGCAAAGGAAAGCACAGCTTGAAGTCAGTTCAGCAAAACTTGATTAGTTCATTACATACATGAATCATGATGGAGCTACACTACGGCCTCCGATCCAACTTACTTGACGCAACTGGCTATGTCTAGCTCGATCTGCACAAATTAATTGACTCCAGTTTGTCTACCTAGATGCCCTGGCTAGACAAAGCTGAGTCAATTTGATTTGGATCGGAGGGAGTACTTTATTTTGACTCAAAGGCATATCGCTGCTGATTTTGATTGAATATAGAGGGAAAGGTACGAGGCATGACACGAAAACTGCACAACAAAAAGAAAAAGGCTAAAGCTAAATCTGAAACTAGCGAGGTAATAGCGAAAACACATCATATGAGATGAGAAAAATTACCCCAAGAAAGTTGATTCCATGCATAAACTTCGCACTACGAGTTCTGACAAATACAATACCCTTGTGGATGATTGCATCGGAGTAGCCGTACGCTAAGTAGTGGTTGTCCAGAACTGTCCATGTGCGAGTAGCACTGTGACGGACTGCAATTGCCGCGGTGAGGATGGCAAGACCAGAGAAACTAGTATAATTTGAAGCATTTGTTGGAACTCGGCAAATAGCTATCTTCAGCGGTTGAAGATGTTGATCATTAGACTCGAACACAAGGTTATCCGGGGTGGTTTTCAACTCACTTATTGGTGGGAGAGGACTCCGGCGACCCGTGGACACAGTGACAAGCTCCCAATGCCCGGGGAACCCAAGACGGGTGATCCAATCGCCATTCGCGCCTGCCCCCATGCCCGTACCACCATACGGAATCACGGCATCGGAAGAGATCTGTCCGGCGGCGTCGGTTGGCACAAGGTACCCTTGCGATCTTTTGCATCATGCTGCTTGTCCTTCTGCGCACCACTGCTACTTGAACTTGTGGACGCGGGAGAAGGGATTGTGCGTGGCGGTACCTCGGTTTGGTGAGTATGAAGAACACGGGGCATGCCAAACGGCTGAGATGCGAGCGAGCTACACTTTGTGTTGCTGAATCATGATCAAACTTGCATGAACAGACGAGGCTCGAGGCGGTGATGAAATCGCATCGGGATGCGATTTCTTCAAGGGGCCATCGAAACACCCAAGAACTGCCACTCTCATTGATCGATCTCGCCATTGGAAGGATGCGGTCAAGTGGGTGTGGGGGTGTGGGAGTGGGACGCTGGCGTTTGGGTATGAGGTATTGGAGGACAGTGCGAGCGGCAGCTGGTAGAGCGATATGGATAAAAGTCCACAACTCCTACTAGTACCATCAAACAGGTGGCTCGAGATGATCCGAAAAAGGCATGGCGGCGGTGGTGCGGGGCTGCTGGTGTAGGCGGGGTCGCCGAGAGAAGATGGAGATGAAGAAGACGGAGAAGCGAGGCAAAAAAAACAATTTGAATTGAAATCAATAATACGAGTACTACGGGCGTGCCTTCTCTCTCTGGTCTCTGCTGCACTCGCACTGTCGTGAAGGCGTGTGACCCGAGAAGAAGCTAATGTCTTTAATATCTTGTCCTTGCACGCCGTGGAGCTGTATTTTGTCTCATCAAATCAGCTACGGACGGTTCAATGAGAGAAAAGATCCTTTGCCATCATCATGATATATTACCACGGGCCCACGGCGGTGCACATTCATCTTGTACTACCATATCTTTGTCTTGCTCTATATGTTGCACAAACCACCACTTGGACATTTTTTTTTGCAGTTTCCACCATGTGGTGGTCTAATATGTTGCAAATTTCACCACTTGGTTATCTAATCAGCTAGTTAGTCATGTTGATAGCAAAATCGACAAGTGGGTTCAACATGTCAATGCTCCAATTAATGTTTTAGAAAAAATAAATTTTTCAAAATTCATACTTCTTTTATTTAGCTATTTAAAAATGCTTATTCATTTATTTCAACAAATATTGTGCGGTCTTGAATTTTTTTCAAACAAATATTATGGCATCGGGTTCGGGACTCCTGAAAAGGGCTGGCCGTCGTACGGGAACCCGAAATGATGCCCACAACATGGTCAAAAGTGGCAAGGAACCCATCGAGGTGGATGAACTCGGGAAACCTTGGTAGAGGTAGGGATCTTGAGGAGGCCATTAGGGTTAGCCTACCCCCCAATAAGCGTATGAACGAAAAAAATTCACATAAGTAGTAGCTATTATTAAAATTTCACAAATATTACGCGCTTTTGAATATTTCAAAAGTATTGTGGAGTCACGCTGGCCTTGCCCGAATTTTACCTTTCGAAATTTGGATGTCACGAGCATGATCACTCAACCAACCGGGTCCAAACATATATATACAATTGGCCTCCTCGAGCCTACACCGACTCGCATTGTCGCTGAAACCTGGATCATATAGTTTCTATTGGATTGATGTCCTAAGGAAATATTCCAACAACGGAAGTTGTTGGTTCGTTGTATTATCTTCCTTTGGAATATTGTTGGGCTTGTTTGGTTCGAAGAAAATTCATAGAAATTTTGTGGGATTCAAATCTCAGTGGCTCCTTTGATTCTTGAATACATGATAATTCATACTAATTCACGTGTTTTTTGTGTAGCACTACAACCAAAGAACATGCAATTCAAATTTGTGTGATTTCTCTCATATAGGATTAATTCAACATGCAATCATATTCAATTCCTACATTATTTCTATTTTAACATTTTGTACACATCATGCATGCGACCCAAACAATGCGTACATGGTGGGGGGTTGTTTCGTTGCAAAAGCAGTTGGTCACACCACAAACAAACATGCAACAATTAATCTAAATTCACGCGGTTTCCCCGCGATGCAACCAAACAATATTCGATGAAACTAAGCATGGCATAAACATATACAATACACACCATACATTTTGGCTGCTTTGATTATTCGCAAGATTTTCAAAGTGCGGGAATATGAAAATTGTATGATTAGAGAGTGATGATCATCTCCAAATATATAGGATTGAGAAACAACGGTATTTGGATCCAATAACATTTGATTGCGTGTGAAAACCAAAAGAAATACTAGTAGTAACATACGGTTACACAATGAAGGATTTTTGTTTTTGTATAAAAATGTATTGTCAATGAATTCTGAAAATTGCAATCCTATGAATTAAACAATCGAAATCGTGTCGGACTAATTCCTACGTTTCGACATTCTAGTACGGAGTATGATTTCTTTGAAGGGACGCAGAGGGACGTGGGTAGCAATGTCTAGTCCCTGTCTTGTCTGTATACACTGTACTTACGTCAGACTAGTGTTGCTCATGAAGTCTTAATCTGACGTACTCTGAAGCTAGATGCATCACCGTTTCCAGTCTCTGTCCTCGTTTTTTCGATCGGCAAAATAGACAGAAATAACCCAAAGTCGAAAAGATTGGGAAAAACAAACTTTCGACATACTAGCAAGATTGGGTTATTTTTGTCCAAATTCTCGTTTTTTTCTCTTGGCTTCCCTACCCTTGAATCCATGTCACTTACGTGTGTTGCCCATGCATGCGTCATGTCCCACACTTCGGTGAGCACAAGTGACGTCTTTGTACGTACGCAAACTCCCGGCGATCTTCTTTGTCAAGAGAAGACGCATCAAGATTCAAGACCCGATCGCATTTCTTGCTTTCGGCCTGGGGTCCTCCATGTAAAAGTTAGGGATTTAGATGTAATTTCATGTTTATTTTGTGTGCTTGTTGTAAAGCTGTTGATTTTTTATGTCCATTTCAATCTTGGTCAAATCCTAGGTTTGACCTAGATTTAAACAAGTTTAAAACATGAAAATGAAAAAGTAAGCCTGGATCCTCCTTAGTCAATCCAAAATGAAGCTTTTGGGAGGTTTTTGAAATTTTCATGTTTGAAACCCAAAACCACTTCTTTTCATGCTAGACTTCATAAGACATAGTTTAGGGATAGGGGTAGATACATGATTTGTCTGGTTTCAGTATGTCTAGAGCTTGTTTATCCACTTGAATGCTTACTATATGACATAAGAAGACTATGTGCTATGGTTTTTCATTTATCTAATTTTTTTGAATTTTATGCCCTTTTGAATCTTGGTCAAATCCCAGGTTTGACCAGGTTTTAAACATGTTTAAAACTTGAAAATGAAAAGGTGTAAGCATGGATCCTTTGTAGTCACTCTAAAAAGAAGGCTATGTACGTGCTTTGGTTTTTCATTCTTTAGATTTTTGTCTGAATTTTTATGCCCATTTGAATCTTGGTCAAATCCTAGGTTTGACCAAGATTTAAATAAGTTTAAAACATGAAAATGAAAAGATAAGCATCGATCCTTCTTACTCGCTCTAAAATGAAGCTTTTGGTAGGTTTTTGAAATTTCCATGTTTGAAACCCAAAACCACTTCTCTTCATGCTTGACTTCATAAGACGAAGTTTAGGGTCGATAGGGGGTAGATACATGATTTGTCTGGTTTGAATATGTCTAGACCTTGTTTATGAACTTGAATGCTTACTATATGACATAAGAAGACTATGTGCTTTGGTTTTTTTTATTTTTTTATTTTATGCCCATTTTAATATTGGTCAAATCCTAGGTTTGACCAAGATTTAAACAAGTTTAAAACATGAAAATGAAAAGGTAAGCCTGGATCCTTCTTAGTCACTCTAAAATGAAGCTTTTCGGAGGTTTTTGAAATTTCCATGTTTGAAACCAAAAACCACTTCTCTTCATGCTTGACTTCATAAGACAGAGTTTAGGGTTAGGGGTAGATACATGATTTGTCTTATTTGAATATGTATAGACGTTGTTTGTCAACTTTTGAATGCTTACTATATATATATGTGACATAAGAAGACTATGTGCTTTTGTTTTTCATTTTTCTGATTTTTTTAATTTTATGCCCATTTAAATCTTGGTCAAATCCTGGTTTGACAATGATTTAAACAAGTTTAAAATATGAAAATGAAAAGGTAAGCATTGATCCTTCTTAGTCACTCTAAAATGAAGTTTTTGGTAGGTTTTTGAAATTTCCATATTTGAAACCCAAAACCACTTCTCTTCATGCTTGACTATATAAGACAAAGTTTAGGGTTAGGGAGTAGATACATGATTTTTCTTGTTTGAATATGTCTAGACCTTGTTTATCAACTTTAATGCTACTATATGACATAAGAAAACTATGTGCTTTGGTTTTTCATTTTTCGATATTTTTTGGAATTTTGATGCACATTTGAATCTTGGTCAAATCCTAGGTTTGACCAATATTTAAACAAGTATATATAGAACATGAAAATGAAAAGGGAAGCATGTATCCTTCTTAATTAGTCACCCTAAAATGAAGTTTTTGGGAGGTTTTTGAAATTTCCATGTTTGAAACCTAAAACCACTTATCTTCATGCTTGACTTCGTCATAAGACAGAGTTTAGGGGTTAGGGGGTAGATACATGATTTGTCTAGCTAGTTTGAATATGTCTAGACCTTGTTTATCAACTTTAATGCTTACTATATGACATATAAGAAGACTATGTGCGCTTTGGTTTTTCATTTTTCGGTTTTTTTATTTTATGCCCATTTGAATCTTGGTCGATTTAAACAAGTTTAAAACATGGAAATGAAAAGGTAAGCATCGATCCTTCTTAGTCGCTCTAAAATGAAGCTGAATTTTGGGAGGTTTTTGAAATTTCCATGTTTGAAACCCAAAACCACTTCTCTTCATGCTTGACTTCATAAGACGAAGTTTAGGGTCGATAGGGGGTAGATACATGATTTGTCTTGTTTGAATATGTCTAGACCTTGTTTATCAACTTGAATGCTTACTATATGACATAAGAGGACTATGTGCATTGGTATTTCATTTTTTGATTTTTATGCCCATTTGAGAATCTTGGTAAAATCCTAGGTTTGTTGAGCAAGATTTAAACAAGTTTAACATGTGAAAATGATAAGGTAATTAAGTCTGGATCTTTCTCTTAGTAACTCTAAAATGAAGCTTTTGGGAGGTTCTTGAATTTACCATGTTTGAAACCCAAAACCACCGTACTTGTTCATGCTTGACTTCATAAGACAGAGTTTAGGGTTAGGGGTAGATACATGATTTTTCTGGTTTGAATATGTCTAGACCATGTTTATCAATTTGAATGCTTACTATATGACATAAGAAGGCTATGTGCTTTGGTTTTTCATTCTTTCGATTTTTTTCTGAAATTTTATGGCCATTTGAATCTTGGTCAAATCCTAGGTTCGACCAAGATTTAAACAAGTTTAAAACATGACAATGAAAAGGTAATTAATCATGGATCCTTCTTAATTAACCAGCCAGTCTAATTAAAATGAAGCTTTTTGGGAGGTTTTTGAAATTTCCATGTTTGAAACCCAAAACCACACTTCTCTGCTTCATGCTTGACTTCATATATAATTAAGACAAAGTTTAGGGTTAGGGGGTACATGATTTGTCTGGTTTGAATATGTCTAGACCTTGTTTATGAAATTGAATGCTTACTATATGACATAAGAAGACTATGTGCTTTGGTTTTTTATTTTATTTATTTTTTATTTTATGCCCATTTGAATATTGGTCAAATCCTAGGTTTGACCAAGATTTAAACAAGTTTAAAACATGAAAATGAAAAGGTAAGCCTGGATCCTTCTTAACTAGTCACTCTAAAATGAAGCTTTAATTTTGGGAGGTTTTTGAAATTTCCATGTTTGAAACCAAAAACCACTTCTCTTCATGCTTGACTTCATAAGACAGAGTTTATGGTTTTAGAGGGGTAGATACATGATTTGTCTTATTTGAATATGTCTAGCTAGACCTTGTTTATCAATTTTTGAATGCTTACTATATATATGTATTTGACATAAGAAAGCTATGTGCTTTGGTTTTTCATTTTACTGTTTTTTTTTTGGAATTTTGATGCACATTTGAATCTTGGTCAAATCCTAGGTTTGACCAAGATTTAAACAAGTATAGAACATGAAAATGAAAAGGGAAGCCTGTATCCTTCTTAATTAGTCACCCTAAAATGAAGTTTTTGGGAGGTTTTTGAAATTTCCATGTTTGAAACCCAAAACCACTTATCTTCATGCTTGACTTCGTCATAAGACAGAGTTTAGGGGTTAGGGGGTAGATACATGATTTGTCTAGCTAGTTTGAATATGTCCAGACCTTGTTTATCAACTTTAATGCTTACTATATGACATATAAGAAGACTATGTGCGCTTTGGTTTTTCATTTTTCTGTTTTTTTATTTTATGCCCATTTGAATCTTGGTTAAATCCTAGATTGACTTCATAAGACAGAGTTTAGGGTTAGGGGTAGATATACACATGATTTTTCTGGTTTGAATATGTCTAGACCTTGTTTATCAACTTGAGTGTTTACTATATGACATAATTAAGAAGGCTATGTGCTTTGGTTTTTCATTCTTTAGATTTTTTGTCTGAATTTTTATGCCCATTTGAATCTTGGTCAAATCCTAGGTTTGACCAAGATTTAAATAAGTTTAAAACATGGAAATGAAAAGGTAAGCAACGATCCTTCTTAGTCGCTCTAAAATGAAGCTGAATTTTGGGAGGTTTTTGAAATTTCCATGTTTGAAACCCAAAACCACTTCTCTTCATGCTTGACTTCATAAGACGAAGTTTAGGGTCGATAGGGGGTAGATACATGATTTGTCTGGTTTGGATATATCTAGACCTTGTTTATCAACTTGAATGCTTACGATATGACATAAGAACACTATGTGCTTTTATTTTTTTATTTTTTTGTGCCCATTTGAATCTTGGTCAAATCCTAGGTTTGACCAAGATTTAAACAAGTATAGAACATGAAAATGAAAAGGGAAGCGTGTATAATTCTTAGTCACCCTAAAATGAAGTTTTGGGAGGTTTTTGAAATTTCCATGTTTGAAACCCAAAACCACTTCTCTTCATGCTTGACTTCTTAAGACATAGTTTAGGGGTTAGCGGGTAGATACATGATTTGTATGGTTTGAATATGTCTAGACCTTGTTTATCAACTTTAATGCTTACTATATGACATAAGAAGACTATGTGCTTTGGTTTTTCATTTTTCTGTTTTATTTTTTGAATTTTCTGCCAATTTTGTTTGACCAAGATTTAGACAAGTTTTACACGTGAAAACGAATAAGTAAGCCTGGATCCTTCTTAGTCACTCCAAAATGTACCAATTGATAGGTGCGTTAACTTTGCTTCATGGAAAAAATAATGTCATGTAAATGAGTTAACTTGGATTTCCTACCCTTGAAACCATAGGAAACTTTGTTCTAATGCACTATAATAATCAACCGAGCTTTTACACCAGCAGGTCTGTCACTTACGTGTGGTGCCCATGCGTGAGGTCCCACACTTCAGTGAGCACAAGTCACGTGCAATAGGTACGCAAACTCCCAGCCATCTTCTTTGTCAAGAGAAGACGCATCAGGATGCGTATTGGAAGTCTGTGGGTCCTTCTGGATCCTTCGGTTGTCCCTCTCACAAAAAAAAACAAATCTCTCTCATTCTCAGCCTCGCTCGACTCGCTCGCTCGCTCGCTCGCACCTCCTGCTCACTGACAAACCCTGCACAAAAGTCAACATCATCACCCGAAAAAGGGGAGACACCATAATTCTCTCCCTTCTTCTCTCCTTCCGAGTGATCCCTCTTCCTCCGAGTTTCACTCGACGGGCAAACACACATGTCTTGCATAGTAGAAAAATCGACCTACGAATCTATAATTAAATAGGTTAAACTAGGGTTTTGCCCGGTACTACAGATCAAGGTTCAAAAATCCAACTACGGGGTTCGAACAACCCCATTTCTAATCCAAGATTTTTTTCGACCTCATCCAATGGCCTCAAACTATAGGCCGGGTTAGCATCTAGTGCAGTATGTGTGAGAATGTATGCACTATGTGTGCTATAACTTGTGTGTCTTTGAAATTTGAACCAAATTTGAATAAGTTTGAAATATTTGAAATGGGGCTTTTGGCTTAAACGTTTGAAACCCAAAACGACTTCTCCTCATGCTAGACTTCATAAGACCGAGTTTAGGGTTAGGGGGTAGATACATGATTTGTCTGGTTTGAATATGTCTAAACCTTGTTTATCAACTTGAATGCTTACTATATGACATAAGAAGACCATGTGCTTTTGTTTTTCATTTTTCTATTTTTTTAAGAATTTTATGCACATTTGATTCTGGTCAAATCCTAGGTTCAACCAAGATTTAAACAAGTTTCAAGCATGAAAATGAAAACGTAAGCCAAGATCCTTCTTAATTAGTCACTCTAAAATATATGAAGCTTTTGGGACGTACTTGAAATTTCCATGTTTGAAACCCAAAACCAATTCTCTTCATGATTGACTTCATAAGACAGAGTTTAGGGTTAGGGGTAGATATACACATGATTTTTCTGGTTTGAATATGTCTAGACCTTGTTTATCAACTTGAGTGTTTACTATATGACATAATTAAGAAGGCTATGTGCTTTGGTTTTTCATTCTTTAGATTTTTTGTCTGAATTTTTATGCCCATTTGAATCTTGGTCAAATCCTAGGTTTGACCAAGATTTAAATAAGTTTAAAACATGGAAATGAAAAGGTAAGCATCGATCCTTCTTAGTCGCTTTAAAATGAAGCTGAATTTTGGGAGGTTTTTGAAATTTCCATGTTTGAAACCCAAAACCACTTCTCTTCATGCTTGACTACATAAGACGAAGTTTAGGGTCGATAGGGGGTAGATACATGATTTGTCTTGTTTGAATATGTCTAGACCTTGTTTGTCAACTTGAATGCTTACTATATGACATAAGAGGACTATGTGCATTGGTATTTCATTTTTTGATTTTTATGCCCATTTGAGAATCTTGGTAAAATCCTAGGTTTGTTGAGCAAGATTTAAACAAGTTTAACATGTGAAAATGATAAGGTAATTAAGTCTGGATCTTTCTCTTAGTAACTCTAAAATGAAGCTTTTGGGAGGTTCTTGAATTTACCATGTTTGAAACCCAAAACCACCGTACTTCTGTTCATGCTTGACTTCATAAGACAGAGTTTAGGGTTAGGGGTAGATACATGATTTTTCTGGTTTGAATATGTCTAGACCATGTTTATCAATTTGAATGCTTACTATATGACATAAGAAGGCTATGTGCTTTGGTTTTTCATTCTTTCGATTTTTTTATGAAATTTTATGGCCATTTGAATCTTGGTCAAATCCTAGGTTCGACCAAGATTTAAACAAGTTTAAAACATGACAATGAAAAGGTAATTAATCATGGATCCTTCTTAATTAACCAGCCAGTCTAATTAAAATGAATCTTTTTGGGAGGTTTTTGAAATTTCCATGTTTGAAACCCAAAACCACACTTCTCTGCTTCATGCTTGACTTCATATATAATTAAGACAAAGTTTAGGGTTAGGGGGTACATGATTTGTCTGGTTTGAATATGTCTAGACCTTGTTTATGAACTTGAATGCTTACTATATGACATAAGAAGACTATGTGCTTTGGTTTTTTATTTTATTTATTTTTTATTTTATGCCCATTTGAATATTGGTCAAATCCTAGGTTTGACCAAGATTTAAACAAGTTTAAAACATGAAAATGAAAAGGTAAGCCTGGATCCTTCTTAACTAGTCACTCTAAAATGAAGCTTTAATTTTGGGAGGTTTTTGAAATTTCCATGTTTGAAACCAAAAACCACTTCTCTTCATGCTTGACTTCATAAGACAGAGTTTATGGTTTTAGAGGGGTAGATACATGATTTGTCTTATTTGAATATGTCTAGCTAGACCCTGTTTATCAACTTTTGAATGCTTACTATATATATGTATGTGACATAAGAAAACTATGTGCTTTGGTTTTTCATTTTTCTGATTTTTTTGGAATTTTGATGCACATTTGAATCTTGGTCAAATCCTAGGTTTGACCAAGATTTAAACAAGTATAGAACATGAAAATGAAAAGGGAAGCCTGTATCCTTCTTAATTAGTCACCCTAAAATGAAGTTTTTGGGAGGTTTTTGAAATTTCCATGTTTGAAACCCAAAACCACTTATCTTCATGCTTGACTTCGTCATAAGACAGAGTTTAGGGGTTAGGGGTAGATACATGATTTGTCTAGCTAGTTTGAATATGTCCAGACCTTGTTTATCAACTTTAATGCTTACTATATGACATATAAGAAGACTATGTGCGCTTTGGTTTTTCATTTTTCTGTTTTTTTATTTTATGCCCATTTGAATCTTGGTTAAATCCTAGATTGACTTCATAAGACAGAGTTTAGGGTTAGGGGTAGATATACACATGATTTTTCTGGTTTGAATATGTCTAGACCTTGTTTATCAACTTGAGTGTTTACTATATGACATAATTAAGAGGGCTATGTGCTTTGGTTTTTCATTCTTTAGATTTTTTGTCTGAATTTTTATGCCCATTTGAATCTTGGTCAAATCCTAGGTTTGACCAAGATTTAAATAAGTTTAAAACATGGAAATGAAAAGGTAAGCATCGATCCTTCTTAGTCGCTCTAAAATGAAGCTGAATTTTGGGAGGTTTTTGAAATTTCCATGTTTGAAACCCAAAACCACTTCTCTTCATGCTTGACTTCATAAGACGAAGTTTAGGGTCGATAGGGGGTAGATACATGATTTGTCTGGTTTGGATATATCTAGACCTTGTTTATCAACTTGAATGCTTACGATATGACATAAGAACACTATGTGCTTTCATTTTTTTATTTTTTTGTGC
The DNA here is from genome assembly GCF_019359855.2 of Lolium perenne. Lineage (NCBI taxonomy): Eukaryota > Viridiplantae > Streptophyta > Magnoliopsida > Poales > Poaceae > Lolium > Lolium perenne. The sequence goes on from NC_067246.2 coordinate 138,094,126, forward strand.
CCATTTGAATCTTGGTCAAATCCTAGGTTTGACCAAGATTTAAACAAGTATAGAACATGAAAATGAAAAGGGAAGCGTGTATCCTTCTTAGTCACCCTAAAATGAAGTTTTGGGAGGTTTTTGAAATTTCCATGTTTGAAACCCAAAACCACTTCTCTTCATGCTTGACTTCTTAAGACATAGTTTAGGGGTTAGCGGGTAGATACATGATTTGTATGGTTTGAATATGTCTAGACCTTGTTTATCAACTTTAATGCTTACTATATGACATAAGAAGACTATGTGCTTTGGTTTTTCATTTTTCTGTTTTATTTTTTGAATTTTCTGCCAATTTTGTTTGACCAAGATTTAGACAAGTTTTACACGTGAAAACGAATAAGTAAGCCTGGATCCTTCTTAGTCACTCCAAAATGTACCAATTGATAGGTGCGTTAACTTTGCTTCATGGAAAAAATAATGTCATGTAAATGAGTTAACTTGGATTTCCTACCCTTGAAACCATAGGAAACTTTGTTCTAATGCACTATAATAATCAACCGAGCTTTTACACCAGCAGGTCTGTCACTTACGTGTGGTGCCCATGCGTGAGGTCCCACACTTCAGTGAGCACAAGTCACATGCAATAGGTACGCAAACTCCCAGCCATCTTCTTTGTCAAGAGAAGACGCATCAGGATGCGTATTGGAAGTCTGTGGGTCCTTCTGGATCCTTCGGTTGTCCCTCTCACAAAAAAAAAACAAATCTCTCTCATTCTCGGCCTCGCTCGACTCGCTCGCTCGCTCGCTCGCACCTCCTGCTCACTGACAAACCCTGCACAAAAGTCAACATCATCACCCGAAAAAGGGGAGACACATAATTCTCTCCCTTCTTCTCTCCTTCCGAGTGATCCCTCTTCCTCCGAGTTTCACTCAACGGGCAAACACACATGTGTTGCATAGTAGAAAAATCGACCTACGAATCTATAATTAAATAGGTTAAACTAGGGTTTTGCCCAGTACTACAGATCAAGGTTCAAAAAATCCAACTACGGGGTTCGAACAACCCCATTTCTAATCCAAGATTTTTTTCGACCTCATCCAATGGCCTCAAACTATAGGCCGGGTTAGCATCTAGTGCAGTATGTGTGAGAATGTATGCACTATGTGTGCTATAACTTGTGTGTCTTTGAAATTTGAACCAAATTTGAATAAGTTTGAAATATTTGAAATGGGGCTTTTGGCTTAAACGTTTGAAACCCAAAACGACTTCTCCTCATGCTAGACTTCATAAGAACGAGTTTAGGGTTAGGGGGTAGATACATGATTTGTCTGGTTTGAATATGTCTAAACCTTGTTTATCAACTTGAATGCTTACTATATGACATAAGAAGACCATGTGCTTTTGTTTTTCATTTTTCTATTTTTTTTAAGAATTTTATGCACATTTGATTCTGGTCAAATCCTAGGTTCAACCAAGATTTAAACAAGTTTCAAGCATGAAAATGAAAACGTAAGCCAAGATCCTTCTTAATTAGTCACTCTAAAATATATGAAGCTTTTGGGACGTACTTGAAATTTCCATGTTTGAAACCCAAAACCAATTCTCTTCATGATTGACTTCATAAGACAGAGTTTAGGGTTAGGGGTAGATATACACATGATTTTTCTGGTTTGAATATGTCTAGACCTTGTTTATCAACTTGAGTGTTTACTATATGACATAATTAAGAAGGCTATGTGCTTTGGTTTTTCATTCTTTAGATTTTTTGTCTGAATTTTTATGCCCATTTGAATCTTGGTCAAATCCTAGGTTTGACCAAGATTTAAATAAGTTTAAAACATGGAAATGAAAAGGTAAGCATCGATCCTTCTTAGTCGCTCTAAAATGAAGCTGAATTTTGGGAGGTTTTTGAAATTTCCATGTTTGAAACCCAAAACCACTTCTCTTCATGCTTGACTTCATAAGACGAAGTTTAGGGTCGATAGGGGGTATATACATGATTTGTCTTGTTTGAATATGTCTATACCTTGTTTATCAACTTGAATGCTTACTATATGACATAAGAGGACTATGTGCATTGGTATTTCATTTTTTGATTTTTATGCCCATTTGAGAATCTTGGTAAAATCCTAGGTTTGTTGAGCAAGATTTAAACAAGTTTAACATGTGAAAATGATAAGGTAATTAAGTCTGGATCTTTCTCTTAGTAACTCTAAAATGAAGCTTTTGGGAGGTTCTTGAATTTACCATGTTTGAAACCCAAAACCACCGTACTTCTGTTCATGCTTGACTTCATAAGACAGAGTTTAGGGTTAGGGGTAGATACATGATTTTTCGGGTTTGAATATGTCTAGACCATGTTTATCAATTTGAATGCTTACTATATGACATAAGAAAGCTATGTGCTTTGGTTTTTCATTCTTTCGATTTTTTTCTGAAATTTTATGGCCATTTGAATCTTGGTCAAATCCTAGGTTCGACCAAGATTTAAACAAGTTTAAAACATGACAATGAAAAGGTAATTAATCATGGATCCTTCTTAATTAACCAGCCAGTCTAATTAAAATGAAGCTTTTTGGGAGGTTTTTGAAATTTCCATGTTTGAAACCCAAAACCACACTTCTCTGCTTCATGCTTGACTTCATATATAATTAAGACAAAGTTTAGGGTTAGGGGGTACATGATTTGTCTGGTTTGAATATGTCTAGACCTTGTTTATGAACTTGAATGCTTACTATATGACATAAGAAGACTATGTGCTTTGGTTTTTTATTTTATTTATTTTTTATTTTATGCCCATTTGAATATTGGTCAAATCCTAGGTTTGACCAAGATTTAAACAAGTTTAAAACATGAAAATGAAAAGGTAAGCCTGGATCCTTCTTAACTAGTCACTCTAAAATGAAGCTTTAATTTTGGGAGGTTTTTGAAATTTCCATGTTTGAAACCAAAAACCACTTCTCTTCATGCTTGACTTCATAAGACAGAGTTTATGGTTTTAGAGGGGTAGATACATGATTTGTCTTATTTGAATATGTCTAGCTAGACCTTGTTTATCAACTTTTGAATGCTTACTATATATATGTATGTGACATAAGAAAACTATGTGCTTTGGTTTTTCATTTTTCTGATTTTTTTGGAATTTTGATGCACATTTGAATCTTGGTCAAATCCTAGGTTTGACCAAGATTTAAACAAGTATAGAACATGAAAATGAAAAGGGAAGCCTGTATCCTTCTTAATTAGTCACCCTAAAATGAAGTTTTTGGGAGGTTTTTGAAATTTCCATGTTTGAAACCCAAAACCACTTATCTTCATGCTTGACTTCGTCATAAGACAGAGTTTAGGGGTTAGGGGTAGATACATGATTTGTCTAGCTAGTTTGAATATGTCCAGACCTTGTTTATCAACTTTAATGCTTACTATATGACATATAAGAAGACTATGTGCGCTTTGGTTTTTCATTTTTCTGTTTTTTTATTTTATGCCCATTTGAATCTTGGTTAAATCCTAGATTGACTTCATAAGACAGAGATTAGGGTTAGGGGTAGATATACACATGATTTTTCTGGTTTGAATATGTCTAGACCTTGTTTATCAACTTGAGTGTTTACTATATGACATAATTAAGAGGGCTATGTGCTTTGGTTTTTCATTCTTTAGATTTTTTGTCCGAATTTTTATGCCCATTTGAATCTTGGTCAAATCCTAGGTTTGACCAAGATTTAAATAAGTTTAAAACATGGAAATGAAAAGGTAAGCATCGATCCTTCTTAGTCGCTCTAAAATGAAGCTGAATTTTGGGAGGTTTTTGAAATTTCCATGTTTGAAACCCAAAACCACTTCTCTTCATGCTTGACTTCATAAGACGAAGTTTAGGGTCGATAGGGGGTATATACATGATTTGTCTGGTTTGGATATATCTAGACCTTGTTTATCAACTTGAATGCTTACGATATGACATAAGAACACTATGTGCTTTTATTTTTTTATTTTTTTGTGCCCATTTGAATCTTGGTCAAATCCTAGGTTTGACCAAGATTTAAACAAGTATAGAACATGAAAATGAAAAGGGAAGCCTGTATCCTTCTTAGTCACCCTAAAATGAAGTTTTGGGAGGTTTTGAAATTTCCATGTTTGAAACCCAAAACCACTTCTCTTCATGCTTGACTTCTTAAGACATAGTTTAGGGGTTAGCGGGTAGATACATGATTTGTATGGTTTGAATATGTCTAGACCTTGTTTATCAACTTTAATGCTTACTATATGACATAAGAAGACTATGTGCTTTGGTTTTTCATTTTTCTGTTTTTTTTTTTTTTTTTGAATTTTCTGCCAATTTTGTTTGACCAAGATTTAGACAAGTTTTACACGTCAAAACGAATAAATAAGCCTGGATCCTTCTTAGTCACTCCAAAATGTACCAATTGATAGGTGCGTTAACTTTGCTTCATGGAAAAAATAAAGTCATGTAAATGAGTTAACTTGGATTTCCTACCCTTGAATCCATAGGAAACTTTGTTCTAATGCACTATAATAATCAACCGAGCTTTTACACCAGCAGGTCTGTCACTTACGTGTGGTGCCCATGCGTGAGGTCCCACACTTCAGTGAGCACAAGTCACGTGCAATAGGTACGCAAACTCCCAGCCATTTTCTTTGTCAAGAGAAGATGCATCAGGATGCGTATTGGAAGTCTGTGGGTCATACGGATCCTTCGGTTGTCCCTCTCACAAAAAAACAAATCTCTCTCATTCTCGGCCTCGCTCGACTCGCTCGCTCGCTCGCTCGCACCTCCTGCTCCTTGACAAACCCTGCACAAAAGTCAACATCATCACCCGAAAAGGGGAGACACATAATTCTCTCCCTTCTTCTCTCCTTCCGAGTGATCCCTCTTCCTCCGAGTTTCACTCGACGGGCAAACACACATGTCTTGCATAGTAGAAAAATCGACCTACGAATCTATAATTAAATAGGTTAAACTAGGGTTTTGCCCGAGTACTACGAGATCAAGGTTCAAAAAATCCAACTACGGGGTTCGAACAACCCCATTTCTAATCCAAGATTTTTTTCGACCTCATCCAATGGCCTCAAACTATAGGCCGGGTTAGCATCTAGTGCAGTATGTGTGAGAATGTATGCACTATGTGTGCTATAACTTGTGTGTCTTTGAAATTTGAACCAAATTTGAATAAGTTTGAAATATTTGAAATGGGGCTTTTGGCTTAAACGTTTGAAACCCAAAACGACTTCTCCTCATGCTAGACTTCATAAGACCGAGTTTAGGGTTAGGGGGTAGATACATGATTTGTCTGGTTTGAATATGTCTAAACCTTGTTTATCAACTTGAATGCTTACTATATGACATAAGAAGACCATGTGCTTTTGTTTTTCATTTTTCTATTTTTTAAGAATTTTATGCACATTTGATTCTGGTCAAATCCTAGGTTCAACCAAGATTTAAACAAGTTTCAAGCATGAAAATGAAAACGTAAGCCAAGATCCTTCTTAATTAGTCACTCTAAAATATATGAAGCTTTTGGGACGTACTTGAAATTTCCATGTTTGAAACCCAAAACCAATTCTCTTCATGATTGACTTCATAAGACAGAGTTTAGGGTTAGGGGTAGATATACACATGATTTTTCTGGTTTGAATATGTCTAGACCTTGTTTATCAACTTGAGTGTTTACTATATGACATAATTAAGAAGGCTATGTGCTTTGGTTTTTCATTCTTTAGATTTTTTGTCTGAATTTTTATGCCCATTTGAATCTTGGTCAAATCCTAGGTTTGACCAAGATTTAAATAAGTTTAAAACATGGAAATGAAAAGGTAAGCATCGATCCTTCTTAGTCGCTCTAAAATGAAGCTGAATTTTGGGAGGTTTTTGAAATTTCCATGTTTGAAACCCAAAACCACTTCTCTTCATGCTTGACTTCATAAGACGAAGTTTAGGGTCGATAGGGGGTAGATACATGATTTGTCTTGTTTGAATATGTCTAGACCTTGTTTATCAACTTGAATGCTTACTATATGACATAAGAGGACTATGTGCATTGGTATTTCATTTTTTGATTTTTATGCCCATTTGAGAATCTTGGTAAAATCCTAGGTTTGTTGAGCAAGATTTAAACAAGTTTAACATGTGAAAATGATAAGGTAATTAAGTCTGGATCTTTCTCTTAGTAACTCTAAAATGAAGCTTTTGGGAGGTTCTTGAATTTACCATGTTTGAAACCCAAAACCACCGTACTTACGTTCATGCTTGACTTCATAAGACGAGTTTAGGGTTAGGGGTAGATACATGATTTTTCTGGTTTGAATATGTCTAGACCATGTTTATCAATTTGAATGCTTACTATATATATGACATAAGAAGGCTATGTGCTTTGGTTTTTCATTCTTTCGATTTTTTTCTGAAATTTTATGCCCATTTGAATCTTGGTCAAATCCTAGGTTCGACCAAGATTTAAACAAGTTTAAAACATGACAATGAAAAGGTAATTAATCATGGATCCTTCTTAATTAACCAGCCAGTCTAATTAAAATGAAGCTTTTTGGGAGGTTTTTGAAATTTCCATGTTTGAAACCCAAAACCACACTTCTCTGCTTCATGCTTGACTTCATATATAATTAAGACAAAGTTTAGGGTTAGGGGGTACATGATTTGTCTGGTTTGAATATGTCTAGACCTTGTTTATGAACTTGAATGCTTACTATATGACATAAGAAGACTACGTGCTTTGGTTTTTTATTTTATTTATTTTTATTTTATGCCCATTTGAATATTGGTCAAATCCTAGGTTTGACCAAGATTTAAACAAGTTTAAAACATGAAAATGAAAAGGTAAGCCTGGATCCTTCTTAACTACTCACTCTAAAATGAAGCTTTAATTTTGGGAGGTTTTTGAAATTTCCATGTTTGAAACCAAAAACCACTTCTCTTCATGCTTGACTTCATAAGACAGAGTTTATGGTTTTAGAGGTAGATACATGATTTGTCTTATTTGAATATGTCTAGCTAGACCTTGTTTATCAACTTTTGAATGCTTATTATATATATATGTGACATAAGAAGACTATGTGCTTTTGTTTTTCATTTTTCGATTTTTTTAATTTTATGCCCATTTAAATCTTGGTCAAATCCTAGGTTTGACAATGATTTAAACAAGTTTCAAATATGAAAATGAAAAGGTAAGCATGGATCCTTCTTAGTCACTCTAAAATGAAGCTTTTGATAGGTTTTTGAAATTTCCATATTTGAAACCCAAAACCACTTCTCTTCATGCTTGACTACATAAGACAAAGTTTAGGGTTAGGGGTAGATACATGATTTTTCTGGTTTGAATATGTCTAGACCATGTTTATCAATTTGAATGCTTACTATATTACATAAGAAAACTATGTGCTTTGGTTTTTCATTTTTCTGATTTTTTGGAATTTTGATGCACATTTGAATCTTGGTCAAATCCTAGGTTTGACCAAGATTTAAACAAGTATAGAACATGAAAATGAAAAGGGAAGCCTGTATCCTTCTTAGTCACCCTAAAATGAAGTTTTTGGGAGGTTTTGAAATTTCCATGTTTGAAACCCAAAACCACTTAATCTTCATGCTTGACTTCGTCATAAGACAGAGTTTATGGTTTTACAGGGGTAGATACATGATTTGTCTAGTTTGAATATGTCTAGACCTTGTTTACCAACTTTAATGCTTACTATATGACATATAAGAAGACTATGTGCGCTTTGGTTTTTCATTTTTTCATTTTTTTATTTTATGCCCATTTGAATCGTGGTCAAATCCTAGATTTGACCAAGATTTAAACAAGTTTAAAACATGAAAATGGAAAGGTAAGCCTGGATCCTTCTTAGTCGCTCTAAAATGAAGCTTTTGGGATGATTTTGAAATTTCCATGTTTGAAACCCAAAACCAATTCTCTTCATGCATGCTTGACTTCATAAGACAGAGTTTAGGGTTAGGGGGTTAGATACATTATTTGTCTAGTTTGAATATGTCTAGACTTTGTATATCAACTTGAATATATTATTGTACCATGTCTCCACACAGCCCAAAATGCACATATTTTCAAAAGTTTTCATGCATGAGTACTTGTAACTAGTAAAAATAGAAAGTAAAAATAGGAACCCCATGTATGAAGGATACTAAAAAGAACTCTTTCACATTTTTTTGGTATAGATTATGAGTTTGCTTGGCTTCATACACAAGTGAGTACATGTCATGCAAAAATTAACACGAAATTTAGTTATCATGACCCATTTTTGGCAGGCATTGTGCATATCGCCTTGAGAAACATCTTTGCGAGCTAGTGTATTAAATGTTTATTCACATATAATGGATTTTTTACTTTATTAGTGCACACAATGACAGAATCGGCCAAATGTGTATGATTTTTGTGAAGGTGCTAGAAAAACAAGATGCACTACGATGAAGCATGAAAGGAGGCAAGGGGAGGGATAGTGAAGAGGTGGGAGAGACCGAGAGATGAACCGCAAGGTAATTAAAAAATTGGGGCCAAAACGATTCCAACTTCCTAGGCATTGACCAACTTTGCCCCTCTTAACCCAACGTGGCAGTGAACCCGTATAAGCAACAACTTCCTCTTACTCCGCTTCTCCGAAATGGTAAGAGAACCTCTCCAGCTTAAGTGACCAATCGACATAGCTATGGCCTTCCGACTTGGCTCTGGTCGCCGCGCGCGTAGTCCTACCACCGACGAGGAAGCGGAGAATCAGCGCCGCCTTCGCTTCGTCCATCGCGCACCAAGGCATAACCCGCCCGCTCTGCACTGGCCGGTTGTTCAGCCCGCGGCGGCGGCGCTGGCCGTGGAGCCCCTCGCCAGCCGCTTCCCGTGCGGGCCGATGGATGCAGAGGCAGGGATCTCCCACGCAACCCCGCATGCGACGCCCGCTCGGCCCTGGCCGGCTCTTCCGCCCGTGCATGCCGCATGGTTTTCTTTGCCAGCAGGTGAGATCCCCTTCCCGACGGGCGCGAACGATGCGGAGGCAGGGAGCTCCCGTGGCCAGCCGCCTAATCCGACCGCACTTCAGGCGGTGCCGGCCGTGGAGCCAGGCCGTTCTTTCGAAGCGCATCACGGCGACGCCCTTTGCAGGAGCAACACCGCCAAGGAGCTCATATATAATGTGATGTTCCCGGCACTCTATAGATGCCGGGATGCTCTGCAAGCTTTCGTGCAGGCTAAGAATGCGGCGGCTGCAAATCCCAGGGACGCAGCATTGCAGCGGCGCGCCGATGAGGCTAAGGAGGCGCACGCTTTCCACCAGGCGTGCCTCGACAGGCTTAACATCCAGCACGGCTTCGTGCAACCGCCAAACGCCGCTCCAGCTAAGATCCAAAAATACTCCGGTGAGCATATCACTCTGGAGTAGAACAATTCAATTTCTAGTACTGTAGGAGTACTTTATTAGTGCACAAACCTGGCGAAATTAAAGGTGTGTTCTTTGTGTGTGATGTAAATCCGAGTGAATGAGTGATCCCTCTTCCTCCGAGTTTCACTAGCTAGACGGGCAAACACACATGTGCTGCATAGTAATAATAAAAAGGTAGAAAAATCGATATACGAATCTATAATTAAATAGGTTAAACTAGGGTTTTGCCCAGTACTACAGATCAAGGTTCAAAAAAAATCCAACTACGGGGTTCGAACAACACGATTCTAATCCAAGAATTTTTTCTACCTCATCCAAATGGCCTCAAACTATAGGGTTAGCATCTATCTAGTGTAGTATGTGTGAAAATGTATGCACTATGTGTGCTATAACTTGTATGTCTTTCAAATTTGAACCAAACTTGAATAAGTTTGAAATATTTGAAAAGGGGCTTTTGGCTTAAACGTTTGAAACCCAAAACGACTTCTCTTCATGCTAGACTTCATAAGACCGAGTTTAGGGTTAGGGGTAGATACATGATCTGTCTGGTTTGAATATGTCTAAACCTTGTTTATCAACTTTAATGCTAACTATATGACACAATAAGACTATGTGCTTGGGTTTTTCATTTTTCTTTTTTTTAATTTTATGCCCATATATTTGAATCTTGGCCAAATCCTAGGTTTGACAAAGATTTAAACAAGTTTAAAACATGAAAATGAAAAGGGAAGCCTCTATCCTTCTTAATTAGTCACTCTAATATGAAGTTTTTGGGAGGTTTTTGAAATTTCCATGTTTGAAACCCAAAACCACTTCTCTTCATGCTTGACTTCATAAGAAAGATTTAGGGTTAGGGGGTAGATACATGATTTGTATGGTTTGAATATGTCCAAACCTTGTTTATCAACTTGAATATGCTTACTATATATATGACGTACATAAGAAGACTATGTACTTTGGTTTTTCAGTTTTCTATTTTTTTAAATTTTCTGCCCACTTGAATCTTGGTCAAATTAATCCTAGGGTTGACCATGATTTAAACAAGTCTATAACATGAAATGAAAAGGTAAGCATGGATCCTTCTTAGTCACTCTAAAATGAAGCTTTTGGGATGTGTTCTTGAAATTTCCATGTTTGAAACCCAAAACGACACTTCTTTTCATGCTTTGGTTTTTCATTCTTTTGATTTTTTTCTGAATTTTTATGCCCATTTGAATCTTGGTCAAATATATCCTAGGTTTGACCAAGATTTAAACAAGTTTAAAACATGACAATGAAAAGGTAATTAATCATGGATCCTTCTTAATTAATCAGTCAGTCTAATTAAAATGAAGCTTTTGGGAGGTTTTTCAAATTTCCATGTTTGAAACCCAAAACCACACTTCTTTTCATGCTTGACTTCATTTATAAGACACAGTGTAGGGTTAGGGGTAGATGACTTGTTTGATTTGAATGTGTCTAGACCTTCTTCATGAACTTTTGAATGCTTACTATATGACATAAGAAGATTATGTGCTTTCGTTTTTTAATTTTTTTATTTCTTATTTTATGCTCATTTGAATATTGGTCAAATCCTAGGTTTGACCAAGATTTAAACAAGATTAAAACATCAAAATGAAAGGGTAAGCCTGGATCCTTCTTATGCACTCTAAAATGTGAAGCTTTTGGGGTTTTTAAAAATGATCCTTCTTAGTCCATGTTTGAAACCCGAAACCACTTCTCTTCATGCTTGACTTCATAAGACAGAGTTTAATTAGGGGTTAGGGGTATAGATACATGATTTGTCTGGTTTGAATATGTCTAGATCGACCTTGTTTAACAACTTGAATGCTTACTATATGACATAAGAAGACTATGTACTTTGGTTTTTCATTTTTTCACTTTTTAAATTTTCTACCCATTTGAATCTTGGTTAAATCCTAGGTTTGAACAAGATTTAAACAAGTTTAAAACATGAAAATAAAATGGTAAGCATGGATCCTTCTTAGTCTCCCTAAAATGAAGCTTTTTTTTGAAATTTCCATGTTTCAAACCCAAAACCGCCACTTCTCTTTCATGCATGCTTGAGTTGCATAGGTTGAATATGTCTAGACCTTGTTTCTCAACTTTAATGCTTAGTACTATATGACATAAGAAGCTTTTGAGATGTTCTTGAAATTTCCATGTTTGAAACCCAAAACGACTTCTCTTCATGCTAGACTTCAGAAGATCGACCAAGTTTAGGGTTAGGGGGTAGAGATACATTATTTGTCTGGTTTGAATATGTCCAAACCTTTATTATCAACTTGAATGCTTACTATATGACATAAGAAGACTATATGCTTTTGTTTTTCCTTTTTCTGAGTTTTTTTTTGAATTTAATGCCGATTTGAATCTCTTTGTCAGATCCTAGGTTTGACAAATTAAGATTTAAACAAGTTTAAAATATGAAAATGAAAAGGTAAGCATGGATCCTTCTTAGTCACTCTAAAATGAAGCTTTTGGGAGGTTTTTGAAATTTCCATGTTTCAAACCGAAAACCACTTCTCTTCATGCTTGACTTCATAAGACAGAGTTTAGGGTTAGGGGTAGATACATGATTTGTCTGGTTTGGATATATCTAGACCTTGTTTATCAACTTGAATGCTTACGATATGACATAAGAAGACTATGTGATTTGGTTTTTCATTTTTTCTGATTTTTTTGAATTTTGTGCCCACCCATTTGTATATTGGTCAAATCCTAGGTTTGACCAAGATTTAAACAAGTTTAAATCATGAAAATGAAAAGGTAAGCATGGATCCTTCTTACTCACTCTAAAATGAAACTTTTGGGAGGTTTTTGAAATTTCCATGTTTGAATCTTTTGGTCAAATCCTAGGTTTGAATATGTCTAGACCTTGTTTCTCAACTTTAATGCTTAGTACTATATGACATAAGAAGCTTTTGGGAGGTTCTTGAAATTTCCATGTTTGAAACCCAAAACCACTTCTCTTCATGATTGACTTAATAAGACAGAGTTTAGGGTTAGGGGTAGATACATGATTTTCCTTGTTTGAATATGTCTAGACCTTGTTTATCAACTTAATTAATTGAATGCTTACTATATGACATATAAGAAGACCTTGATTTTTCAATTTTTTTGAATTTTTTGATTTTTGATGCCCATTTGAATCTTGGTCAAATCATAGGTTTGACCAAGATTTGAACAAGTTTAAATCATGAATGTGAAAAATTAACCATCTATCCTTCTTAGTCACTCCAAAATGTAGCTCTTGGGAGGGTTTTTGAAATTTCCATGTTTGAAACAAAAAACCACTTCTCTTCATGCATGCTTGACTTCATAAATATAGAGTTTAGGGTTAGGGGTAGATATATACATGATTTTCTGGTTTGAATATGTCTAGACTTTGTTTATCAACTTGAATGCTTACTATATGACATGCAAAGACTTGCTTTGGTTTTTGATTTTGTTTAATTTTGAATTTTTATGCCCATTTAAATCTTGGTCAAATCCTAGGTTTGACCATGACTTAAACAAGTTTAAAACATGAATATGTAAAAGTAAGCATGTATCCTTCTTAGTCACTCCAAAATGAAGCTCTTAATTAAGAGTGTTTTTGAAATTTCCATGTTTGAAACCAAAAACCACTTATCTTCACATGCATGCTTGACTTTATAAGACAGAGTTTAGGGTTAGGGGTAGATACATGATTTTTCAGGTTTAATATGTCTAGACCTTGTTTATCAACTTAATTGAATGCGCGCATACTGTATGACATAAGAAGACCTTGGTATTCATTTTATTTGAATTTTTATGCCCATTTGAATCTTGGTCAAATCCTAGGTTTGACGAAGATTTGAACAAGTTTAAAACATGAATATGAAAAGGTAAGCATGCATGTATGCTTCTCAGTCACTCCAAAATGAAGCTCTTGGAAGGGTTTTTGAAATTTCCATGTTTGAAACCAAAAACCACATCTCTTCATGCTTGACTTCATAAGACAGAGTTTAGGGTTAGGGGTAGCCACATACATGATTTTTCTGGTTTGAATATGTCTAGACCTTGTTTATCAACTTAATTGTATGCTTATTATATGACATAAGAAGACTATGTGCATTGGGTTTTCATTTTTTTATCCCCATTTGTTGAATCTTGGTCAAATCCTAGGTTTGACCAAGATTTAAACAAGTTTAAAACATGAATAATATGAAAAGTAACCTGCATCGATCCTTCTTAGCCACTCCAAAATGAAGCTCGTGGGAGGTTTTTGAAATTTCCATGATTTTTCTGGTTTGAATATGTCTAGACCTTGTTTATCAACTTGAATGCTTACTATATGACATACACAGACTATGTGCTTTGGTTTTTGATTTTTTTTTTGAATTCTTATGCCCATTTGAATCTTCGTCAAATCCTAGGTTTGACCATGACTTAAACAAGTTTAAGACATGAATATGACAAAGTAATCATGTATCCTTCTTAGTCACCCCAAAATGAAGCTCTTGGGAGGGTTTTTTAAATTTCCATGTTTGAAACGAAAAACCACTTCTCTTCACCATGCATGCTTGACTTCATAAGACAGAGTTTAGGGTTAGGGGGTAGATACATGATTTTTCAGGTTTAATACGTCTAGACCTTGTTTATCAACTTAATTGAATGCTTACTATATGACATAAGAAGACCTTGGTTTTTCAATTTTTTTTGAATTTTTATGCCCATTTGAATCTTGGTCAAATCCTAGGTTTGACCAAGATTTGAACAAGTTTAAAACATGAATATAAAAAAGTAAGCATGTATGCTTCTTAGTCACTCCAAAATGAAGCTCTTGGGAGGGTTTTCGAAATTTCCATGTTTGAAACCAAAAACCACATCTCTTCATGCTTGACTTCATAAGACAGAGTTTAGGGTTAGGGGGTAGATACATGATTTTTCTGGTTTGAGTATGTCTAGACCTTGTTTATCAACTTAATTGAATGCTTACTATATGACATAAGAAGACTATGTGCCTTGGTGTTTCATTTATTTTGATTTATTTTGAATTTTATGCCCATTTTTATGCCCATTTAAACAAGTTTAAATCATGAATATGAAAAATTAGTCACTCCAAAATGTAGCTCTTGAGAAGGTTTTTGAAATTTCCATGTTTGAAACCAAAAACCACTTCTCTTCATGCATGCTTTGACTTCATAAGACAGAGTTTAGGGTTTGGGGTAGACAGCACGCGCCGACGCGTGGACGAAATTTATTCTCTGTCCCCCTGACATGCACTTGCCAGTGTCTTCAACAGTCTGACACGAGCAGTGAAGCTTTTATGGAGCCCAGCGGAGAGGGGCTCCATTTCTCGAGCGGTAGCTAGGTGACATGGTGACATGCACCATGTCACCGTGTGACATGCGGCCTAAATCCAAATTTAAACATTGCAAAAAAATCTGAAAAAAATCATGCACGTTCACAGCTCATATTAAGATAACCCCTAAAAATTTCAGATCAAAATTCGAAACATACATCGAGAAACAAAAAAGAGAAACTCAGATGTGAATAGTCTACAGAGAAACTCAGATTTGAATTCGGGAACTATTCATGACAGATTTCTCTTTTTTGTTTCTCGATGTATGTTTCGAATTTTGACTTGAATTTTTTGGGGTTATCTTAATATCTATGAACATGCATGATTTTTTCAGATTTGGTCGCTGTGTTCAAATTATACTTTTCTCCGCATGTCACACGGTGACATGCAATAGGTGCATGTCACCTGATCTGCTGGTGATATTTGGGGCTAAAAAGAAGACCTTTCCACCTCATTTCCTCCACTGTTTCACATATTTTAGCTTCTATTTATGTGGTGCCGTGGAGGTGGGGGTCTGGTCGTCACCCTCCTCCTCCCCACCTCATTTCCTCCACTGTCTCGCAACTCCTTGATCTACTACTCCTATCCATATACATGCCACTCAAATGGATGTATTTGTAGATACATCCATTTTAGTGGCAGTTAATATGGACCGGAGGAAGTACTAATAATATGAGGCATGTTTTTGAGCTGGCCCTGTTTAGTAGAGTTTACATTTGAGAGTTACATCTTTCTACCACCATTATTTTTGATTTAGCTTGTCTTTTGTGCCCACCATTTTATCGAGCAGGGTTAATGCAAGATCCATAGCAAACTAGCTTCTCATGACATTTTTTTGGCGGAGTGCATCTTCTCATGGCGAGCTAGCGACTTTGCCACTAGAGTTTTTTTGTTGAACTAGTACATTTTTTGGATTTTCCCATTTTATTTGTGCACAAGCTATGAGTCGCCCGCAATTCAGCACCATATATTGGCGGGATTTTCTAGTTCAATTGTTTTGTACTAGGATATTAGCAGGATGCTATCTTCTAGGGCTTTCATTTCCCCTATATCCAGCCCCACCCACTGACAAGCAAGGGCCTCTCTCCCTACCTCACACCTAGTCCGTCTCGCTCCCTCTCAGTCCTCCATCCGTAGCCGACATCCACCGCGCCGGAGCCAGCTCAGCGACGCCGTCAACCACACTCCGTCCGCTTCGTTGGATCTGCTTCCCCGACTCAACTTGGTTCATCTTACCGGCTGGCGAGATCGGTACACAAAGCGCCACCATGATCCACCGAACCAAAACGAACGGCCAACGCGCCACCTCCCCAGTCGACCAAGGTTGAACACTTTGTCCGGCAGCTTTTGTTATGTATTTGATTTCCGAGACTAGTTTATTGCTTGCTTCCACTGCTTGTTATTAGCATCTGTTTTTTTTTGTAATGCCTGCTAGATATTCCCCTCGAGAATGCCTACGAAGAATCTCGGAGGAAAAATATCTTGCAGAATAAGATAATTGCAGCCAAGCTCGGCATCTTTGTGGAATGGGACAAAATCACCGCACCCCAAGTCGTTGCGAGATTTTTCACTCGTGTGATGTGCCGCCAAAAGGACGATTCCGTGGGGCAGCTTCTTGAAGAAGGTATTTAGCCGCCTTTGCTCAAATTTCATATGTGTTGTTTGCTGATTGATTTGATGAACTTTGATTTGCAGCAGCTAGCCACTGCTCATGTTCCTAACAAAGACAGTGAGCGCGCCAGTGATGCAGACATTGGTAGAAAGGAGGCGGGATTTGGTCCTATTGTTCTAGCAAGCAATCATTTGAGGGGCCGCCTAGGATCAGCACATCTGGATCCTCCTGAGCTCAACATTAAGGAGGTAATTTTATAATAGTGTTTTAAACATGACATAATCTAATGTCTTGAAAGAGATCAAACTGTCAAGCTGGAGTGGAGTGGTATAGATGGTAGAGATATAGATATAGATTTCAGATTTCCTAATTTTTTCTTGAAAATAGGGTCGCCCGGCCTCTGCATCCAAATGATGCACCCACCCTTTTATTGCAATGTTTTAGACTCCATTTAAGGTTTATAAACTCATGGGTTGCTCAAAGTGGTGACATGAATCAACCAACATATTTCCTTTTAATCTGCTGATTGATTTTATGCATGGCAAATCGCGAAGCAAGTATTTGCTCATGTCCACGCCAAGCAGCATTGTAGCATAGATGTCGAGTTCCCGGTGATGCAAACGTTTGTAGGAACAAAACGAAGGATGTGGCAATGGGGAAGCTAAGATTAGGCGTCTTCAAAAGGACTTGGATGTGGCCACTTGGCGGAACAAAGAAATGAACCGAGGATGGAATTCTACAATTCAAGATGGCCTACATCTTGTTGCTGATCTGCGAAGCTAGTGGCTGGCAACTTGGTTACCGCTTTGGCTGATGCGAGATGTCCATGAGATCAAGCTGGACGATCTTGGAGCAGGTGAAAGCACGGCGAAACTCTGCACTCATCTTTGCGGGTAGATGATTTTCAAAGGGTGATGCAAGAGCCGCTATATGAATAGATTGTTGTTTTCAGTTGATGATGTCCCTGGTTCTTTTGTTTACTTATGTGCTTGGTAGTACTTAGGGGAACTAGCTTGTACAAGTAATTTTTTCCGATAAAGTTGTACAAGTAAATGGCACATGCTTCGCATGTTTGACCAATTAAGTTAAAAAGCTTCACAAAATCCTGCGTCGAAGTTGTTTCACTAAAAAAAAGAGCTCTCACGTGCAAGGCACGTGTAATTTACTAGTATATACTAGTACTAGTAGAGATGGTACACCTAGACATTAGAGATTTGTTTGTTTTAAAGATATTTTTAATTGTGTAGAAGATGGAAAATATAACTTTAGGGCATCCACAATGTTGCTATTGCCAAATCTGATACGATGGTGAATTTGGCTTTGGTGTGAAATATAGCAATAGCTCCACAATGTAGTGGTTCCAAATATTTATAACGTGGGACCCGCCATCAAGCTAAAACAACACATAAAGCCAATATGGAACTACTCTCACAATGTAGGGAACTAGTTCCAAATGCCAAAAGTGAAATTTGGCATCGGAGCACCTACTTGCTCCGGTTCCTTGTTTTTCTGGTTTTGGAACTACCTGTACAATGTATGGAACTAGTTCCAAAAGCCAAAAATCAAATATGGAACCACTTTTGGCTACACGTTGTGAATGCTCTTAGCAAATTCCTAGTATTTTTCATGGTCGACGTAAAAAAAAAGTATTTTTCATGGTTGATGTAAAAAAAACAAGTTTTTTTCATGGTCGATGTAAAAAAAGAGAGAAAACATGTCTCATGAAAAGCCTTATGGTTAGCACATTTTTTTTTACGGAGTAACTCTTTTTTACATAGCCCAAATTACTATTCGATTTTCCATTGAAATATTTTATGTGTATAAAGCAAGCGAAGAAGTACACATGAATTTTTCGTTTTATTCTTTTTTGACATTTTTCAAAATGTATAGAAGATGAATTTCGAAATAAAGAGATCATATGCACCCAAGAACCAACAAGCATATCCCCTTGACCCCGAACATACTCAGGGCCCTTTTGTTGTGGCTTTTTTTTTGCCTTTTTGGCTTTTGGATTTTGGAAGCCAAAAACAAATTTGATATTAGTTTGGCATACCAAATCCAAAAGCCAAAAAGCCACACCAAAAGGACCCTCGGCTCAGACACAGGATTTCGTAGGCTAGGGTTCCACGGTTTTCCACCAACCAGTAATAATTTCAACTCTGCCCCAAAATTCCCTTGAAATCCCCCCCCCGCTTCCAAAATTCAAAGCGATGTGAAATAAGTACGGTGTCGATCTTATCCCCCGGACCGCTCAATTCGGACCTATCACCGGCGGCGCCGAACCCCGCATCTCTCTCTCACACTTCCACCTGCATGACCCCGGATCATCTCACACGCCGCGCCGGCCCACTGTCCCTCTGCCACACCAGCACTCGTGCGGGCCTTCGCATCGGCCCCCGTCGGGACCGACGTCGTTCCGCCGTCTCCCTTGCTTTTTAGCAAGCCGGAGTAGCTTCCACCTCCCCCACCCCCACCGAAGCGACCAGCACTGTACCATACGAGCTCCTCCGTAGTGACTTCCACCGCCGCCTTGTCGGCGGCAGTCACCATCGCCGGGTTCTCGTATCTTAATCCCCTACGCCTTCCATCCCCCGGACGGGAGAGATGGGCGCCGCCATGGTCCACGGCAGGAAACCAAAGCGTACACGCGCCCACTTCCAAGAAGGTTGATATGGCCGCATTCGTTATGCATGTGATTTCGAAAAGTATTTTTTTGCTTACTTGCACCGCCATCTCATTAGCATTTTTTTTGTAATGCTTGCTAGATATTATTGCAATACGAAGAATGAATTAAAAGAGAAACGGATACGGAATATATGTAGAAGATATGCAAGCCGTGTGGGCACAAGCATTTGTAACGCTATTGCCTCTAGTGCAAACCTGAACAAAATCGGAGAAGAACCCTTTCCCCTCCCCAAAGATAAAGAACAATGTTATGATTCACAATTTGATCCTGCTGAGCCTCTTGGAGAGCTGACTCGGGAAGATGCCTTGCACGACCATTCTCCTCAACCCCACCGGTGATTTACGTGTTTTTACTTTGAGATATCTGTTGCAACTTCCATGTGTTGTATACTTGTATCTGAATCCCACCAAACATGTTCACATGCCACCTCTAGGTCTCCTTAATGCATCATATATATGTTTCGGCATGCACGTCATCCTTTCTTGTTCTTCATTCTATCCCATTTGCATATCATCATATATGGGACTTGTAGGCGAAATATCGTTTATGTGTGCTAGGAATCTGCAGCTTCAAGTAAGAATTTCGCAGGAACCACCAATGAGAGGAAGACCATTCAATATGCACCTGAATCGGTGATAGAACAGCTGCAACCAAAAAAGAAACCTGCTTCTGCTACTAGACAGTCTCGGCGATTCATGGCACTAGTTGAAGAAAATAACGAAAATGCTAAAATCTTGAAATAAAAAACGTGGTGAACACCCCAAGAGGTTGAATCAGCCACTGTTACCAATCCGATCAACCGGCGACAATCGGCAGCGAGAACCGGTTTCCACGACAACTTCTCAGCCACAATTGGCGAGAACCGGTTTCCACGACAACTTCTCAGCCACAATTGGCGGCGAACCAGTTTCCACAGCAACTTCTCAACAACAATTGGCAGCGAGAACCAGTTTCCACGGCAACTTCTCAGCCACAATTGGGATCAGCGATGGCTGTGGTAGGAAATAATGCCCAAGGACACCTTTGTACCCGGTCCCAGTGACACAACCACAAGCGGCCAAACACTTGCTAGCACAACATCAACAAGCTGTTGATGATCTCCCAACTTGACCCATATTAGTCCTGCCATAGACAACTCCCACGAGGATGAGCCCCACACCGAAGAAGGTACATTTTCCAATGCTTATAGTTTCATTCTCCATTATAAAGTTATACTTTATAGATAAATAAATAAATATATATATATATAAATATATATATATATATATCTACCTTGATAGCTTGATGTAATGCTTAACTTTGTAGTTGCACCACGATTAAGAAAAACGAGGGGCCCAACAGTAGGGAAAATGTTCATAGCTAAGCTTCTTTGGGATGGAATCAAGATTTCGCCTTTCATCTATCGTAGGTGGCGAGAAGGCCACTTGGACCCGAGAAGAATCTTGTAAATTAGCATCGGATGTAGGAATTTTCGTCGGGAATGAAATTCCTATCTTCCCAACATGGAAAGAGCACGTAGACACCTCTGCGCATTTTGAAAAATTAGTGCACGGGTTACACGTAAGTCATCTTTCTCTTGGTAATGTTACTCATACTAGTATACCACATTGGCACGTCCGTTCCTTCTAGCTTGTTGTTGGCTCTATGTATATCGCACCAACGGTTTATATTGTTGTGAACAGTTAAGGTTCGAGTTCGATGAGGACCAAGAGGAAGTAAAGCATGTTCTCAACAGTCTATTCTCGGCCCATCTGCGCCGATATCGCAGCGAGGCTAAAGAAGAAATACTTACTTTGGAAAGATTCTTGGGAGTGTTCCAACTATATCTCCTTTTAAGCAAATGGTGACAAACGGTGGGGAGATCTGGTGAAGCACTGGTCTGATCCAAAGAATATGGTATGATTTGTAAGGCGAGACCAGATCACATCTTGGATTCTTATTTATAGCGGTGTCTCACTAGTCTCCTTTTTGCAGAATTTGGCTAAACGAGAATCGGAAAAACCGCGGTAAACTACTTTTACCTAGCCGTACGGGATCTCGTAACCTTATAGTGCACATTCGGCAAAAAGTAAGGACATGTTGTTTTATCTTGCTATTTAGAAATATTTTAGTAAAAGATCATGCGAGTATATACACCGGTGTGCGGCTTATATTATGATCCTCCATTTCAACCATGTTATTCGATTTATAAATGGTAGTACTAAAATGCGAGATGTTACATAATGCAAGTAAAAGGGAACCAAACAAAGAGATGACTCTGCGAGAGATTTTTGAAGCATGCCGGAAGAACAAACTTGAAGTGATTGGAGAAGTCGCACAGTGTTCTTGTAAGTCTTCTAAAAGATTGAAATTTTGTGACGACTCACATCCCAACTTGTAGGAGTAGTAAAGTACATGTCAATATGATATTATATATGTTTATTAAAATTCATGTGATGTGAATCGAGACATGCCAAAGCTGTAGGAATAAAAGTAGGTCATACACATGATAAATCTACTATCGGCAAGTTTCTCTGTAGTAACTATCATGTTTACACATGTGTACGAACTGAATTTTTTGCAGGAAGATATGAAATTAGAGATGGCAAAACCCGGTAAAACGGTGCTGGAAAAAACCGATGAAGAATGTGTGAAGGCATTTTCTATGGCAATAAAAAAGAAAGGCATTGCCAAAAACACTTTCTTACGGAATCTTTGGATTTTGAAGTGCAAGTCCATGTCCAAGTCAAAGTATTTGCATGCTCAAGTTCTAGAGGAGCAACTCCAAGTAGAACGAGCTGCATCGGCTGCGCTAAGACTAGAAGTCGACAATTTTAGAACGATAGCAGCACAGAAGGAGGCCCTCTTTGGAGCAGGTTAGGAATGCTAGTAAGTAGTAAGAAGAGTATCTGCTAGATAATTGGAGATGAACGGGGACAGTGACAGGTCATTACCTTCGTCTTGTAAAATGGTTCCTTAGTCCGAGCATATTTCGTAGGTGCATTTATCTGCAATTGCTATGATCTTGGTGGTCGTTTCCTTGTTGTGATGTGGATTTTTTTTTGAACCGGAACCTGCTGATTGTTAATATTATAAGTGGATTGCCTAGCCCTTTCCATCGATTCGACTTGTGGTTCCGTTGGCTCGTGGATGAAGCTTGACATGGTATCGAGCCCATAGTCTCAAGTTCGGACTTTTGGTCGCGTTGGCTAGTGCATTAAAGCTTGACAACGATGATTTTACGTGGTCCATTGATTTCCAGCTTTCTACATATAGCCCAGGTCTAGAAGCTTGTCAAGCTGGTCTGGTTCATTCATCGTTGTATTGAGTGCAATGAGCGGAGCAGTGCTTCTCCTTTGTGTTGTCTTTGCAACACAACATTCTATACGTACGGGCGAGTTGTGAACAAAGATACTTATGTATACTACCAAATTTTGACTCCATATAATCAATAGCTTAACAACCGTCTAATTCAAAATCTCAACAACTGTAGCATATACCTCCTGCCTATTGAATACAATTATTTCACACCTTTGAAATATTTTGTACGCGTTTTGAATTGGAGAACATGGGAACCGACTTTGGTTTACGATTATGACTTGATGTGACCCTAGGCCCTGGATTCTGAGCGAAGGTATGTGTAAAAACAAAGAGATTACGAAGTGCTAATTCCCTTTTTTTTGTAAGTCCTGGTGGCATTGACACTCCTTTCTTACTTGCTATATTTTTTGGTGTTTATATATAATAGAGAATTACCAGCTTATTGTCGAACCCGTTAGATTTTGGGCAATAATTGTTACGTGGCTGCTTCTTAATTAAAGTTTATCATGTCATGTAGATGGATTTGTGAAAGATGCAGCGGGTCGTTCTTGAGATCGTCTACATGGGATTCCCATCTACATGTATGTTCATGGTTTCATGGAGTACTTCAGCTCATAGCAGCCACATACGATCCTGCAAGATTTGCATTTTTTTTTGACCTTGCAAGATTTGCATTCAATGTATCGCCAAGGCGCGTCCGTGAGAACTCTAGAAACATCTTCGTCGGACTCGTTTTGGCGCGCGCAGTTCTGAGCGAATCCAATGAATTTTGACCGTTCTCTTAAAAAAAGGAACTTTGACCATTGGATCAAGCGTTGGAGAAGCGATGTGCCAACGGCCAATAATTATGATCGTGGTAACCGATTTTCAACGTGATGATGAATTGATGTGACATTTGGCCGTACTAGTACGGTCTCATATTTTTGTATTACTTAGTACTTGGTGTGGCCAAATTCGAAATCTCATTCCAGCGGCAAAACTTCCACTTGAAAAATACAAATATTTCACACGCTTCTAACTTCCCATTCTACCCTCGTAAAGATGACAACAATGTCCATGTATAAGTCGGTTGGTGGGGGGTCTACCCGTCATTTTTTCGATCACCACCTCCCTAGCTCAGGAAACCCCAGAAAAAATTCATTTCCCTCACTCTCTCCTGCGAGACCACCCAGGAACTTCCCAAGTCCCTCTCTCTCCCACCTCCACACGGCCACCGCAGGAACATCCCCGCGGACTTCCCTGGCCTACCCGAGGCCTCGCGATCCTCGTCATCCGGGCATCTGCCGGGCCGCTTCATCGACGCCGTCATCAACCGGACCGGATCATCCCCGCCGAACCTCGAAACCATATACTCATCCGACAGTCTACCATGATCGTTTCAGCTGCGGTATCGTCCACCACCGGAGCCGCTTCGCCGGATCCGTCGTCCACCGCATCGGATCTAGCTCACCGACACCACTGTGCATTAACCGGATCTGCTTCACCGGCGCCGTGCATGATCTAAACTCTTCTACTATCGCTTTTCTATTGCTTGCCTGCAAGTTCTTGTTTAATCTTGGGGGAACCTATTTGTGCTAACGACGCGCCGTTACGTTTTTGCAGATGAGATGAGTAACCATGAAGTGTAATGGCCGTCTCTCCAACCCCAAGTAGCACATGTAGCGTACTTCATCACCGGATCTATCAACCCCGGGAAGATCTGCTTTGTGACTCCCACGAGTGCTTCTCCTAATGTAAGTCCCTTGTTTTAGCGCCATGTTACGGTTCAGATGCTTGTTTGTCTGAAGCTCTTTTAGTTCATTCCTAGCTATGATCGTAACACCTTGCTATTTTCTACTTCATTGCTAACTTTAAGCGATTGAACATTTTGGTTTGCATTCCCTGCTCTGTAGATGTAGCCATCATAACTTCTATCTTGCTCAGTCGTTGTTACAAAAATTATAGGTATTATAGTAACATCCTGCTATTATTTAGTTCATGGCCAATTTTAAGTAATTGCACATGTTGGTTCGCATTCCCTGCTCTATAGCTTTTGGCATCGTAACTTCTATATTTGGTTTACATTCCTGCTTTCTGTAGATCTAGCCATCATAACTTTATCTTGCTCAGCAGTTGTTACAAAAATTATGGCCTGCTACTATGTTGTTTGTGCCAATTTTTTACTCCATGAACATGTTGGCTTGCATTCCCTGTACTACAGGTGATGCCATTGTTTTGTATCTAGTTCATTGTAAGCTAACAAAGTAAGGACTTAGTTTGGCATGCTATCACTATGCTATCTAGCCTGTAGTACAAATATACTTGTCATACTACTAGATAATAATTTTGCGTGCCATCTTGTTCTTCAAAAGCTGCATTATTGACTTGTTTCTCTGACTTGGCATGACGCTCACATATGGAAAGATGAACATATTGGTTTGCATTCCCTCTTATACAAGTTCACAGGTGATCCCACTATATTCTGTATCTGGTCCATCCTAAGCTCCAGCATTAACTATCCTCTATGTGTTGCTCATTACAAGTTTATATCCCGAAACATCTTGATTTGCATCCCCTTCACTATAAGTTCAGGAGTATTATTTAGTTCACGGCCAAAATGAAGTAATTGCACTTGGCACATGTTGGTTCACATTCCCTCCTCTTTAGCTTTTGCCATCGTAACTTCTATTTTTGGTTTACATTCCCTGCTCTGTAGATGTAGCCATCATAACTTCATCTTGCTCAGTCGTTGTTACAAAATTTATAGCCTGCTACTATGTTGTTCATGCCAATTTTGTACTCCCTGAACATGTTGGTTTGCATGGGACTCGGCAGTAGTAAGTCTATTTGTTTCATTCTAACATGCTTTCTGTTATATTGGCTGTTGGTATGCGGCATGCACTCTTTGTTTGCTTATTGTGCGCATTACAATGATCTTGTTATAACGACGAAATGATGAGTTCCAAATTCTTTGGCAAACAATATTGTAGTGTCTTTGCCTTTCCATTGCTGCTGTCTTAACTTGTAATGTCTTTGTTTCAGATATAGGTGCTGCATGGACAACTTAAAAGATTTGCCGGATCCCTTCATTGTATTGCTAGGTTTAATTACCATTCAATTTCTCTGGGTTCTGTAATATTTTTTCAATGCCTTGCAGCTGATGTAATATTTTTTCAATGCCTTGCAGCTGATGTAATATTTAGTTAGTTTTTATAGTTCTTTCACGCATTTTTTCTTTGGTGCTTGTGGTAAGTGAGGCTATCCGACAGAAATCAATGCTGCGTAAATATTCTCACTAGCTAAATCACGAATTCCCATCCCTTAAACGGCCCAATTAAGCGAAATCACATATGTGCCGGCCCGCAAAATCCTAAAGCGCCTATTACGCCGGCATATAAACAGCAACTAAACGGGCTGGCCCACTTACTTATTGGACCAGCCCACTTGATTTACTGTGGACCCCACACTTTTATTGGGCCAGCCCACTTGCTTTAAGGTGGACCCCACCCACTACTGGGCCGGCCCACTAACTAGTTGGGCCAGCCCAATTGCTTTTGTGGTGGCCCCCACATACTAAATGGGCCGGCCCTTTAAGACGAAAGTGGGACCCACCTGTGTTTTTGGCCCGGCCCACTATCTTGTTAGGCCGGCCCACTTGCTATATGGTGGACCCCACATACTAAATGGGCCGGACCCTTAACAGGAAAGTGGGACCCACCTGTGTTTTTGGCCCGGCCCACTAGCATGTTGGGCCGGCCCACTTGCTATATGGTGGACCCCACATACTAAATGGGCCGGCCCTTTAACAGGAAAGTGGGACCCACCGGTGTTTTGGCCGACCCACTATCTTGTTGGGCGGCCCACTTGCTATATGGTGGACCCCACATACTAAATGGGCCGGCCCTTTAACGGAAAGTGGGACCCACTGTGTTTTTGGCCGACCCACTATCTTGTTGGGCCGGCCCACTTGCTATATGGTGGACCCCACATACTAAATGGGCTGGCCCTTTAACAGGAAAGTGGGACCCAGGTGCTTTTGGCCGGCCCGCGGCTTGTTGGGCCAGCCCATTTGATCAAATGTGGACCCCACGTACTAAATGGGCCGGCCCGATAGCAGGAAAGTGGGACCCACATGCTAATTGGGCCGGCCCAATAACTTCTTGGGCCGGCCCAGTTGCCTTAATGTGGACCCCACTTTGTAAATGGGCCGGCCCGATACCAAGAAAGTGGGTCCCACATGTCTTGTGGGCCGGCCCTTTTGCCTGTTGACCGGTCGAACGAGTGCATTCGGCCCGGCCCACATGCTTAGTGGGCCGGCCCATTAAAGTTTTGACCAGTCAACCTTAGAGGTTAGGCCCGGCCCACGTAACTAATGGACCAGCCCAGCCATATAGTTGACCGGTCAAACTAAGTCATTGGCCCGGCCGCAAACTTAATGGGCGGCCCGCTTAAGACGTGGCGAGCCTCATGTGGGCCTACCATCTACCACGGGGTTTCGGCCGGTTAACGCCGTTGCTTGCGATTAACGGCGTACGCACGTTCGGTTTGCATGACGTCAGCAGTCAACGGGCTCCCGGAAACACTTGGGCAACGGTCCGATTTTCCGTGGCGGAAGGGCGCCCAAGCACGACGGACCGAAAAAATCGTCGTAGGACTTTGCCTGACGCAGTTTCCACAACAGAACCCATATCGTCGGGTTAGGCCCATAGGCGACGAAAAATACCCCTTAGCGGACGATTTTGAGACGTTGTCTATCAGAACTTTTCTTGTAGTGATGCACAACAGCAAGCCATTGTGTGTGCATGCATCACAGCACACACACACAGCCAGAGAGTCACCAACAGGTTGCCAGGCCTTGTTGTCGACCAGAGAAGAATGAGCAAACCACATAAAAGCTTTTCACAGCAAACCCTAGTCATTCATCGACAAGGAGCAGCTGGGTAAGATCACCAAGAACACAAGAACACAAGAACAGGAAGAACAACCGCTGCTGTTCAACCTGCTCAAACAGCCACAGAACTTAATCAAGCACCACAAGCTTGCAAGGAGGAGCAGGGCAAGCAAACCAAGCATCACAGAAGCAATCCTCTACACCAACACCAAATTCTAGGAGCTGGAGTGAGGTATACCCAGATGAACATGAGCAAACCATGGTTTTGCTCATAATTAAGCATGTGCATATGTCACAGAAGCAAAAAGGGTAGAAACCCGGTTTGTGTCATCATCTGGCTACAAAGTCAGTTGGTGCAAACAAATATGGGAGAAACCAATAGGAAATGAACCAAGGGAACACTGGTTATGCCAGATCAGTGGCATAACCAAGGAAATCCAACAAGGATGCACACCTATCTAGCCAGCCCAAGTTAACCAGCACCTACAACCAGTACACCATCAGACAGATAGACCATGTGTGTCTATTTCTGTTTGTCATCATCAAAAGCTACTGAAAATTCCTCAGGAATCAAACAGATAGCATGAGAAAGCCACAACAAAGCCACAGAGAGGGGGAGCTACCCATGACAGCATCAAAGAGCTGTTAGGGTCACCTCAACCCACAGCCAACACCTTAAGCCACCACATCATCACCCAATAGGGTTCAGTAGTAGGCTAGGGTACCCAACCAGTGGTTGGCATCCATCTAGCCTTACCAAATTCATTGAAATGATCATTACTGCAAGCAGTTCACACCATTTATCCATTTAACAAAGCAAGATAATACAGATAAATGAACTACACAAGTAATCAAAGCACCAGCACCTTGCATATGATCCAAGGGATCACTGCAAGCATCAGCTGATGGTTGAGCAAGCACCAGCACACACCAGCACATGTATGTGTGTCACACAGACACCAAAGAGAGCAGCAGTGAGGCACAAACATGAAACATCATCTTTTATAAGCAACTGCTGATCAGATGATCATCACAGACTTGCTAACACATGACAGAGCATGCTATAGCTCAATCCAGCACCAATACATGAAACTTATGAGCTAATCAGTCACAGTACATGAACAATTTCATTACAGATAATCAAATAAGCTATATGCAATTGTATCCAGAAGCACACCATCAAGAGATGGAGCTATCTAGTCAACAGCTGTGCTCAATTGAGCATTTCCAAGATTCACAGCCCTACACACCACTCACCAGGGCACTGGCTCTTGCAAATTTGCAAGAATTACACACAGTCATCAAGCCAGGGCAAGATAATTGAATACACTTGAGTGTCTAGCAAGAGTAGTGACAAGAACAGAGGCACGGGGAAAGAATCAAGCAAGAAATGCAAGCTTAAACAAGCACATGGCTTAGGAACATTGCACAGAACCATGCACAACAAAGATAGCAATAATTAAGCATAGCCATTACGCAGAGTAGGGCAGCACCGCAGCTAGGATCCATGGCAGATGCACAGCAGCACAGCAACACAGCACAACAGCACACGCGCAAGCTAGCAAGGCGTAGCAGCAGTGCATCGGCACGGCAAGCATCTCCACATGGAGAAGCAGGCTAGTGGCCGAGCAAGACGAAGAGGAGGAGGAGAGAAGAGAGTAGAGCAGAGAGGGAGAGAAGGAGGCGATGGAGTACTCACAGGTGAGGCTGAACGAAGGACGCGGCCATGGCGGCCACGGCGGCACACGCCGGGGGCACGGCAGCGCCAGGCCAAGCCAGGCCACGGCAGCGCCGCAGCAACCAGCAACCACGGCGAGGTACACAGCCGCGCCACGGCGCCAGGAGCATCGGCGGCGGCGAAATCGCCGCGGCACACCACGGCAGGCGAGCGGATGTGTTGGGGGCGAGTCGAGGAGGCAGCGAGCGTCAGATCGACGCAGACCATCAGGTTCGCCGTCGAGAGGCGGTCCAGATCCGCACCACCTCGTCGCCGGCGACGACCGGATGCGGCGGGATTTAATTGGCGACGGCGAGGGCGATTTCCATGTCGCCAGAGCTCAGGGGATTAGGGTTTCGCGAGTGAGAGAAGAGGAAGTGAGAGCGACCGAGTGGGCCGGACCAGGCCAGCAGGGTTGAGCCCAACCCACTCGGGTTCACCCTGACAGGTGGGCCCGAGGGCATTTTTGGCATTTCATAAATGCCCATTTAAGTAAAATCTTTCACATAATTTTATAAAATAAATATAGCTCTAAAAAAATATTTAAAAATATGAAAACCACTCAAGATAAAATTATCTATCATAATAAAATATGAAATGGAATTTTTGAAGACAAACATTATTAAGTCCTAATTTGATGATTAAAATAATCATTTAATCACACTTTATATTTTCAATAATGAAAATAAGTCCATTAATGCTTTTGGACTTTAAAAACACCTTGACAACATTTCAAGGTTGTATTTTACCCTAAACAGGGTATCCCTAAATCATTCTTAGTATTAACTTCTCACATGAAATGATAAAAACACCGGAAGGGGGGAAACAACCCTAAAAGCTGAATCATGCATAATTGCTTCTTTAACCATTGCCCTTATCGGACAATGATGCTATTTTTCAGCAACAGAGGACAAGGGTCAGTCCACGCCATCCAACTGCAACACTTTGCAGTGTTCAGGCAAGTTCATCACTTGCTCATGTCATTCGAGTATTTTTACCAAGTTACTTGCAAAGTACTATGTTTATCACTATTGCATAAAAAGCAAAACCACTATTTTCATAACTATGAATATGACTAAGTGGTGGGCAATGGAACCATGGATTGTGTTGATATGGTGGAGGTTCCATTGCAAGGGTTTATATCCATCTAGGATTAAACAACAAATGTCGTCCAGTGATTCTTGTGCCGTAATACCCGTGTTAACCATAAGATCCGGAGTGGGACGGAGTAGTCAAAAGTGTTTCCACCTCTCGCTCATCAACGAATGCGCTTTACCGTAGTACACTTGTAATCCAAGGGGGCAAGCGGTGAGGCTGGGGAGTCCTAAGTGACATAGGCATCCCCAATGGGCCTGCCAAAGATGGTACCTGGGGTTTACTGAAGGCCCACGACCCGAAGGATAAGAAGAATCGGAAGCCCAAGTTGCTAGTTAAGGAAAGCTAGAGTTGTATTAGGAGATAGCACTTGTAATATTGTGGGATGAGTTGGAAACCCTCCCGGACTCTGCAACTTGTGTATTATGAATCCCTCGGCTCGACCTCCTATATAAGGGGGAGCCGAGGGACAAAGAAAGCACCGATTCATTGTCTCACAAACCCTAGTTTTCATATCGTCGAGCACTTTTCGGCTGAAACCTTCGAGATCTACTTGCCCTCTACTTCCGACTAAAACCCTAGTCTACAACCTGTAGGCATTGACAAGTTAATCCCTTGTCAATTGGCATCGTCTGTGGGGATTAGAGGCGTCAAGGATCTGATATCGATGGCACGTTCAAGATCGTCGACTTCGTCAACAACAAGCAACGCGATGGATCGAGGTAAACAGATCGAAACTGGTCTAGTCGATTTTGTTCCTCACCCGCCCTCCCGTTTGGATGCATATGCGTATCTGGAGGAGATGACGTTCGGAAAGTTCCACTTCCGCGTCGAGAAAGAAGGAGCGTATCGTCTCGAAATTCCGATCTCGTCGGGATTATCGGCGGTCAAGTCCGATTTTTCGAGCTCAACATTGTCAACCGAGTCAGGCGACGAGGAGACTTCATCGCCACGCTTCATCAGCACCAGGGCAAGCGAAAAGCTCGCCAAGATCTTTAGCGACATGTCCTTCGAGTCATCTGCGGACTCAGAGATAAGCGATGACTCGAACAGCTTCGACAGCTTCAACTTTGTTGACAGATCCACTACCGTTGGCAAGGTCTTCACCAACCTCTATGATGGTGTCACCAAACCCAGCAAGGTTCAGAATTCAAAATATCATCAGATTTATGCCATTGGAGAAACAAGTCGCGATCAGGAGGAGACATCAGAGGCTTTCGACGAATTGGGAAATCCATATGTCGATCCCTCTGACCTAAGGCGAGATTTAGGAAATAAATATGTCGGGCCTACACCACATGTTAGGGTTCAACTTCCACAAGCAGCATGGGATAGAGCCGCAAGAGCTATGGATGGTTCAGAACCAATGGCCACAACCGCTACGACGGAAGAATTGCAAGCATACCAATATAGGCTCGCTCGAGCTGGAAGGGAATTGGAAAAACAGACAGCTGCTCTGAACAGAAGAAGGGAGGCAGCTTCCGCATCAAGCAGGCGAAGGGCGGAGTTAAGTCGACATTCAGGAACTTCAGGAGATAGC
This sequence comes from Lolium perenne, assembly GCF_019359855.2. Classification (NCBI taxonomy): domain Eukaryota; kingdom Viridiplantae; phylum Streptophyta; class Magnoliopsida; order Poales; family Poaceae; genus Lolium; species Lolium perenne. The sequence continues at coordinate 138,125,665 of NC_067246.2, forward strand.
CACAGAGAAGCTCGGAACAGAGCAAGATCTAGGCTGCAAAACATACCTGAGGCTGATAGGGAGAACTTGGTTCAAAACCTCTATATGTCCTTTATGTCGATAGACACGAGAGGGAACATTATCCCTAAGACACCAGAAGTTGGATACATGGTGACACAAGCATTCATCCTTGCATCCAAGCCACCTCCCGGAGATCCAAGAGAAGCATTGTACAATATGGCTATGGCAGGAGTTGGGGCCATGGGAACAGCGTTTGTAACGATGCCTCCCGAAGGTTCAGCAAGGCAAAATAGTCCACGACCTGCTGCAGCAGGACCAATTCCCGAGAGAACAAGTGGATCAAGAGACACAGCAGCGCAAGCAAGGGTGGACAGAGCACGACAAAATAGAAGGGAACATCGGCACTCCCCAGAGATAGATGATGAGGATATGTGCGGGCTGCCGTGCTTTACAAGGAGGGTCCGAAAAACTCGAGTTCCTTCGGGGTTTAAATTACCCGATAACTTCAAAAAATTCGATGGCCTGCAAGATCCAGAGGATTGGCTAGTTGATTATCTCGAGATGGTGAAGATGATAGGAGGAACCAGAGCAACAGCCATGCAGAGCATCCAAGTACATCTGAGTGGAGCTGCACGATCTTGGATAAAGAAGCTTCCTCCGGGTTCTATCGACAGCTGGGATAACTTCGAGGATGTGTTCGTCAAGAATTTCCGATCCACCTGCAAAAAAACCCGCATCGCTAGAGGAGCTGAGAGCGTGTCGACAAAAACAGGATGAATCAATGAGAAAGTACATCCAAAGGTGGAACATCATTAAAAACTCGGCAGAGAACATATCTGACGAAAGAGCAATAGATGCGTTTGTAGCTGGAATTCGACGAGGAGATTTTGTCGAGGACTTGGGGAGAACCAACCCAAAGACAGTGTCAGCGTTGATGGAGATAGCAAACAGATGGGCAGATGGAGAAGATGCTGTCCACAATAAATAGCACAGGTCGCCAGAAGAGGACCGCCGTCGAAATTATCAAAATAGGCGGCGATTTCCTCGACAGTACTCGAGTTATGATGCTCCTAGCCAAATTTTGGCTGGCTTCCGAGGAAGCGCTGGAGGAAGCAATAGAGATGACTATCAAAGGAGCAACAAGCAGCGAGGCGACAATAGAGATGACTCCCGAAATAATAGACAAAATAGTGGGCCAAGGTTTCAGAGACTCTTCGTGTCCCCCGAGGATATGATGAACGGGCCATGTCAGATGCACTTTTATCTCGACAGCAATGGGAAGAGACAGTCAGGATACCTGCAGAAGGACTGTCGGAATTTTCAGGCAATGCTAAGGTTTGCAGGGCAAGCCAATGCTCAGGCGACAAATAGAAACCCTCAAGGGCCCATAAGTGAGATCCACTTGCCACCTCCTCCCGCAATTACGGACGAAAATCGACACCAGCTCAGAATAGCGGCAGCACCACAACCACCTCCATACGTCGATCCCAACTCCAACGGAGCGGTCTCGATGATTCAGAAGGGTAGGCCGTCTAATAGAGCTCAGAAAGTAATTTCACGACAGGTGTTCATGGCAGGGAAGATGCCTCCACCAACGATTGAGTACCTAAATTGGTCAGGGCAAGACATTGGCTTCACAATAGCGGATCACCCGCAGCAAGTTCCTCAACCAGGGCAGTCAGCACTTATCTTACCAGCAGTAATCGCAGGATTCGATGTATCTTGAGTATTCATAGATGGAGGCAGCAGTCTAAACCTTATGTACGCAGATACACTAAGGAAGATGAACATATCTCTAGCAAATCTGAAACCAACTGACACACGTTTCCATGGCATCACGCCAGAGAAGCCGAGTTATCCATTGGGGAAGATCAATCTTGACGTTCAGTTTGGGACCCGAGAAAACTACAAGATAGAGAGGCTGGAGTTTGAAGTCGTGGATTTCCCGTCGTAGTATCACGCCTTGTTGAGACGGCCAACATATGCCAGGTTTATGGCGGTGCCACACTACACATACTTGTTATGGAGGTTACCTGGACCCAAAGGACCAATTACAGTCAAAGGAAGCTTCGCGCTAGCCGATAAATGTGACAAGGATTTTCATCGACTGTCAGAAACTTTCGGGATGCAAGCAGAATACATGGCGTCAAGGCTTACGACTGATTATGATGTGCTGCCAGACGTAGGGAGGCCTAACAAAGAACCAACCTTCAACACTGCGAAAGATTCCAAGGAAGTGCAGATTCACCCGACAGATCCGAAGAAAACGACGTCCATCGCGACAGACATGGACCTCGCATAGGAAAGCGCGCTCGTCGAGTTCCTCCGTGAGCACTGGAAAATCTTCGCATGGTGTCCAACTAACATGCCAGGAGTACCCATGGAACTTGCCGAGCACCACCTAAACTTGGATCCAATAGCGAGACCAATCAAACAACCTTTGCGGCGTTTTTCGGAGCCAAACCGCAAAGCTATGCTGTCAGAGATCGATCGACTAAGAGAAGCTGGTTTCATTAAGGAGCTGCATACAGATGCCACGTGGGTAGCAAACCCAGTGTTGGTTCCGAAGAAAACACTAAAGTCATTCGCATGTGTGTCGACTTTACGTGTCTCAACAAACACTGTCCAAAGGATCACTTTCCCCTCCCGAGGATCGATCAAATTATCGACTCCACGGCAGGATGTGGACGTCTTTCCTTCCTGGATGCATTCTCTGGTTATAACCAGATCAGATTGAAAGAAGAGGATGAGGTCAAAACAGCGTTCATTACACCTTACGGCGTGTTTTCTATAGAACAATGCCCTTTGGTCTGAAAAACGCGGGAGCAACATATCAACGGATGATGCAGAAGTGCTTAGCAACACAGATTGGGAAAAACGTACAAGTATACATCGATGATGTCGTCATAACGTCAAAAAAGGGGGCCACGCTAATCGAGGACCTGAAGGAAACTTTCGACAACCGCGACAAGTTCTGTCTTAAGCTGAATCTGACGAAGTGTTCTTTCGGCGTCCCTGCAGGAGAATTTCTCGGGTTCCTAGTCTCAGCAAGAGGGATTGAAGCTAATCCCGAAAAAATCCAAGCTATCGTAACAATGAGAAAGCCAACAAAGTTGAAAGAAATACAGCAGTTAACTAGGTGTGTCGCAGCTTTAAGCAGATTCATCGCCAGGCTGGGAGAAAAGGCGTTACCGTTCTACGCTTTAATCAAACAAGGAGAGAAGTTCCAGTGGAACGAAGAGGCAGATAGAGCCTTCGAAGATCTCAAGCGCACAATTTCGACACCACCAATCTTGGTGGCGCCGAAAGAGAAGGAACCCCTCCTGTTATACATTGCGGCCACTCCTCAGGTGGTCAGCACGACGCTAGTTGTCGAAAGAGAAGAAGAAGGAAAACTCCATGGAGTGCAGAGGCCGGTATATTTCATCAGTGAAGTTTTATCGCCCTCAAAACAGCGGTACCCGCAGTACCAGAAGATACCATATGGAGTATTCACAACCGCACGAAAATTGCGGCACTATTTTTCGGCACACCCGATAATAGTGGTCAACGAGGCGCCCCTATCCAATATACTAAACAATCCAGAAGCTACAGGTCGTGTCTCCCTTTGGGGAATAGAACTTTCTCCTCGGGACATCACGTACGAAAAAAGAAAAGCAATAAAGTCGCAAATTCTGCCAGATTTCATCGCAGAATGGATGGAGCTGCAAAACACAGGACCCCCGGATTTATCGAGAACTTGGACGATGAACTTTGACGGGTCCAAGAGGGTAGAAGGAGCTGGAGCAGGTGTGATACTCATATCACCTGAAGGCGACAAATTAAAATATGTTTTACGGATGATGTTCCTGAACGCATCTAACAATGAAGCAGAATATGAAGCTCTTATACACGGGATGAAGATGGCGAAGGCTTGTGGTGCAACTCGACTAAAGATCTTTGGCGACTCACAATTGGTGGCTCAGCAAGTCATGAACCAATGTGATGCAGTCAATGATAGCATGGTGGCATATAAGGAAGTGTACAATGAGCTCGAGAAGTTATTTGATGGATGCGAGGTAAATCACATCAGCAGGCCGAGCAATGATGAGGCTGATGTTCTTGCAAACATCGGGTCGCAGTGCCTCGCAATCCCACCAGGTGTGTTCTGGGAAGAGATAACCGAGAGGTCTACAAAGCCGAAGAAGGCACAGAAGAAGCAGAAGGATGAGAAAACCTCGGCAACTCCTAAAGAAGCACTAGAAGAAGAAGAGAAACAGGAGCTAGTGATGATGGTGCAGGTCCCGTGGATGCAAGCGTACATATCATACATCTTAAGGAAAGAAATACCAGACGACCCTGTTAAAGCAAGGCGAGTTATTAGACGATCCAAAGCTTTTACGGTGGTTAAAGGGGAGCTGTACAAGCGAAGTATTTCGGGTGTGTTACAAAGGTGCGTTACACCAGAAGAAGGAAGGATAATCCCGAAGGACGTACACGAGGGAATATGTGGTCATCACGCGAGCAGCCGAGCTATTGCGGCCAAGGTTTTCCGAGCTGGATTTTACTGGTTGACAGCAATCGAGGACGCGAAGGAGATAGTAAGAACTTGTGACGCGTGCCAGAGATTCGCCGCGAAGCCTCACTCTCCGGCAGCGGAGCTGATGCCAATACCATTGTCTTGGCCCTTTGCTCAATGGGGTCTCGATATGGTGGGAATGTTACACAAGGCCTCGCCAGGAGGATACGAGTATATGCTCGTCGCTGTCGACAAATTTACCAAGTGGATAGAAGCAAAGCCAATAAATTCACCAGATGTAGCGTCGGCAATAAAGTTCGTGAAAAGCATGGTTTTTCGGTTTGGAGTACCTCATAGCATTGTCACAGACAATGGCAGTAACTTTACATCCAAAGAATTCAAGGCATACTGCGCAGAAGTCGGCATCAAATTGCACTTCGCGTCAGTTGGGCACCCGCAAACCAATGGTCAAGTCGAGAAAGCCAATGGCATCATCTGTAACGGTATCAAGAAGCGCTTGCTAGGACCACTGGAAAAAGCTCGACATTCGTGGCCAGAAGAGTTGCCAAGTGTATTATGGAGTATTCGAACAACACCAAATACAGCGACACAGGAGACTCCATTTTTTCTGGTCCATGGAGCAGAGGCAGTACTGCCGATAGAAATAGAGCATGATTCTCCAAGAGTCACGGAGTACGATGAAGAAGCGTCCAGAAGAGCATTAGAGGACGATGTCGATGCACTTGATGAAGCTCGAGATGAAGTACTATCACGGGTCACCAAGTACCAGCAAGACTTGAAAAACTACCACAGTCGACGTTTGCGGCCAAGGTCTTTTCAGGTCGGAGATTTAGTTCTACGGCTCAATCAAAACAGTACTGAATAACTCGAGTCGCCATGGCTTGGCCCTTACATCGTCACAGAAGTAATCGAAGGAGGAGCGTACAGGATCAAGGACAAGAAGACGGGGGTTCCCGAGAAAAACCCCTGGAACGTGGCGCAACTCAGGCGGTTCTACGCTTAGAGTCAAAATATAGTCCTCCTTTGTAAAAATACAATGTACTGAAACGCCCGCGAGTTTTCAGACGCACTCTTTTCCTTTTTCAGGGCACCGAGTGGGGCTGAAAAGGTTTTTAATGAGGCGGGCTCGCGGTGCTGCAATATAGTAAAAGATATTGGTGATATACATCTTTCTTCGTCGACAGGCTCGGGGGCTCATAACCCACGACAACAAAATATATATACATACTCTCGCAAAATAGAAAATTCATCGAGACAAAAAATAAACCTGAGCTCCGACCAAAGGCTCGGGGGCTTCACAATATAGAGTACACTTTACAATATAGACAACTTCATCGTCAAGAAGAATTTGACACAAAAAATATACAACTCCTCGCAATATAGTACAACTCAGTTGATACCTAATATACTATCTATGGTTAACCCTTTGTTGGTTGCAGCAGTTGTCGTATGTTCAGCATAGCTCCCTCTTACAAAGAACTCAGAGTCCATCCGAAGAAGTTCGTCCATCTCTTCGGCAACTGGAGTTACAATATCATTGATCTTGTCGATGTTCCTTTTTCGCTTCGACTGCTTGGCCAGACACTTGGCGACAATCTTCGTCAGATCTAACTTTCGGTAGCAGATCTATATCATAATCATGGCGAATCTTGCTCTAGCAGACAGTTGAGCTCGCACAAAATTATGGATACGAGGGGCATCCCGAAATTTTTCCATCAGAGCAGGAAGAGTATCCGGTATTTCGTTCCGAGGAAACATGGTGCTATAAACTAAGGACAAGGTTTTTGTACAGAAATCAAGGAATTCGCGAACTTGGCAAGCGCGGTCCTGAAATCTGACAGTCTGTCGAGTGCATTCTGGAGTGGCCCAGAACAGAGAACCATGATCAAGTGAAAGGTTAACCAGGAGGTTCGTCCTTGTGTCTACCCTTTGGTCTTCGGCAGCAGTATCTAGAAAGGAACCTATTTGGCGATAGCACAAGAATTTCAAAGGAAGAAACAGCGGAAAAACAGAAGAAGTTTTTTGTTCGCAAAAGCATACCTGACATATCCAAACTGGCTTCATTCAACAACTCGAGCATAAAATTATCTCGAGTGGTAGCCTTTGCAGCTTCAGAAACGGCGGCTTCCTTGGCAGCTATGGCTTCTTGAGCTTGCTAAAGCGCCACCTTCTCTTTTTCAGATGACTTACGAGACTGCTCCATCATCACAAGTGTTTTCTTCTTCGCATACTGAAGCTGCTGACGAAGTTCCTCCAAGTCCTGCGCTGAACCCTTACTCGAGGAATCTCCACCAAATTCATTATCGATAGGCGTTTTCTTCGAGCGAGAGGAAGCAGAAAAAACATCGGAGGGACGAGGAGTTGAAGCGTAGTTATCAAATATCAACTGAAAACTAAAGGTTCGACATCAATCATCAAGCAAAATAGAATTCCATTGATTTTAAGAATATTTACAAGGCATTACAATGGAGCACACCCTAGCGAACTACTGGGAGCGATGTCGCCAAAAGCTACTTTGGCGACAGCATCAAAAGGAAAAAGAGAAAAATACGAAAGACAGGGTGGTCTACTTGACCTCCGGCTTGGATGAGCTTGGAGCAGGAGTTGGTTTGCAACCGAGGAAGGCAAGGATCGGCTTTTAGGGTGGCTTCGCAGCTTTAATTAAAGATTGCCATTTATTCGTCTCCATCTCCTTTATGTCGCCAACTTTAGCCCAGTCGACGTCTTGCTGGCTGTCAGCAATCAGAGCGATGGTGCCTTCAACGACAATCTTTAGGCCTTCTTGGCGAAGTTTGAGCCCAAGATCTTCCGTCAGGTTGAAGCATTTGGCGAGAGCAGTAAAAGTGTTGGGCTCCTCTTTCTTCAGGAAGAAATAGGGGAAAAGCTTCGATAGACCTGCTTCGGCGTCAGCAAGGCCTTCATGTGCCTCATCTCCATGGATTTCAAGGAGAGAAAGCGCGTCGATAAGTTAATCGCCTTCAGGACATTCCAGGTCATACTCTTGATGAGTTCTCCCTGAAAACAAGCAAAAGGAAGCTCGTCAATAAGAACGCTCGAGAAAGTAAAGTAACTCGAAGAAATAAACAAGGATTTGAATACTTACTAACAAAACATCGACTCTGCGATTGCAAGCGACTGAGGATTTCTTTTTCACGAGCAGCTTGCTCGGCCACGTTGTCGCTCAGGGCAGTTTCTGCGTCATGAAGTATTTTTCGAAGATCTTCGACAGCAGCGGCATATGCCTTGGCCTTCTTAGCATCTGTTTCAGCCTTCTTACGAGCCTTTTCACTTTGCTCCAGTTTTTGAGCAAGTGCATCAGCACGCTTGTTGGCTTCCACAAGTTTTTCTGCCAAAATAGTCGACACCAATCAAAATCATGACAAGAAAGGAGGGAGAGGTCATTTGCCAGAAGAAGTAGCAAAATATTACCTTCGGCTTTGTTAGCATGATCACGGTACCCGACGAATTGGGTACCGAAACGGCTCATGAGACTAACTTTACATGACCGCGTTCATGAGACTTGTTCCTCGTTCGACATGCAACTTGTATTGCATAAGAGGCTTTGCGGGTGTCTGTCTCTCCTACTATAGTGAAGATTCAATTTACTCTTCTATTGACAACACTAGTATCACCGTTGTGGTTCATGTTCGTAGGTAGATTAGATCTCACTCGAAAACCCTAAACCACGTAAAATATGCAAACCAAATTAGAGACGTCTAACTTGTTTTTGCAGGGTTTGGTGATGTGATATGGCCATGATGTGACGATGAATATGTATGAGATGATCATTATTGTATTGTGGCAACCGGCAGGAGCCTTATGGTTGTTTTTAAATTACATGTTGAGTAGTATTTCAAAGTAGTTGTAATAGTTGCTACATGAGGTGAACAACCATGAAGACGGCGCCATGGACCTTGACGCTACGCCGATGATGATGGAGATCATGCCCGTTGATGATGGAGATCATGTCTGTGCTTTGAAGATGAAGATCAAAGGCGCAAAGACAAAAGGGCCATATCATATCACATATGAATTGCATGTGATGTTAATCCTTTATGCATCTTATTTTGCTTAGATCGCGACGGTAGCATTATAAGATGATCCCTCACATTAATATCAAGATAATAAAGTGTTCTCCCCTCGTATGCACCATTGCACAGTTCATCGTTTCGAAGCACCTCGTGATGATCGGATGTGATAGACTCAACGTTCACATACAACGGGTGTAAGCCATGTTGCACACGCGGAATACTTGGGTTTGCTTGACGAGCCTAGCATGTACAGACATGGCCTCGGGACAACGGAAACCGAAAGGTTGAACACGAGTCATATGGATGATATGATCAACATGTTGATGTTCACCATTGAAGCTACATCATCTCACGTGATGATCGGTTTTGGTGTAGTGGATTTGGATCGTGTACCACTTAACAACTATGAGGGATGTTGTATTAAGTGGGAGTTCATTAGTAATTAGATTAAAACATGAACTAATTATCATGAACATAGTCTGAGTAGTATTTTGAATTAATTTTGTAGTATTGGCATCCGTTTTCTACCATGCGCTAGTCTTATAATTGAGATTGAAATACTGTTAAAATCTGACAAGAAACTTTACGGACTGGTACCGTATTGTTAAAGTATCAAGAAATGATTAAGTCTCATTGCAAACTTTTAGTAAACCTCACATTGTTGATTCAAAGAGCTATGGTTTCAATTAGTACCTAAAGTTATCTTGTCTCCGTGAAACTTGAAGTTCAAATCTGTTTGAAAAGTAAGTAGCTGAAAATTTAGTTTTCAAAAATAATCAAGGTATGAGATATATGTGATATCTAAGACCTTATTGCAAGATGATAGAATATAATTTGGTGAGACTACATAAACTCATAAGTTTTATGGGAATGTATGAAGGTTGAAGACGCCAGGCGTCACAATCCTCCAACTATTGGGGCACTAACGATATTCGCATATCCATGAAGTAATTGTCCTTAGTATGCACCGTTGCTAAGACTCGTCGTTTCTAAACATCACGTGATGATCGGGTGTTATAGATTCTACGTGTGCATACAACGGGTGCAAGCCAGATTTGCACATGCGAATACTGAGGTTAAACTTTACGATCCTAGCATGCACAGACATGGTCTCGGAAAGTCGTCATGATATACAACAACAACAACAACCAAGCCTTTCAGTCCCAAACAAGTTGGGGTAGACTAGAGTTGAAACCCATAAGATCTCGAAGCCAAGTCATGGTTCCGGAATGTGGATATCTAACTTCCACGCACCCCTATCCATGGCTAAATCTTTGTCGATATTCCAAACCTTCAGGTCTCTCTTAACGGACTCCTCCCATGTCAAGTGTGGTCTACCATGACCCCTCTTAACATTCTCAGCACGCTTTATCCGTCCGCTATGCACTGGCGCTTCCGGAGGCCTCCGTTGGATATGTCCAAACCATCTGAGACGATGTTGGACCAGCTTCTCTTCAATCGGTGCTACCCCAACTCTCTCCCGTATATCGTCGTTTCGTACCCGATCCTTTCTTGTGTGACCACATATCCATCTCAACTTGCGCATCTCTGCTACACTTAACTGTTGGATATGTCGTCTCTTCGTTGGCCAACACTCAGCGCCATACAACATCGCAGGTCGGATAGCTGTCCTATAAAACCTGCCTTTTAGCTTTTGTGGCACTCTCTTGTCACAGAGTACGCCAGAATCTTGGCGCCACTTCATCCAACCAACCTTGATTCGGTGGCCCACATCTTCATCGATATCGCCATCCTTCTGCAACATGGACCCCAAATATCGAAAAGTGTCTCTCTCCGGTACCACCTGCCCATCAAGGCTAACCTCTCCCTCCTCGTGCCTAGTAGAACTGAAACTGCACCTCATGTATTCAGTTTTAGTTCTACTAAGCCTAAAACATTTCGATTCGAGCGTTCGCCTCCACAACTCTAACTTTCTATTAACCCCCGTTCGGCTATCATCGATTAGCACCACATCATCCGCAAAGAGCATACACCATGGGATATCTCCTTGTATATCCCTTGTGACCTCATCCATCACCAAATCAAAAAGATAAGGGCTCAAAGCTGACCCTTGGTGTAGCCCTATTCTAATTGGAAAGTCATCAGTGTCGCCATCGCTTGTTCGAACACTTGTCACAACATTATCATACATATCCTTGATGAGGGTAATGTACTTTATTGGGACTTTGTGTTTCTCCAAGGCCCACCACATGACATTCCGAGGTATCTTATCATAAGACTTCTCCAAATCAATGAACATGATATAATGGATAAAATTATGAGTGAAATTGTTCATCATATTACAAAGTTACTAATAGTGAAATCTAGAACACTTGTCATATGATGATCAACATCAAAGTAAGAACCTCAAGGTTATTGGTATTTGACCAACAAACCTAGAAGTTATTGATGTTGAAGTGTTTTTCTGAATAATGAGGAAAGCTAAAAGAGAAACTACAAAAGTTTATTGGCAGAAAGAAAGAAAAGACTAGAAAGTCTAGCTCAGGTGTATATAAATGATATACATGTTATGGATGTATTCCTCGTTTGGTCACACAATGAAATTCTTGGGTATTTGTGCCATATTGGTTGGTATGAAGTGTCATACAAAACAACGCAATACAAGAATACAATGGCCTAAGTGACTGACAAGGAATATGATAGGAATGCACGTCTGGAACAAAAATAAAGTGTTATTATGTTCATCGTTGGCATTCTATCTAGCCCTTAGAATTTATAATAAAGAACTTAATAATTGTTATTTTGCTCTGGTCAAATGAGAACAATGAGTTGTTCAAATTATGACATTACTCCATGTACGATGGATAAGTTATTATAAATCTTAATGGTGAAACACACACACATAATACTGACGCTAAAATGCCATAAGGCAAATGATTTGAATTCCACTTATTTGTGGAACCGCCATTTAGGTCATATTGGAAAGGAACGCATGAAGAAAATCCATGCAAATGGATTATTGGAGTCATTTGATTTTTGAATCATTTGGCGCTTGCAAATCTTTTCTAAAAAGAGAATGACTAAAATACCGTTCATAGGCCAAGAGTTGAACGGGCAACTGACTTAGTAAAAACATACATGATGATGTATGTGGTTCACTGGACATAGTTGTGTGCGGGAGATTCTTCTACTTCATGAAAACTTCAAACAATGAATTGAGTATATATATATGTGGATATATTCGATAAGGAAGAAGTTTGAAACATTTGAATAGATTCAAATAAATTTCAGCATGAAGTGGAAATTATCGTAATAGAAAAGTCAAATATCTATGATTGAATCATAGTGGAAATATTTGAATTACTAGTTTTAGCGAACATCTAAGAGAGTTATGAAATTGTTCTACAATTCACGTTTCTTGGAGTATCATAATGATGATGAAGTATCCGAGAGATGTATCCAAACCTTGCTGGGTCAATGATGAGATAAAATATTAATGCCATTATATTTTTATGGATTATGCTTTAGAGACTACCGCTTTTACACTAAATAGAGCATCATCATGATCCGTTGAAATGACACCATACAAGTTATGGCATGGGTATAAACCCTAATAGTCCTTTCTTTAAATTTTGGTCTAAGAGTTTACAACCAAAATTGGATGAATGTCTTTGTTGGTTATCCCAAAGAATTGATTGGGAATTCCTTCCACTATGAAGTAAACGACAAAAGTGTTTGTTAATGTTACTTGCTTATTTCCAAGAAATTGTTTTCTAGCGAAGTATTTGAGTGGGAGGACAATAGAACTTGATAAGGTTTATGAACCTGAGCATAATGATCAGAGTAGTGCAGCATCGGAAATTGGTTCCGGAAGCGGCCACGACGATCATGGCTCCCATGACTAAAAAGTGTTTTAGCCATGGAGATCGAAGTACATATTGAAACTTGTAGGTATGGTTTACTTTGTGATCAAATAAATGATTTGTGGACAAAGGATTGATTTTGAACAATGATAAACCAACTACAAACAAAAGAAGTTATAATGGGCCCTGGCCCCGTTAAAATGGCTATACGCCATGAAATTCAAGAGAGATGAATACTTTTTGAAAGTAAGTGGATCTATAAAATTGATGGACTTGGATGAAATATCCTTGAAGAAGCTCGACTTGTCGAAAAGTTGTTTACGACAAAGTTCAAAGAGTTGACTACGATAAGATTAGATCTTCCGTAGCAATGCTTACAGTCTATGTGGATTATTCTAGTAATCACTACATATTTCTTTTATGAGATATGCTAGTAGGATGGCAAAATGCATTACTTAACAAAAGTGTGTATTAAAGGTGTATACAAGATACAACCAAGAATTTTTGCTAGTCCGTGGAATACTAGATAGGTATACGAACTTCAATTGGATGAAGTGAGTATCGCGGAGTTGGAATCTTCATCGGATGAAATAGTCAAAGAGTTTTTGATTTCATCAGAGACGATGAAGAGGCTTGCATTTGCAAGAAATTAAGTGGGAGCGCTGAGACATATTTATAATACTTATGTAGATGACATATAATTGGTTATAAATGATGTAATTATATACTTGATTACAAGGTTTCATTGAGAAATTAACTTCAATGAAAGGATATGGACTGAAACAAATTTTGTGTCAAGATCTATGAAGATAGATTGAAACACATAATAAGTTTAAGTCAAAGTACATAGAATGGATATTGAAATAGTTCAATATAGAAATATTAAGAAAATGTTCTAGTCATGTGAAGTTTTAACAAGACTTGAGTGTATCACACACTCAATGAGTAAAAACACATGAGTGATTATAGATCACGAATAATATGTACACAATCAGATGTCCCGCGCTCTAAAGTGTTATGAGCATGTACCAGAATGATTCATATGATGATCATTGGACGACAGTAAGAATATCCTTGAGTACTTTAGAAGAACTAAGGATATATATATATGTTTTTGTATGGAGAAATGACAAACAAATTGCTGTAAGGTATTGCACCGATATTTGTTTTGTCACATATAAAAATAAATTTCAATCTCAAATTAGGCTAAGTGTTGTTTAAAAGGTAGTACAATGAGATAGAAGTTGTCTATGCTAGATTTAGAAGAGTTCTAAATATTGTGACGGATTCTACAAATGAAGGCATAGTATGTCATTCTTTTGACAATGACTGAGGATGTTAAGTCAAGAGGTTCTTTGAGAACTTGGTGTAGTTCCGATAGTGTCAGAACTTTGAAGCTATATTGTGTGTGACAATATTAAGTGACATATTTCAGACCGCGGAATTAAGGTTCCACCAGAAGACCAAACATATTTAATGCCGACTCATTTGAAAATGAGTGATGCGTTGAGACGCAAATGTATTACAAAATACATATGTTTCTGAGCGTGTCAGATCCGTTGACTAAAGCTCTCCCTAGGGAAAAGCATGACCAACACCAGAATGCCATGGGTGTTAGGTACATTACAATGTAATCTAGATTATTGACTCTAGTGCAAGTGGGAGACTGTTGGAGATATGCCCAAGAGGCAATAATAAAAGTGGTTATTATATATCTTTATGTTTATGATAAATGTTTATATACCATGCTATAATTGTATTAACCGAAACATTGATACATGTGTGATATGTAAACAACAAAGAGTCCCTAGTATGCCTCTTAACTAGCTTGTTGATTAATGGATGATTAGTTTCATAATCATGAACATTGGATGTTATTAATAATAAGGTTATATAATTATATGAATGATGTAATGGACACACCCAATTAAGCGTAGCATAAGATCACGTCATTAAGTTATTTGCTATAAGCTTTCGATACATAGTTACCTAGTCCTTATGACCATGAGATCATGTAAATCACTTATACCAGAAAGGTACTTTGATTACATCAAACGACACTGCGTAAATGGGTGGTTATAAAGGTGGGATTAAGTATCCGGAAAGTATGAGTTGAGGCATATGGATCAACAGTGGGATTTGTCCATCCCGATGACGGATAGATATACTCTGGGCCCTCTCGGTGGAATGTCGTCTAATGTCTTGCAAGCATATGAATAAGTTCATAAGAGACCACATACCACGGTACGAGTAAAGAGTACTTGTCAGGAGACGAGGTTGAACAAGGTATAGAGTGATACCGATGATCAAACCTCGGACAAGTAAAATATCGCGTGACAAAGGGAATTGGTATCGTATGTGAATGGTTCATTCAATCACTAAAATCATCGTTGAATATGTGGGAGCCATTATGGATCTCCAGATCCCGCTATTGGTTATTGGTCGGAGAGAGTTCTCACCCATGTCCACATAGTTCGCGAACCGTAGGGTGACACACTTAAGGTTTGATGTTGAAATGGTAGAACTTGAATATGGAATGGAGTTCGAAGTATTGTTCGAAGTCTCGGATGGGATCCCGGACATCACGAGGAGTTAGGAATGGTCGGAGAATAAGATTCATATATAGGAAGTCATTTTATAAGTTTGAAAATGATCCGGTGATTTTACGGAAGGTTCTAGAAGGTTCTAGAAAAGTCCGGAAGGAATCACTAAGGAAGGAGGAGTCCCGGAGGGACTCCACCTCCCCATGGCCGGCCAACCCTAGAGGTGGGAGTCCAAGGTGGACTACACCTAAGGGGGCCGGCCACCCCCCCACATGGAAAGGGGGAATCCCACTTGAGGTGGGAGTCCCACCTTGGGTAGGTTTCCCTACTACATGGAAGGTTCTTGTGTTGGGGTCTTATTCGAAGACTTGTAGTCCAACACTTGGGGATCCACCTATATAATGAGGGGCATAGGGGAGGGGGCTGGCCACCACAAAGACACAAGTTGGCCGCACCCGTTGAGGCCGGCCACCCCCTCTCCCAAACCCTAGCCGCCCCCTCTCTCCTCCACCCCCCCGCACGCTCAGTGAAGCTCTGCCGGAGTTCCCCACCGCCACCGCCACCACGCCGTCGTGCTGCCGGATTCAAGGAGGAGCTACTACTTCCGCTGCCCGCTGGAACGGGGAGAAGGACGTCGTCTTCATCAACACCGAACATGTGACCGAGTACGGAGGTGCTGCCCGATCGTGGCACCGTGATCAAGATCTTCTACGCGCTTTTGCAAGCGGCAAGTGATCGTCTACCGCAGCAACAAGAGCCTCATCTTGTAGGCTTTGGAAATCTTCAAGGGTGAGTCTCGATCATCTCCTCGTTGCTCCCGTCTTCTAGATTGCATCTTGGCTTGGATTGCGTTCTCGCGGTAGGAATTTTTTTGTTTTCTATGCAATGAATCCCTACATAGAGAACTTACGAGCTGACAAGGGCATCATCGTAAGGGTTGAAAGCTGTTTTCCTTTCGGAAGGACCAACTTCTTCGGCTTTGGAGGTGCCGGAATCGGTGACTTCATCCCTTTTCCTCTTGTTCCTTGGAGAAACAGCGGAAGGAAGGGAGTGTGTCGAGGCAGTGGCCTCAGACTGGGCTTCTTTTTCAGAGGAAGCCGCGGATTGTTGAGAACCCGCAACTTCACTCTCAGGGCGAGAAGTACCCTGGGGGTCCTCATCGACAATGGTACGTTCTTCAACTTCTCCACCTTCAGGAAGAGGAGGAAGAGAAACCAGAACAGGGTGGTTCTGCAAAAAATAAAAAGTATCGACAAAAAGTTATGCAAAAGACGCTAGCAAAGATAGTAATCGACAAATACTAAAAACTCGAGAAGGCAATATACTAGTTAAGAGGAGCGATTATCTCGGGACGGGGATTGGCGCCACTATATGGCGCAATGCGGCAAGAGGATGGAATGGTATCCTTCTTGCTGAGCGATGAGATCCTTTGGATCAGTTTCTCCAAATCCTTCACAGGAAGGTCTTTGGAGAGCCTGTCGACGTCTTCCTCACCAGCGTACATCCAAAGGGGATTTTTGCGAGCCTGAAGAGGCTGCACTCTAATCCTAAGGAAATAGGCTGTGATCTGAATACCCGACAGCTCCTTGCCACGGGTGTTCTGGAGCTCGTGGATGCGAGTCATCAGCGCCTCTGTCGCCAATTTCTCATCTTCGGTAGCTTCAGCATCCCAGGAACGGCGGCGAAGGATTTTGGCTCCTCCGTCGAAAGGGGCGATGTTGTTCTCCACTGAGTTGGAGCTCTCTTCGTGTACATACAGCCATCTCTTGTGCCACCCTTGGACGGAGTCGGGGAATTTGACGTCGAAGTACTCGACGTCAGAACGAACATAGATAACAATGCCGCCGATGTTATAGGCGACGTTGTGGGAGCCATTGCGGCGGACGCAGAAAATGCGCTTCCACAGAGCCCAATTAGGTTGGACTCCGAGGAAGCACTCACACAGTGTGATAAAAATCGACACGTGGAGGATGGAATTGGGCGTCAGCTGATGCAGCTGAAGCCCATAGACAAAAAGGAGACCCCGAAGAAACTCGTGGATGGGGGGAGAAAGACCGCGGATGAGGTGGTCAACAAAATTGACCCGATACTCGATTGAAGGCGATGGATAGCTCTCCTCCTTGGGGAAGCGCAGCGTGTTCTCCTTCTTGGTGAACCCCAGCTTCTTCAGCAGGTTCATGTCCTGGTTGGAGATCTTGGATCTCTCCCACTCCAGATCTTCGGCGGCCATCTTGGATTCGGGAGTGCTATGCCTGGTCAGACGCGCGCGAGGTGGCATCAATGAGCTTAGAGGAGAAAGGCGCGAGCGTGATTGAGCGCTTGAAGCAATGGGAGCAGTGGAAGATTTTGCAGAGGAGAAGTAGAGGTGCGGCGCGAGCGAAAGTATTGACAGAGGAAGACGATGACCTTAAATAGAGGTGCGGTGAATTGACGCACCGTTGGATGAAGAGATTGCGGGATAGATGGTGTACACGTGGACAAGGGGTAAAAAGTAATTTCATTCAGACGAGAAAGAACAGAAGCTACAGTACGTGCGCCAGGAAAAGTGGAGGACGTGTGTCTCCCACTTGCACGACATGTCAACTTGATTAGAAATTTGGGCCCGCAAGGCAGAGAGAGAGCAGTTCTCGCGTTTTCCCGATACAGCGGTCGTGGCTATCATCAGCAATGATGTCACCTTGGCAAGAGAAAAATTTGGCTAATCAGCTCCATAAGAATGGCGACAGCAGAAGATTGTGGATTATTTCGAGAGCCTTTGATCAAATACAAGTTTTTGATCAAATGCTCGGGGGCTACTTTCGAACAATGAGAAACTCGAGAATAACAAAATAGAAATGGCGAGAGCCTATGATCAAATGCAAGCATTTTCTCATAGCCTCGGGGGCTACTCCCATCGGGAGCGCTGTTCGCGCACCCGACAGATATGAAAACTTCGAGAAAAAAGGAAAATATAGCAACGTAAGGCGTTGAGCCTACACCCAAGCACAAGTCCTTGGCTGTAGCCTCGGGGGCTACTCCCATCGGGAATGTTGTTTGCATGCCCGATGAAATTATAAAAAATAGAAAAAAGAGAGAAAAGGAAGAACAAGTGAGCATATTTCGAGTTATATAAATAACTCTACATATACTCCCATCGGGAGAGCAATATAAGTCATCCGTTGACTCAATAAAATGTGCTATTCCAACAGCCGAAAAAGCACTCGACAATATATTCTCAGAACGCCAAAGTTACGAACAATTTCTGAATGCCGCAAATTTTTTGCGAAGGTAAGACCCCAGATCCGTTCTGCGTGGCGTGGCGCCGTCTCTGATGTCGGTTTGCTACTTTTTTCCGTATCAACAGATACGAAGAAAAATCCTAACGGACGCGTTAGGTACCCGATAAAATATGACTGGGACTCGACAGAATGGTAAGACCTTAAGCGGCACCTATCGAAGTTTACACCAGTATCCCGAGATCATGTCCAGGGACGTGATCTTGAAGTAGGTTTTTGCGGATTGCCACTAGAGCAGTTAACTAGTACCTGATCCGTCAGATGAACTAGTCCCAACTACCGTTATTCCTGTACAATATATAATTTCATATCCAAAGATATGTGATAAAGTTCAAAACTATTGAACGAATATAAAGTTGGAGATTTTCCCTGACTCTGCGATTCAAGCAAAATCTCGGGGGCGACTGACATAGGCATCCCCAATGGGCCTGCCGAAGATGGTACCCGGGGTTTACTGAAGGCCCACGACTCGAAGGATAAGAAGAATCGGAAGCCCAAGTTGCTAGTTAAGGAAAGCTAGAGTTGTATTAGGAGATAGCACTTGTAATATTGCGGGATGAGTTGGAAACCCTCCCGGACTCTGTAACTTGTGTATTACGAATCCCTCGGCTCCACCTCCTATATAAGGGGGAGCCGAGGGACAAAGAAAGCATCGATTCATTGTCTCACAAACCCTAGTTTTCATATCGTCGAGCACTTTTCGGCTGAAACCTTCGAGATCTACTTGCCCTCTACTTCCGACTAAAACCCTAGTCTATAACCTGTAGGCATTGACAAGTTAATCCCTTGTCACTAAGTCCCCACGGCATTGCCCGTAGTACACTTGTCGCCCGAAGGAGCAAGCGGTGAGGCTGGGGAGTCCTAAGTCCCCACGGTATTGCGGTCTATGATGGGTTGCAGCTACCGGCGAAGGAGTTTGGTTCGATCCCAGACTGTCGTCGTGGTCGGGGTCCATCCTTAATTGGTGTAAGAGGACCGGCGAGGACCCAGGGTCGGGGCATGCAACAAAGGCTGGGTGTTCGAGGTAGCGGAGGAACATGATTGGCTAGACCTTATACCGGGCCTCACACCGAAGGAAGTGTGGACGAGAAAGCTGCCCGGTTGGCACCAAGGTTAAGATCTCTTATGGGTAAAGC
The DNA here is from genome assembly GCF_019359855.2 of Lolium perenne. Taxonomy (NCBI): domain Eukaryota; kingdom Viridiplantae; phylum Streptophyta; class Magnoliopsida; order Poales; family Poaceae; genus Lolium; species Lolium perenne. The sequence continues at coordinate 138,144,993 of NC_067246.2, forward strand.
AACACACCTCTACAGAGTGTAATGAATCGTGACCTGTCACTCCCTGTTCCGGGATTTGGAACTGCGAACGCTGCCGGAAAGGAACTCCATGAAGTTTTAGTAAACCGGTGAAGGCTGACGGACATAGTTCTTTGGAATAAAAGCAACCTCTTGAAGAAATGTTTATCAAAACCTGCATTGGTATTAGACTTTCTGGTCTAATATCGTAGCTAGTGCATTAACCACCTCTTTTTTATAATGAACTTGTTGAGTACGCTCGTACTCATACCACTCTTAAATCCCCTGCTTAGATTGTCTGAATCATCTGGAGGAGAACAACGACGACCCTGAAGGAGTCGAAGTCATCGGCTATGAAGAACCAGACCTCTCTGGAGGTGTTGAAGGTGTAGACTACCTCATAGTCTACGGAACCGGGGAGGGTTCCGGAGGAGAGCACGTGTAGACCTACCAAGTAGTAGTAGTATCCGAGCAGTACGAACTCTTAGTACTTAACTGCTCGAAGAGAATAAATGTATAACCTAGTAAGACTCTTATATTGTAAGCTAAGTTGGGTTCACCTCGAAACCAGGAGTATTCCTCTTGGGACCCAAGAGGAGCTCCGAGATGAGATGTACATGTTGCTTGTAATAATAAATGAATGAGTTATGGACCTGCTATGTTCTGTTGTACTACTCTGAGGGATGTAATATTTGCGGATTGGTACTTCGTGAATGTTATATCAATGACTGGCATACTACAACATGCAGTGGTATGCAGGGTCACCACAATAAGGGAACCTACTTATCAATCCTCCCATTCACTTTTTATCAACGGGTAACCCAATGTTTTTAGCAACCCATTTTCTCTTTGTTACGTCCTTCTTTTTCTCATAGAAAAGTTGGTCCTTTGTTTTCTTAAGGGAAGAAGGGAACCTATTTATCAACCCTCTCATTCGCTTTTTTATCAATGTGTAACACATTGTTTTACCAACCCATTTCTTTTTGTTACGTCCTTTTTTTTATATAAAAGTTGGTCCTTTCGTACGGGAACAAGGAAACATATTTATCAACCCTCCTTTTCAATTTTTATCAACAGGTAACTTATTGTGTTTACCAATCCTTTTTCTTGTTACGTCCTTATTTTTTTTATAGAAATTTTGGTCCTTTGTTTTACTAAGGGAATAAGGGAACCTATTTGTCAACCCTCCCGTTCACTTTTTATCAACGGACTAACCCAATGTTTTACCAGCCCATTTTTTTTTCTTATAGAAAAGTTGGTCCTTTGTTTTCTTAAGGGAAGAAGGGAACCTATTTATCAACCCTCCCATTCATTCTTCATCAACAGGTAACTCATTGTTTTCTCAACCCACCCATTAACTTTTCATCAACATGTATCTCAACGTTTAATCAACACCTACGTTCTGAAGTTACAAAGAAGGGAATTGCGGAAGAAGGGAATTGTTATTTTCATACATGTTGCAAGTCGTAGTTCATTTAATTTGCAAGTGGATTATGCTGCTCCCCTCCTTTTTTTTAACCCTAAAATTTCACTAGCCCAAAAAGGGAATAAAGGGAATTGCACGGTACTACCAGAAGCAAAATAACGTACGACTCTGAAATTGTATCGCCCAGGAAAGGGAATTGTATCGCACGTGTGATAGAAAGCAAATACATTACGACACGTAACCCCCGTGGTCCACAACGCGCAAATTACTTCCCGCACGTTTCTTACCACGAAAGGGAAACACGGGTTTTCCCTAATTGGGCTGTCGGAAACCGATCTTGCAATAAGAACCTGGCGGTCGAGCGCCAGCTAGGGCCTTGATCATGCTGGATCTTATTTATCCGTAGTAGTAAGACTTGCATACGTTGTGTGTTCCAGCATTTGCTTCTTCCCGGATAGGATCGCGAAGTGGTGTTGTGAGATATGACAAGTTCTTAGGATGTTGCTCGGCAAGCTTTAACAGGCAAGCATTTCCCATACTTCTGCCTCTGCAGAAGTCGCTCACCTATTTTATTTTGCTTTCTCCCTCATGCTAGCCTTAAGTTGCGTTCTTGTCACGTGTCCTATCCACTTGTTACCTCAAGCAGCCCATATTGCCTCCACCAACCACCCACATCTATTGTTTGGTTTTGGGTCTGCCTTGCGAGTCGTAGTGCATGCTAGTGCTGTTTTATATCGTTACCGTTATCGCCATCTTATCGGGTTATCTGTTGGGGAATCATAACACATGGTCTATGGATATATTGTTGGAGATAATCATGCTTTACTTATTGTTAACAATTAAAATGGTAAGCAGAGGCATCTGTGAGCCCCTTTGCGAAAGCATCGATTTTTTGACTCACTAATGTCCCTAGGACCCGAGTTCTTGTTATCTGTTCCGAGACTGAGCGCTCTAACCACACATGAGTATGTTTTTGGGTCTCCCCTCGATCACTATCGGAATCTACAGCTTTGTCCAGTGGCCACAACTAGTTTGCAATGTTTTACCATTTGTTGTTTGCGTGCATGCCAGCCTGTTACTTCTTTATCTTTGGGAAGCCCCTAGGTGCCTTGTATCCCTTGTTTCTAGTATGCACGTATAGGTCGTGGAGCCTCTGCGAAGTGGTTTATCGCCCAGTGTGTGCTAAACCACCTAGCATGTTGACACACATAGCTAAGTCCGCTACGGAGATACGGCCGGACTTCGATACAGGTTCAACTTGATTAGGTGGCTTCCTGAACATTGTTGTCGTGAATGAGAGTGCTAGTCGTGATATCCACCTGTCGCAAGTGGGTTGATCGTGCGTGTGGGCACCCCTGCAGGGTTACAATCTTATCGATAAGTCGTGTCCGCGGTTATGGACGACTTGGAGCTGTATGACTCGACCATAGACAACTTACACATGTTGTTTCAATCATAATAACTCGTGTAGTAAGTTAGCACAACTCTAATAATAAATGGTTAAAATTTGTCAACAGTCTGAGTGCCTTTATAAGTACTTCCTTACGAGGGGGAATACATCGGCTGTGTTATGGTTGCAGAGTATAGAACTGTTAGTTTATGCGCTCTCCCTTCTCGGTTTAGACGAATGTTGTAGAGTGTATTTGAAAATGGTGTAACGAGCTCCGGTTGTGTGTTGTGCTAGTTGCCCGAACAAACCACGCACCATCTGCAAATCGAAACAATCCGGTCCGTTGATTACGGCTCAAGCGGGCCGATGGTTCATTTCCCCACGAAAAATATCTAAAACCGCACCACCACCATTCCCCTCCTCATCCCGCTAGGGTTTTAGGTTCCCCCTCTCCCCCTCCCAAAAGCCTCTTCCGCTAGGGTTTAGCCGCCGTCTGCTTCTTTCCCCGCACCGCTGCCACATCCCTGCACTCCGCCGCCGGCAGCTTAGGAATCTCCCGTGCCGCCGCCATGTGGGCGCTCCGCAGAGCCGGCAACCCCCTCAGGTACCGCCCTTCCCCGCCGTGGGTATCCCCATAGGTTTCAGATGCCGTTGTCTGGTTGATCTATCGGTGCTTTAGCGGCGATTCTGATCAGTAATCCGTTCCATTCGCATTGATTTATCCTGTAGCGGCGACGACGAGTAAATCCGTTCTTATTTAGTTGCTTTGATTTCGTTTCTCGCGCTGAAATAGTTCGATCCCAAGTTACTAGGCCGTGATCTCTCCTCCACATGGATGATATCAAGCGTCGCCTGGGGGGAAAGGTCGCACCTTTGTTGGATAGATTATTCCGTTTATTAGTTATGATGTCGGAAATTGCAGGCCTCACGGTCCTCACCCTGGGGCTCTTCTTCTGGGCGATGTTGTTGGACACCTGACGCCCTAGGATTTCCCTATTTATTTTCTGCGAATATATATCATTGAAAAACGACAGCTACTTGATGTTAGTGCAAGTATTATGTGCTCAAGTCTCAGCAAATGAGCCAGATTTACCTGTTACATTTGTCTGCTAATAATGCTTGCTCAGGACTGTACATCATCTGGTTTCTTTTGCAATACACAGTTTAATTCTGATAATTTCCTTGGCTGACTGCTTGCTTCTGAACCAGGGTCAGTGCCCGCCAAGTTGCAAGTGTCCGTGGTTGCGCAAGTCTCGAGGTACTGCTAAGTGCAGACGCAAAGACCGCAGAAGAACACTGTGAGCAGGGTTGCCAGAAATCGTGTTGCTGCCGTCAGCCAAAGCCATCAGCCTCCCGTTCATCTTTCTCATCTGGCTGGTCCATGTGGGGCAGGAGCTTCTCTTCTCAGGCTGGGGCAAATTCTGGTGACAAAGATGATGATTTGGAGGACGGGTTTTCTGAATTGGAGGTCCCGCCAGAAGCTGATAAAAAGGAAGTGGAGTCAACGTCTGAAGAGAGTTCTGATGAGGATGCTGTCGATGAAATTGACTCGTTAGGAGTTGATGCTGATGCCAAACCCGAGAAGGAGACGGTGAAGAGGGTGTCCCAGAGCCCCCTTCTCAAAGTCTTGTTGGAAGCTCCAAGGAATGATGTCGCTGCCTCACTGAAGAAATGGGTCGATGCTGGCAATACATTTGATAGAAGTGATGTCTTTTATGTCATTTTGAACCTTAGGAAACGGAGGTTCTACGCCAAAGCATTGCAGGTACTTACCATGGACAACTTTTTATGTCTATTTCTCCATGATTACAAATTCTTAAAAACAAATAACATATTGGTGATACCATCGAAGCACTCACATCGTTCTCTGGCTTAAAACACGTTTGTATTGGCAATGTCTTTTTTTCTTCAACATGTTTATAAGATGCCTACTAACTCTGTATTGATTATTCGTAGCTGTACACTAGAGTTAATATTCCGTGAACAATAACATGTGCCTTTTACTGTGTGAATTACCACCTATTTATACGTATAATTACATGTGTACAATGCCATGAGAATATATGACTGTCCTTTAATTGTTCTGGCTTATCTCAGCATGTTTCTTGTCTAACTCGGAGGATAATTTATTCACTACTTTTACACAGCTCCTGGAATGGCTTGAAGAATCCAAACAAATTGATCTTGTAGAACGTGATTATGCTTCACGCCTTGATTTGATGGCTAAAGTCCACGGTGTTTACAGAGCTGAGAAGTATATTGACAATATTCCTGCATCTCTCAGGGGTGAGGTTGTATACAGAACTCTTTTAGCTAATTGTGTGGTCGAAGTGAATGTCAAAAAGGCAGAAGAAGTCTTCAATAAGATGAAGGATCTGGGATTCCCAGTCACAGTATTTGCTATCAATCAGCTTCTGCTACTGTACAAAAGGGTGGACAAGAAGAAGATTGCTGATGTTCTCGCAATGATGGAAAAGGAGAATGTGAAACCATCCCTCTTCACTTACAAGCTCCTTGTAGACACTAAAGGTGCTTCAAGGGATTTTGAAGGTATGGAAAAAGTTGTTGAGTCGATGCAAGCAGATGGTATTGAGCCAGATATTCTGTTACAAGCCACACTTGCAAAGCACTACATATTTGGTGGTCACCGTGATAAAGCTGAACCAATTTTGGAGTTAATGGAGGGTGATGATATCAAGGCAAACCGCAATGCTTGCCAGGTTGTATTGCCATTGTATGGCTTCCTTGGAAAAAAAGATGATGTCGAGAGGATTTGGCAGGTTTGCGAGGCTAATCCCCGTCTAGATGAGTGCTTGTCTGCTATAGATGCTTTTGGTAGACTTGGGGATGTTGAAAAGGCTGAGAAGGTCTTTGAGGATCTGTTTGTAAAATGGAAATCACTCTCTTCCAAATTCTACAATGCTCTGATTAGGGTATATGCCAATCAAAACCTTTTGGACAAGGGCAAGGAGCTATTGAAGCGAATGGAGGAGAATGGCGTCAAAATAGGGGTGTCAACATTGGATTCGCTTGTGAAGCTCTATGTGGACGCTGGAGAGGTGGAAAAAGCTGAATCTGTACTGTACAAGCTGTCTCAGAAAAACAGGATGAAGCCTCAGTACAGCTCATATCTGATGTTGCTTGATAGTTATTCGAAGAAAGGAGACGTCCACAATTCGGAGAAGGTGTTCAACAAGTTGCGGCAGATGGGTTACAGTGGGAGGATTAGGCAGTACCAGTTGCTGCTTCATGCATATTTGCACGCAAAGGCCGCTCCCTATGGATTTAGAGAGAGGATGAAGGCTGATAACATTTTCCCCAACAGTGTCATGGCAACTTTACTTGCTGCTACTGATCCATTCAACCAGAAGAAGACAATATCTGACATGCTCGACTAGGATATGGGACACAGTTAGTTTCATCTTGTCGCCATGCAATGCTGCTTATGGGTTTCTATTAGAGTATATGATGAGATAATAATGTCTTGGTCATGTAAGGAACTACTAGTGTTTGTTTTGCATTTGGGTTGTTATGCAATACTGAACTTCCTGCCAGGAATAGATATTGAAGCTGCTGCCCTAGAATCTTATTTATGTCAATCCTTAAATTATGTCCTTTTCTCTGACCGTACAGCAACCTTTGAAAATATATATTGAAGCTGCTGCCCTGGAATCTTATTTGTGTGTTATTCCTTAAATTATGTTCTTTTCTCTGACTGGATAGAGACCTTTTTTTAGGACTGATGGCGTTCATTGGATGTGAATTCCCTGCTGATGCTATTATCTCCCTTTTTGATGAAAACTCCTCAGTCTTGTGTGCATGTTTTAGAACTCAATTCGGTAGGAAAAAAAATGAACCCTGTATTAACCTTTGGTACTAGTTAAAACAAGCCTTATTCTTAGCTTAATGTTACCTTGATTGGCGAAAAGCTTTTCCAGATTCTCGAAGTAAGCAATCTTAGTACACGTCTCATAACAGGTTCAATGGAAAGAAATGCAGATACATAAGGGAGATATCATGGCGGCCACTTTAATCAATCCCCCAGGCCAAAACACAAGCAAAGGGCCCTAGAGAAAGCAGCTTTCAACCAAGGATTTCCTGACATCGGCGCCCAGCGCCCCTGGCCGGCCGTCCCTGAGCCTGAAGACGCTCTCCACGACCGAGAGCTCAGTGGCAGTGGTGTCTGACCCGCAGAAGGCCGCCCAGTCGTTGACCGCTATGCCGGCCGCAACGACATTGCTTCCCCGGTTCACGGTGCCAGCGACGAGGGGCACCTGCAGCAGCGTCGACAGCTCCTCGAGGTCCTCCACCGAGGTCTGCGGGTGAACCTACACAGTTCACAAGTTTCAGAGATCAGGAAGGGGCCAGCACTGTGAGAACCAGGTGAGAACAGATTCACAACAAGCAGTAGTTCAGTCGTAGCTGGCGCGAGGAGCTTACCAGCCCCCCTTTGTTGGAGAAGGCGCAGAAACTGCCGACGAGGATGTTCCCTGCGATGGTCTGCCTGAACACCTCCACTCCAAGAACGTCTGAGATGATCTCCTCGGTTTCCTGTGACAGACAGAAGATGAATGTCAGGTAAGTGTCCATCTCTTGCATCAGTTCTGGGGCGAGGGGAAAGACGAGCAACTTGCCTTGTTCAGATCTGGGTTTGTGAGCGCGACATGGTCGTTGCAAGCAATGCAGTTGCCGAGGGCAGAGAGGCGCTCGTCGACCCGCTTGACGACCACCTGATCGGGCAGGCTGTCCGTGAGGTGCTGAAGCTCTGTGGAGATAAAGGCAGCCATGTCATTTACTACTTGCCAGTGGTGATGAAAACTATAGCATGTTTGCGATTTCTTTTTGAATGGCTTTCCTTACCCTGGTCGGTGGTGGTATTTGGCAGAAGAAGGCCGTTCTTGTTACCTGATCAGACATCAACCACAACACAAACAGCAAGACGCGCGTGAGCAGTTGAGATACCGGCCGCAAAATCACTCGAATCATTCAGGAAAAGCAAGTAGTGCTCACCGACGCACAATCGCCCCAGGATCCTCGTGCCGCCGATGGACGCCTTGACCACCGGGACGGCGTCGGCCAGATCGTTCTCAAACACACTGCAGCAGCAGCAGAGAAACCTCGCGATTAGCATCGACCAAAATAGCCACCGATCACAAGCAACCTACTGCGCAGCAGCTAGAGACGCCAACCTGACGAAGCTGTCGGAGCAGCCGGCGGGGACGATGCAGTAGGCGTTGGTGAGCCTTGCGAAGACCCCGATCTCGCACGAGCTCTCGAACTTGAGACCTGCAGCACCAGAGCGTTCGCGTCAGAACTCACACGTCGATCTAATCGGGGAAGGGGGAAAGAACGCGAAACTTACGGGACGCCATTGTCGGATGCGCTCCGGGAAACCTCTGTCGCCGGCGAGTAGGGTTTAGCGGGGGGTTGGGGGACGCGGCGGGCCGGCGGGGCTAGGCTCGACGAAGTGTTTTGGCGATGGAGGTGACGGCTAGACGTGGCTAGCTCTTATAATTCGGGTCCTCCTCCTGCGCAGGCCGCACGTGCCGTGGTTGGGTCCGGAAACGTTTTTTCCAAGTTCGTGTCCACCACGGATCTTTGACTTCCAGGGTTACGTTGGCGCCAAGCTTCCCTGGCGGCCGGCCGCGACCGGTCTACTCAGCTGCAGCGGTGTTTCGTTGCTGTTAGGATTTACTCCCTCCGGTCCTATTTAATTGACTCAGATTTAGTATAAAGTTGTGCTAAATCCGAGTCAATTAAAAGAGACCAGAGGGAGTAATTAATAGCCGGATTAAAGGATTATATATCACCTTTGAAATCAGTAAATGAATATGGCAGGTTATTTGCGAACTGTTGCAAATTTGGGAATCCTAGACGTATAGTCTATATTCTTGAGTACGTGGACATGAGGAGGAACGTGGAGTTCCAAATGATTTCCTGGCATTCTATTTGGTACTTGAAATCTCCCCCTAATGCCTGGAAATATTCAACCTTCATTCAGATTGCAGTAATAGAGATGATTGTTCGCGAGATGTTCCTCTTCAACATTGCAACACCATGACTCTCTAGCGGTCACAGGACCCTATGGGCACGGAGAACATGAACCGACATGTTCGGAGACTTTAACTAGTCTCATTATCTCCTTAGTGATCGATTTATTCATGTCCATTTTTGTTGTTGTAATAGAATATATATATTGTATTTCACAATATATTGTATCAGCACTCTGGTATAAATAAGATTAAATGTCTTCTATATATTTGATAAAGATTTCTACAATAGAAACTCTCCAATTCGATATATAGATTTCTACGGGGTTCAATGAAATGGATGAGGAACAAGGTACCCTCTCTATTGTTTGGATTGTACTACACGTACATCCAACCCGTAGCACATGTTGCAAATAAATCAATTTCATTGGTCATGATTTGCATGAAGCTAAGCTTCCTCAATCATCGGGTTATGTAGCTCATTTTGAGCTTCTCATGCATATACCTCAAGATCAAAGCTAGATCACTTAAGTCCCTCGATCGAATGCATTCGAGAAGATATTTGTGGTCTCATCCAACCGTTGTATGGACAAAAAAATGAATTATAATCAATTCAAATGGATAATGATGCAGAATTCTCTTCACGTGCCTCCAATAATTATTGCACGGCTTTCGAAGATTGAACTTCAGCATTTTGTCAAATATGTTCATACACAAAAGTTTGGTTGAATATCTGAGCAAGAGGATCGGGCTCGTTGCATGACCTTTGTTAATGAGTTGAAATTTTACCAACTTCACGTTGGAGTCATGCGGCTTTACACACCCTTGACTAACTAACTGCATATCGCAGAACTTCCCCTCTGCAATTGATACGTGGAAATCCTTCGAGCATTTTCCATCTGCGTAAGTTCGGAATCGCTTCACGCGTACCAATCTCACCACCGCAGCGTACATCATAGGCCCACAAATTAGGGATCTATGTGGGGTACATATCTTCATCGATCACTAAGTACCTTGAACTCCTCATAAGGGATCCGTTCATAGCCTCGTACGCTGATTGCAAATATTGAAGGATGGATATTTCCAGGCATTAGGGGGAGATTTCAAGTACCAAATAGAATGCCAGGAAATCATTTGGAACTCCACGTTCCTCCTCATGTCCACGTACTCAAGAATATAGACTATACGTCTAGGATTCCCAAATTTGCAACAGTTCGCAAATAACCTGCCATATTCATTTACTGATCTCAAAGGTGATATATAATCCTTTAATCCGGCTAGAAATGTGCTCGAAAGAGTGGAGGTACCAATAAAAACCACTCAACTCCCTATTTCTTAAAAGAGGGGGAGTATTACGGCCTCTAACCAGGATCTAGCTTCCTACAAGCAACAAGGAAAGACGAGGAGAAATCCTCTGAATCAGTAAATGCATATCAACCTAGCGTTGATAAACACCTGATGGGTAGTATACACCCAGTGGAAGGGAAACCTCCACAACCCAGCTTCAGCTTGCACACACTGGTTGGGACATCGGAACACCCGGACTCACGCGTATTGGGAAATCACGAAGAGTCATCATGGGTGCTTGGGAGATTTCCTCCAACTATATTGATTCTGGAGAATCATATGATTAAAGACTACAAATGTCGACAATATTTCTCTTGTATGATTGCAAACATCCTTCATAATGATTCAGATCCAAAGACCATGGCCATGGCAGAGTGTAAACCACTTGCTTGGACTGAAACAATCGAAGGATGCAATCCAAGAAGAATTAGCCTCGCTCCTCAAATGAATTCCCTATGCGATTCAATACGTTCTCTTCCAGCAACGGAATGACATAACAAGGTGGTGAGAAAGCAAGGCTTGTAGCACAAGGTCAGATTTACGCAGAGATCTGAGACCTAATCTCCATATGCGAGTGAAATCCTATTTCCGATACATTATATCATTAGCGGTACAAAATCATCTATCTATGCAGTTGATAGATGTAGCGACCACACATCGATGTGGATCACTAGATTTGGACATGTATGGTTCTCTATGGAACCACAATCCGAATCGAAAGAGACATGCAACATGTATTGTGTAAATCTTTAAGTCGGAATATGACTTATTGTTGTCGGTATATTTTGGTACAACCGACGTAGTGAGTTCCTTATACACAAGGATTACTCCTGCAATGATGATTACTCATGAGTTTTTGTCATACACAAGTATTTCTCTTGCAATGATGAAGCACGTGATCATCCTAATGACGGAATTTGAGATGAAGAATTTGGTTTAACCCAAACAGTGCTTGATACTACAAGTCGAGCTACTTCACTCAAGTATTATGGTACACCAAGTTGCCTATATTATAAATATTGGAGAAACTTAAAAAGGACAAGTCATATCCATCTCCCATGCCGGTTGTTCGATCTCTAGACGTAGAGAAAGATTCACTCAAACCACGGGATGATGTAGAAGGGATATTGGAACTTGAAGTTCTATATCTTAGTGCCATTGGACCCACCAACACAATTGGTTGGAAATCAAGAATATGTTTCAATATCTCCAAGGCACCACACATTACTTGACATATTCTTGTAATTTCAGAGAAATCTGAACTCCAATATCATCAGGATACACTGATGTTGGCTACTTGAATGATCCCCACAATGTGTATCAACATGGTAGAATTGTCGCTCCATTGATGTCTTCGAGACAGACTCTGGTGACTGCACCTACCAATCATTCTAAAATACAAAGCCGTGTTAACACGTGTAGCTTTACGGAATGATAAACCACATATATGAGTCATGTGATATTGGTTCTCTTGAACCATCAATCATTATCTACATAGATAATGTTGCTTGTGTTGCATGGATGCAAACATGATACATCAAGAGCAATATCACTAAGCATATTGCCTCTAGATTGTTTTATCTCCATGAACTTCAGAAGAGTTGGGGAATAAACATCTTGCAAGTCAAATCACACAATAATGTTGTTGGTTTGTTCACGGAGTCTCTACCAATTTCAACGTTCCAGAAGTATTTTATGGAATTGGTATGCGACGGCTTCCAAAATTGCAAGAATCAGGGGGAGTATCTTCCTGAATCAATCATGTTCAAAGCATCATATTACACTCTTTTTCCCTTTATGAGTTTACTACACAGGTTCTCATCAAGGTTTTTAATGAGGTAATATCAACACAAGATGATATGTCATATTTTATGTTTTCCCCAACGGGGTTTTTAGGAAAGTATATACGACATATATTGTTCTCTAAACTCTATGGGTTTTTTCCTTTACAAGGTTTTTCTCATATTGAGTTAACAAAGAGACAATACCAATTATATGTTGTGTCATTTTCTCCTTATTTTCCCACTGGGTTTTGAAGGAGTTTTAACAGCATATCTAACCATTATATGTTGCACCATTTTCTCCTTATTTTCCCACTGGGTTTCAAGGAGTTTTAGCAACATAACATACACACAACTCTCCTCGTATTTTTCCCACAGGGTTTTTAGAGGAGATGATTCCAAAGATGATTCTAGAGATGACCAAGCACAAGGACAAGGAAGGATTAGGGGGAGTGTTAGGATTTAATTAATAGGTTAATTAAAGGGGTAATCCTCCCTCATGTAATTCTCTATGTTGATTGGTTGGTCAAGAGACACAACTCTTCCTCACACCTCTTCCAACGGACGTGACCCATATTCGCGTCCCTTCCCCTTGTATATAAGTTGCGAATCATCAATGGAACAATATAATTGAATCATTTGCTATCTCTCTCGGTTGCTTCTCAATATTACATTCAACAATTGCTATTGAGAACTGCCGATGCAAGTGGAGGTCAAAACGAATCGGAGTCAAATTATGGATCAGTGGGTGAGCACTTATTTTCCTTGCTTGTTTTTGGAGCTACATACACGTACTCTCGAATACGATCGATTCATAATTGAAATCACGTTCAGTGAGATTTCGCCGAATTTTTTTTGACTGTAATTTCACCGGAATTCACTTTTCAGTGATTTCATTAGACCTCGAGATAATTACCTTTCGGTCCAAATATTTAATACATTTTAGTACTACACATTAACTAAATAATACTCCATCCTTCCCAAATATATGCCATATAGTTTTTGGCATGAAATTAAAATAAACACACATTTAGAAAAAATTACATCATATTTGGCTAGGATTAACTCTAGGCAATTGACGTGAACTAAAGGAGAACTTTGCACAATATAAGGAATCAAATTCTTAAAATATTATCCATATAAGTGGAGCAACGCAATACACTTTGTATTCTGGATTTTTCTCAAAAAACTATATATCTTATATTTAGGAACACATTCGGGTAAAAGAATAAATAACTAGTATACAACACAGAACCCTATATCGTAACCGTCGAGGTCAAGATGCACCGATACGCCAACAAGGCACGAGCAACAATCATATCATCGGATGATGATTCATGATTTGTTTGTGGAGCTAGCCAGAACAAAACACAACATAATAATTTCTTTGAAAGTTCACCACTTTGAGATCACACGGAGTAACATTTTTTTTTTGTCGTAACTACGGCGGGCCAAAACTTCATATGAGGAGCTGGCAGTAGTAATTGAAGCAGTAGTAGTAGTTGTTGCTTTCGAGGGGAGAAAAGCGATATACTTTCAATGTTTACATGTCCACTTCCTGATACAGCTACTTGTGACCCCTCCCGTGTCGCCCCCGCGTGGCGGCTGGGAGGAACCCTAGATTCCGCCGTCCCTCCCACCCCCACCCCTACTCCGTCCTCCTTCCTCCTTCCTCGCCGTTGCCACGGGGGCTCGACCAGGCAAAGCCCCAGCGACGGCGGGGCATCTTCGTTTCCCTTGCGCGGCGGGGCGAACGCGGTGGCGCGCCTCTGGGCCAGGGCATGGCGCTGCGTCGGGGGCCATGGCGGCAGCGCTCGGGCTCGGCCTAGTCGACGTCGTGACGGGCGTTTAAGGATGGCAATTTTACCCACGGGTACGGGTACCCTCGGGTACCGTACCCGCATGGGCAGAGTATGGGTACTACCTACCCATACCCTGCCCGTTAAGTCATGGGCAGGGCACGAGTATAGCCTCGTACCCGCGGGTATACCCATACCCTGCCCATTTATTATCGAATAACTATTTTTGTTGACTTATGAGTTAGAATATGAGAATGTTATTTTTATATTATGTTAATTGTTATATACTCAACTACATGTTATTGAGTTGAGATAATTAATTTTTTTAATCGAATTTGTTAATGATGAATGTAAAATTGTGATTGACCTTCGTACAATTTAACCTACCCACCGGGTATCCAATGGATACGGATACCCGTCGGATATGGGTATGGGTAAAATTTTATATCCATGGGTACGGGTATGAGTAGAAGTTTATACCATTAACTATACGGGTATGGGTATGGTATTGCTCTACCCTGTCTATTGTCATCCTTAATCCACCCAGACTGTATCTATACCTAATAATAAAGGAGCTAAGGTTTCTGCCAAAATTTTCGTCCAACATTTTTTTGGACGGTTTTACCCTCCCACCAAATCGCATAATACATCAACTGCCCTGATACCGGTTCGGTTTGTTTCGTTTTCTTTGGTTTCAGTTTTAGTCTTTCCTCCTCCCCACCGCGACCCTGCAGATCCGCCTCCCGCTCTGGTCCCGGGTGCTGGCTCTGTCCCGTCCCAATCCCCCTCACCAGTACGCGCAGGCGGGAAGTGAGCACGGCGGCGAGAAGGAGCGGCGCCGGAAGCAGCACGCGCAGGCGGGAGGGTGACCAGGAGCAGGGGAACCTCCCCTCGCGGCTCGCGCTTAACGTCAATTTCTCCTGATTCTCTCTCGTGCGGTGGCAGAATGAAGAAGATGTAGAGGAGGCTACTGCCAGCAAGGGTAGAGCCATGGCGGCCAACGGGGAAACAGACGGACATCGCCCTCGCCTCCCCTTCCTCTTGCTCCAGTCCACCCGCAAGCTCCACTCCCGGAGGCGCCCCCATCGCAGCAGGCGTTCCGGCGACCAGCTCCGTTAGCTGGGGAGACGGATTCCCGGTAGTTCCGGCGGCTGGGGAGGCGGATTCCGGTGGAATTGGCGTCGGTTGGTGGATTTATGTTCAATGATAGACGCATCTCGGGCAGAAACCACACGCTGGATGGAGTCAACGCCTCACGTGGTCGATTCTTCTCCCCTCATTGCCCTGGTCCGCTCTGATTCCGCTGGTGGTGAGACGACGAGGTATTCACCTCGAGAGAAGCCACGCACTAGGCTGCATAATTACACGGCCCACAACTTCTGTTTGGATTAGTTTACCTTTTTTTTGTGTGTTTGTCCTTGGATGTGTCATATGGCCCAAAACATTTCCAATCACGCGAGCCCATGACACATAGGAATAGGAATCAGATTGATAGCTCGATCAGACGCTGCCGACACGGTGCTGATATGTCAAACGTTTTTGTTGTGAGTAATCGAGAGAGAAACGAGAGATGCAACAAAATGATTCAACTATGGTGTTCCATTGATGATTCACAACTTATATACAAGGGGAAGGGACGCGAATATGGGTCACGTCCGTTGGAAGAGGTGTGAGGAAGAGTTGTGTCTCTTGACCAACCAATCAACATAGAGAATTACATGAGGGAGGATTACCCCTTTAATTAACCTATTAATTAAATCCTAACACTCCCCCTAATCCTTCCTTGTCCTTGTGCTTGGTCATCTCTAGAATCATCTTTGGAATCATCTCCTCTAAAAACCCTGTGGGAAAAATACGAGGAGAGTTGTGTGTATGTTATGTTGCTAAAACTCCTTGAAACCCAGTGGGAAAATAAGGAGAAAATGGTGCAACATATAATGGTTAGATATGCTGTTAAAACTCCTTCAAAACCCAGTGGAAAAATAAGGAGAAAATGACACAGCATATAATTGGTATTGTCTCTTTGTTAACTCAATATGAGAAAAACCTTGTAAAAAGGGAAAAACCCATAGAGTTTAGAGAACAATACATGTCGTATATACTTTCCTAAAAACCCCGTTGGGGAAAACAGAAAATATGACATATCATCTTGTGTTGATATTACCTCATTAAAAACCTTGATGAGAACCTGTGTAGTAAACTCATAAAGGGAAAAAGAGTGTAATATGATGCTTTGAACATGATTGATTCAGGAAGATACTCCCCCTGATTCTTGCAAATTTGGAAGCCGTCGCATACCGATTCCGTAAAATACTTCTGGAATGTTGAAGCTGGTAGAGACTTCATGAACAAATCAGCAACAGTATTGTGTGATTTGACTTGCTAGATGTTTATTCTCCAACTCTTCTGAAGTTCATGGAGATAAAACAATCTAGAGGCAATATGCTTAGTGATATTGCTCTTGATGTATCATGTTTGCATCCATGCAACACAAGCAACATTATCTGTGTAGATAATGGTTGATGATTCAAGAGAACCAATACCACATGACTTATGTATGTGGTTTATCACTCCGTAAAGCTACACGTGTTGACGCGGCTTTGTATTTCAGAATGATTGGTAGGTGTAGTCACCGAAGTGTCAATTCTACCAAGTTGGTACACATTGTGGGGATCATTCAAGTAGCCAACATCAGTGTATCCTGATGATATTGGAGTTCAGATTGCTCTGAAATTATAAGAATATATCAAGTAATGTGGGGTGCCTTGGAGATATCGAAAGATATTCTTGATTCCCAACCAACTGTTGTTGGTGGGTCCAATGGCACTGAGATATGGAACTTCAAGTCCCAACATTCGTTCTACATCATCTCGTGGTTTGAGTGAATCTTTCTCTACGTCTAGAGATCGAACAACCGGTATGGGAGATGGATATGACTTGTCCATTTTAAGTTTCTCCAATATTTATGATATAGGCAACTTGGTGTACCCTAATACTTGAGTGAAGTAGCTCGACTTGTAATATCAAGCACTGTTTGGGTTTCACCAAATCCTTCATCTCAAATTCCGTCTTTTAGATGATCACGTGCTTCGTCATTGCAAGAGTGATCCTTGTGTATGACAAACACACATGGGTAATCATCATTGTAGGAGTAATCCATGTCTATAAGGAACTCACTGCATAGGTTGTACCAAAATATACCGACAATAATAAGCCATGTTGTGACTTATTAATTTTACACAATACATGTTGCATTTGCATTTCGATTCGGATTGAGATTCCATCGGGAACCATACATGTCCAAATCTAGTGATTCACATGGATATGTAGTCACTACATCTATCAACTGCATAGATAGATGATTTTGTACTGCCAATGATATAATGTATCGGAAATAGGATTTCACTCGTATCTGGAGATTAGGTCTCGGATCTCTGCGTAAATCCGACCTTGTGCTACAAGCCTTGCTTTTTCACCACCTTGTTATCTCATTCCGTTGCTGGAAGAGAACATATTGAACCGCATAGGGAATTCATTTGGAGGAGCGAGGCTAATTCTGCTTGGATTGCATCCTTCGTTTGTTTCAGTCCGAGAAAGTGGTTTACACTCTGCCATGGCCATGGTCTTTGGATCTGAATCATTGTGAAAGATGTTTGCAATCATACAAGAGAAATATTGTCGACATTTGTAGGCTTTAGTCATATGATTCTCCAGAATCGATATAGTTGGAGGAAATCTCAAGCACCCATGATGACTCTTCGTGATTTCCCAATACGCGTGAGTCCGGGTGTTCCGATGTCCCAGCCAGTGTGTGCAAGCTGAAGCTGGGTTGTGGAGGTTTCCCTTCCACTGGGTGTATACTACCCATAAGGTGTTAGTCAACGCTAGGTTGATATGTATTTACCGATTCGGAGGATTTCTCCTCGTTTTACCTTGTTGCTTGTAGGAAGCTAGATCCTGGTTAGAGGCCGTACTACTCCTCCTCTTTTTCAGAGATACGAAGTTGAGTGGTTTTTATTGGTACCTCCACTCTTTCGGGCGCATTTCTAGCCGGATTAAAGGATTATATATCACCTTCTAATCAGTAAATAAATCTGGCAGGTTATTTGCAAAGTGTTGCAAATTTGTGAATCCTAGACGTATAGTCTATATTCTTGAGTACGTGGACATGAGGAGGAACGTGGAGTTCCAAATGATTTCCTGGCATTCTATTTGGTACTTGAAATCTCCCCCTAATGCCTGGAAATATCCATCCTTCAATATTTGCAATCAGCGTACGAGGCTATGAACGGATCCCTTATGAGAAGTTCAAGGTACTTAGTGATCGACGGAGATCTGTACCCCACATAGATCCCTAATTTGTGGGCCTATGATGTACGCTGCGGTGGTGAGATCGGTACGCGTGAAGCGATTCCGAACTTACGCAGATGGGAAATGCTCGGAGGATTTCCACGTATGAATTGCAGAGGGGAAGTTCTGCGATATGCAGTTAGTTAGTCAAGGGTGTGTAAAGCCGCATGACTCCAACGTGAAGTTGGTAAAATTTCAACTCATTAACAAAGGTCGTGCAACGAGCCCGATCCTCTTGCTCACATATTCAACCAAACTTTTTGTGTATGGACATATGTGACAAAGTGCTGAACTCCAATCTTCGAAAGCCATGCAATAATTATTGGAGGCACATAAAGAGAATTTTGTATCATTGTCCATTTGAATTGATTATAATTCATTTTCAGTCCACACTATGGTTGGAAGAGGCCACAAATATCACCTCGAATGCATTTGATCGAGGGACTTCAGTGATCCATCTTTGATATTGAGGTATATAAGAACCTCAAAATGAGATACATAATATCAAATTATTAAGGAAACTTAGCTTCATGCAAATCATGACCAATGAAACTGATTTATGGGCAACATGTGCTACGGGTTGGATGTACGTGTAGTACAATCCAAACAATAGAGAGGGTACCTTTTGAAATACTTGTACCTCATCCATTGGATTGAATCCCGTAGAAATCTATATATCGAATTGGAGAGTTTCTATTGCAGAAACCTTTATCAAATATATAGAAGACATTCAATCATATTCATACCAGAGTGCTGATACAATATATTGTGAAATACAATATATATGTTCTATTACAACAACAAAAATGGACATGAATAAATCGATCACTAAGGAGATAATGAGACTAGTTAACGTCTCCAAACATGTCGGTTGAGGCATACTCAATGATCATGTTCTCCGTGCCCATAGGGTCTTGTGACCGCTAGAGAGTCATGGTGTTGCAATTTTGAAGAGAAACATCTCGCGAACAACCATCTCTATTAGTGCAATATGGATGAAGGTTGAAGTAAGCTTCAAACCTTTTTTCCTGAGGTCCTTTGCATGCTAGGGATTGTTAATACAGAATAACCAGATGTTGGTGGTGTGGCATTCCTCTGTCATATGCGTATAGCATTCACACTCGATCTGGATGTATGTTGCCTTGTGATGTACATGATAACATAATTTTACTCTTCTGTCAGCGGTGTGGCTCCAGTCGGAGGTGAATCCTGTGAGGCTTGGATTGCACGCATTATCCCATGAAACGCAAGAGTGATCTTGATGGTCATGTTCCATGTAGTGTAGTTGTGGCCATTGAGGGCAAATGCCTCAAATCCTTTTTCGGCCATCATTTATTTACGTGGGTGAACCAGAGATTATTAATTTACAATTGGTAAATCAAAAACCATCATGGTTATGTTGTAATGAACTTTGCAAAATTAATAAAGATTTAGGCGTTGGCTTGAAATCATTAGTGTGAACCTCAAATTGTTAAGTATGACACTTTGTAGATAATCTTCAAAAGAAATTTTGGAGTCCGTCTCTCAGCACTAGAGAGTATAATCTGATGGAATCAGTAGATACTCCTAGTTCTAGTGCCTTATGTCATAACTTAATAGGATGTATGGGAGATTACTTTGTAAAGCAATCCTAGTAGTGAAGATAATCTGTGATGCAGTAGATCCACACACTACAATATGATCCCAAAACATCAATTTTGAAGAGGTTCACTTCGAATTTTGCATTTATCAATTCGTGCTCGTATTAAGCCAAATACTCAATTAATACGATGAACTGATTCTCATTTGCAAGAAATTAGAAATCTCAATTGCAAATTAATGGATGTGATAATCATAATATGTAGGGAACATAGAAATATATATCACATCACATTGCCCTGGAATACATGGTACTCAGCAGGTTCACAATACAACATACATGTACTGAATTTAACAGAGTCTAAAACAGAAATTGTATCACTGTTAAAACTGCTGTTAGTGATTTGCTCGTTTTGTAAATTAGGAGGACCAGGTGGCTCAACCCCACGTACATGCTGGGTGGGGGTGATGGGTCACCTTGAGCTGCCTGCCTAGGACCAGTCTATGTGTACGAGAGGATAAGGAGAGCGAGCACACAGCGGCGGCCACCACGCATCGCATTAGTCCCCAATTTTTCCACTCGACCGACATGCGGCCAACGCCCAGACCACTACCCGCACGCGTCCCTGCCGCCGCGTCGGCCAAAATCACCGGCGGCTGGAGCCGCTCCCGCCAGGATCGTCCTGTCGGAGGATCCGCCAGGGAGGCGAAGGCAGGGGTCACACCGTTTGCCAGGCCGAGCGCCGCCAGGCTCCACGTTTCCGAGTGCGCTGAGCGGTTACCAGTCGAGAGATTGGTACAGCTTAGCCTCTTGGTCGATGCGCAGGGCGACGGACGCGCCGCTTCATTGCGGGGGGCCGCCTCGGAGGCCGCGGGCACGAGCCTCATCACCTCGGGTCTGGTGAGGGCCAGCCGCAGTCGCGTCGAGTTGGAGGTGCGGCGGCCGCCATGGCCTCTGGCTGGGACTCGTCATCTGCCACGCCATGGCATGGACTACGGCCGCGTCGGGCTGCAGTGTCGGGGGCAGCCGCTCAGAAGCACGAGGCCTCTGAGGCAATTGCTCCGCAAGGAACCGGAGCGAAGGTCGCGGCCGCTGCCGCTCCGTGATGGTGCGGCGTCCACGATCCCGAGGGGCGGCGAGTAGCCACTTCTCCATTGGACGGTGGGGCAGACGCAATCGATCATGGCCGCGGAAATTGACAGGGAAGCAAAAAAAATTCTCACCTCAGTTTTCGAGATGAAATCGATGATGTTCTTACCGATCGATTTTGGGCCAACGCCCTCTTTTCCGTGAAAGGCAGGGGGTGGTTACTTCCTGTTGTTCTTCTCTGTTCTTCCAATTGTATCAACAAATTGGGAAAGATAAGCACCTCTGCTTCACGAGAGGAAGCGCCTAGTTGAGTGACTCGTCTTTCTTCTTTTCCTTTCCAGCAATGTTCTGCTGTTCTCGAAATCGCTCGGATGTAGAGCGTGCTGATAACGTGTTGTGAGTAATCGAGAGAGAAACGAGAGATGCAGCATGATTCAACTATGGTGTTCCATTGATAATTCACAACTTATATACAAGGGGAAGGGACGCGAATATGGGTCACGTCCGTTGGAAGAGGTGTGAGGAAGAGTTGTGTCTCTTGACCAACCAATCAACATAGAGAATTACATGAGGGAGGATTACCCCTTTAATTAACCTATTAATTAAATCCTAACAGTTTTAGTCCCACATTGCTCCCTTACATTAACACTCACCGGTTTATATACGTTGGCACATTGTGGAGTATCACCGAGCTGAGTTAGGGATCATCGAGAAGCAGCACGGTTGTTTGGTTTGAAGATGTGGGTATGTGATGCGAGCTAATTATAAGCATGAGTGTTGGGCTCTGCCCGGCTAAGCATGGTGCATGATTATAAAGAGAGATAATTGTTGAGAATCAACAACGCAGTCGGCCCCAGTGGCGATGAGACAAGATGTGCACGCTCGACACAACGAAAAGCGAGGCGAGGAGACCTTAATGGAGGTGGAGGCGGCCTAGGGGGCGCGGGCGGATGCGTTGGCGGCGCAACTAGAGGAGGAGGACAATGAGGCGGAGCAGGGGGACGAGAGGCTAGGGTTTGGATGAAATATAACCGTTTTCATTTGAACTTGTAATATATAGTCAACTTTGACTGGAAACCTTTATTTTCGTGCACTTTTATTTATTTGGCGTGCGTTACTGGCCGCTGGCTTCGACAAATGCAAGAATCTAAAGGACATATTTTTCTTTGTCTGTTCATTAATTTTTACATTTGTTTACTCATGTAACTTGATTTTATATGACTGGAGTACATGATTATTAAAAAAATTATGTCGTATTTCGTCATTGGTACCTTGCAATGTCGTATTACCTGCTGGAACTACATACAAAATATCATGAAGCTGATCCCGTTGCAACGCACGGGCATTTCTGCTAGTCTCTGCTCAAGTGCCCAACTACTGAAATAGACATCTGATTGTACTGACCAAGGTTGATTATTTTTTGACCTGGGCTACGGCGGGCTTACGCCAGCCTGAACAATTATATATCAAAGCTGCGGAACGGGTTTCATTACATAGCTTGAGAGGGGCAGAGGGGCAGAGAGAGAGCTAGCCTAGAGAGTTCAGGGGGGATCATACCCATTACACCAAGAATTAAGAAAGGAGGTAGAGGAGGGGGTGGTGCATCTATAGGCCCAGAGCCTAATATCCTCAATACAACGGCGAGATACAAGTGAAAAATTTTCAACTACGCCATTGAAGGTCCTTGCGTTTCTCCGCTTCCAGATGTTCCAGGCGATGGCAGTGTTGATGGTGGATTCCTCGTAGGTGCAGTTCCGTCCGAGGCAGAAGTCAGAGAACCCCGTGTACATGCTTGGGTTGAAATTTTGGAGGAAGTAGTCCCAGATTTCGTTGCACGGGGGCGTAAGAGCAGGAGGTGGTCCACATCTTCATCCGGGTTGCGGGAGAGACAGCGGCAGAGGTAGAAAGGTGGTGTCGAAACCGTCGCTCGTTAGTGGGCGACGCCTTTTCCGAGCAAGCCGCCAGAAGATCTTGCACTTTAATGGGGCAGCACTCCGCCAAACCGTTGGCGCCACGTCATCAATCTGCAAATGGCTGAAAGAGTTGACATAGAAACATTTGTTTGAGAGTTTTTTGTCAGAGAGGCGAGCGTCACGTGTGTCCGGAGCGTCAGGGCGGAGCTCCACAGAGTTCAGCTCGATAGACAAAGCTCGAAGGTCATCAGCCGCGGCAGCCGTGAGGCGCGGTCCAAGGGAGCTGCGGAGGCCCAGGGAAAGAGTGGTCGCGACGTTAATGTTGGGGCGGGTAGAGTGAGAGAAGAGGTTAGGAAAACGCTCTTGGAGGGTTTGGTCCCCAAGCCAACAATCAACCCAGAAAGCCGTGGAAGCCCCGTTGCCCAGAGAGACTTCTTCCCCCAGGTTGATTAGATTATCTTTAGACGCGACTAATTTTTGTGGATCGGCCCTGCTGACCCATTGGGTCGCTTGAGGCCGGCTCTGCTGATCCGATTCCGTTACGAGGCCGACCTGGACCAAGGGCTTTTATTTTTTGGGTCGGGCCGGGTCGACCCGGCCAATTCCCACCCTGAAGGCCCAAGAGTGGATGATGTACTCGTCGTCTTCTTCCCCCAGCAGCAAGTGCTTGTAAATAAAATACTGTAAAAAATTCGCCTGCGCAAACAGAGTGCCGCATCAAATCGCCGCCACCAATTCGAACCTCCGCAGCCCCGACCGGTCGATACGCCGGCGTGACCGACGAGGCAAGGGTGGCACGGCGGCGTGGAAATTTTCTGGTAAACTCCTGCGGCTGTAGGTGGCCGCCGCAGCGGTCATGCCGTTCCCTTCCCGCAGGCGCGCGGCTCCTGTAGAGGCGGCGGCAGGCGGGTAATCTCTCGTCTTTGCACGCATAAGCGAGTGTAATTAGTCCCACCTCGCCATTCCGGACGGAATCCGCGCGCTATAAAAGCGCCCCATTCGCGGGTTCTCTCGCCGAGTCTAGTAGCGCAGACCTGTAACTCCGGCTTCGGGGGGTAGCGTTGGCCGAGAGTAAGGTCGCTGTGTTGTGCGCTTGAAACCAGGGTCAGAGGCAGCTCTGAGCCCGGCAGACTCGTTCTGCGGCCATGTCCCCCAGCAATGGGGTGCCATGCGGCCGGTGCCACCCGGCGCCGGCCGCGAATCCCTACTTTGGGCTTTTCTTCCCTATCATAAATAAAGGGTTGAACCTTGGGTTCGCGCGCACACTCGGCCCCTCTCGCCAGCTCTTTTTTGCAGTTCCGCCATTTCATTTCTGATTTCTGAATGAAAGCACATAGCCATGTTCATCTCGGAATGCTCCGCTCTGTGTTCTTCGGTTCAGTTTCGCTGGCTATGAATATTTTCTACTCATTTGTCAGAAGCATATACTCTGCAGTTTCGGAAAGGGATTATGTAAACAGGAAAACTGCACCAGCATACTAGGTTTACAACTCTTTTTTGGGGATTGTCGTGATGGGAGCTTCTTAATTTCTGGATGCAGTATTGCATTTGTATTCAGTTCTTGTCCTTATTCTTAATTGCAGAAATGTCCAGATGCTTTGGAGTAGTTGCTTTATATTTCTTCAGACAATGCCGGCACTTTATTTATTGAATAACATCGCCGTTACAAATAGTCTCAAGGACAAAACAACAAAATAGAGTTAACTGTGGGCGATGATCTTTTGTCAATTTCATCTCTCGTGCTCAACCTATTCCTGCTATTAACATTTTTTTTTTGAACTCGTTTCCTGCTATTAACATTTGTACCTACATGTTAACTGAAGTATTTCTCCCTGTAGATGTTAATTTTTCTTCTCACTTATGTGGAAGCTCATTTGTTCAGCATGAATTAGTTAGAACTGTATGCAGACCGTAGGCCAATTATGGTAAGTTTCACGTGAGGTATGTGATTATTTTTGGGTTTTATATTATACAGATCAATGAACCACTGCCCTCGCCGCTGTGAAGCCTAATCCTATCTTCCTCCGCACCGCCCGTTTCAGGTCCCATGAATGAGAGTCTGACTTGAAGCCACAACACCACCACTGGGTCGCATACCAGCTCTGTCTCTTCACTCTTCCCTTCGCCGATGCATTAGGTAGCTGTTAATTATTTTTCTCCTCATAAATGATTGATTTATCCACTTGTTTCCTTCCATTCGTTCTCTAGATTGATTAGATGTGGTCTAGAATAGGGTGGGAGAGGAACACACCGAGTGAGCCTCCACTAGCTTCTTTAATAACGATCAGTTGTAAGTGTGTTATGCATCTCATGGAATTTTCCAGCTCAGTTTCTTGTCACAGCCGATGTATCTTACTGAATTTTGCATTGAGAAATCTTTAGTTGTGTGAGGAAGAGATGATTCAGGTTGCGCTAGCCATTCGGTTTATGTTGTTTCAAAATTTTCTTCGGCTGGAACCCACTGCCCCATCATCCTCGTTCTTCTCTGCCACTATCTACTCTCTTTGCTTTGTCTACTAATTTAGCAACCATGAGGTATGCCATTAGTTGATGAGCATCAGGGCTCTACGATGTGCCTCTCCATTTAGAAAATGATTGTGCATCTTTGATTGCTCTGCTAAATGCCTGGGTGCCAACAAATCTGCTTGTGACGGGGCTGTAGAAGGTATAAAGGCTTGTGTCATTTCTGAAGTTTTTTTTTTTTTTTTTGAGAAAGTCATTTCTGAAGTTAACAGTAGAAGGTATGGTGGCTTCCCTCTGGACCTGTGGCCACCGCCATGCCGGAGCTCTTCTCCCACTGCTCTCTGCAGTGCGCTTTGGTGCGCCAGGTGCTGACACACGGGCTCGACGCCGTGCTTGCTCCGCGCCTATCAACCGTTGCCTCCGGGCAGCGTGAGGCCCTTCTGCTGCTTCTGTCTTCGGTGCAACTCTCCGACAGCGTCGACGAGCGCACGCTCCCGCTCTGCAGCAAGGCCGGTGGAAAGCTGAGCACCTCCGCCCTCTACAAGTTATGTTCCTATGGCGGGGTTCTTGACGAGCGGCATGAGCTCATCTGGGACAACTACGCCCCGTCGAAAGTCAAGTTCTTCGGGTGGCTCGCCGTCAAGGACCGTATCCAGAGTTGTAGCAACCTCCTTCGCAAGAAGATCCTCACTGCTGATGTGAGCGCCTGTCCCATCTGCGCGGCGACGCTGGAGACGGCCAGCCATATTATGTTCGGCTGCCGCTTCGCTCGACAATTCTGGAGCTCTATCGGGGCGCAACCGGGGGAGCATCGCCAGGCTGCTGCGGCGGTTTGCAGCATCCCTCCATCCGCTCCTCCCGGCTCGGCCTCCACTCTTCGCCTCCTCTGTCTGTGGCAGCTCTGGAAACATCGGAATGATGTCGTCTTCAATAGGCTTGCTCCCTCCATTGAGCTGGTCCGGAAACGCTGCTGCGACGATGCTGTTCTCTGGCGCGGCCGTCTCCCTATGGAGAAGCGTGCTGACGTCAATATTTGGCTCGCCTTCTTCCTCCCCAGGCGCTGGCATGCTGCGCCGTGATCTGCTTCTTCCCCTCGAGCACACCCCCTCTGCAATTCTGCATTGGGTGCTGTCTCCCTGTCCCTCCATGTAACCCTCTGCTGTAAAAATTTTCGGGGAATTCACCCGATCCTCGGATAAAATGAATACAAGCCATTCAGGTGGGGAGCCTTTGAGCTCGCCCCCGGTGAAAACTCAAAAAAAAGTTAACAGTGAAGGGAGCAGTGTGGCTCATGTTCTGGATAGGTCATCGCCTCACCTCCCTCGAGTCTGGCATCACAAGCGACTAATGTGGTTTGGCATTTCAATCAAAATTTTCCTTTCCTTCCGAAATTGTGTAATTAGTCTGAATAGTAGAACAGAGGTAGGAGTAAGACGTCAGGTTGCAAGGGATGCATTATTTTGGACCCCGTGAGAGCACTCATGGGCTTAAACTCATATTGTTCAGTTCACTTTGATGCATTTCACGTGGTGCTTGTGAATTGACAATACATGTATTGTACCTGAAAGTATGTGCAAGTAATCATCATTGAAGGTACACAGTTATGTGAAGCTTTCAGTATGATGGTCTTGTGCAACTTGTACAGGGCTCTAAGCCTCTAACTATATGCTCTGAACCACTTTTGACTCAAGTTAGAGGACCACCGAACTAGGTATCTAGAAACTGTATGGCTGGTATCCCCTGATAGATTTGTATTCTAAATTTCCATTCCCCATCTACCACAATGCTACTCTAGGGGTTATCACCCTGAAACTGTACTAATCGATTGGCTGTTGATTATGCGGAATCGAGGATCATGTAATTGTTACCTTTCTATCCTTGGATATCTACTATTATCTTGCCAATTATTTGACTTTGGCAACCTGATGGATGTTGTATTTTCTTTGTTAATAAATTATTTTCTCCTATTGTCGAACATACAAGTAAACATGC